>NC_067153.1:6553355-6853355 GCF_903995435.1 Acomys russatus | reverse complement strand
AACTCAACCCATCTTTCCTGGCCTAACCTCAGTGACTTTTAACATCAGCAAAATTCAGTAGGAGCAGGAACAACAGTTATAGGAAGTAAAAGCACTTATAAATAAGAGAGACACTAAGTGTTAAGAAGATATGGGAACTCTGGGTAATAAACTATAGTGAGGGCTCTGCACACATTTAAATACTGTAGTTTAGAGTAGGGTCAGGAAGCGTATAGCTAAAGAATAAATGAGACACTTGTAAGAAAAGGCTTAGAGAACATAACAGGCCAGTATGGAGAAGCCACAAAAGTAAACCTGCACCCTATAAACGCCTTTAGCATTATAAATTCCTGAAGGCCAGGAGATGCTATTTTGTGTTTGACATTCAGAAGAATCTCTTGAAACAAAAGCTCTAGAAACTCACTTTCAAATCACATTTTATTAATCTTCCAGAGATCTGACTGTGATTCGGAGTTTACTTCTTAAAGCTTTTTCTCCACAAACTCAAACTCAGGGTGTAAACAATTATTTTCTCCACTGTTTGTCCCTTACCAAAATTAGAATGCCAAAGGGTCTCTACAACATTACCATATATCTTAAAAGCAACAAGATTTTCCTAAATGGGAAAATTATACGTAAAATAAACCAAGCATTAAGAAAATTATTTTCTTCATTATAAGAAAAACATGATTAATTCTTACATCATATGTTCATAAGCAAAAGCATGATCAATATTACACTTCAATGCTGAGACAAAGAGGAGCAACATCTGAAAAATCACCGAGCTGGGAACGGCAACAAGAAATGGAGAGAAAACGGCTGGGTTTGCTGAAGATGGCGAGCTTTGCCTTGGGCAATGATGATCTCGAAGGGAGGAAAATACCTACATTTTGATAAATGTTTTTATTTATATTCAGTTTCACATTAGAGCTTAACAAATTATATAATAAAAGTCAAAGTACTTAATATCCATCAAAACACCTTGTTTTGCTTGCACCTTAAGAAATGAAATAAATGCCAGGCGCAGTGGTGCCTGCCTGTAATCCCAACACTCGGGGAGGCAGAGTCGGGTGGATCTCTGTGAGCTCAAGGCCAGCCTGGTCTACAGAGTGAGTCCAGGACAGTCAAGGCTACACAGAGAAACCCTGCCTCAAGAAACCAAAAAACAAAAAGAGAAGGAGGAGGAGGAGAAGACGGAGAAGAAAGGGAAGGAAGGAAAAGAAGAAAGAAAGAAAGATGAAATAAGCAAGAATGCTATAAAATAATTCCAGGCAAAACTACAATTTTCATACAGTCTGCTTGCTATGGTTTGGGTGAGTGCTCTTTGAGACTCACAAGTTAAAAGTCTGATCAGCAGGCTGGAGCGCCATTAGAAAGCTGTCAGCCTTCAAAAGGTGTGGTCTAGTTAGAAGAAGCTAAGTCTCCATGGACACATCCTCCCTGCGTCTTGCTTTCTGGTTACCTTGTGGTAAGAAGCCTCCATCCTCCATGAGTTCAACTCTAGAATTCTGCTTTACTGTGGTCCCAAAAGCAACAGGCCAACTGTTCACAGACTGAAACACCCATGTCTGTAAGCCAAAACAAACCTTTACTCCACATGAATTGACTTCCTCAAGAGCTTGCACCACAGTAATAGAGTTTGACCCGTTTTGGAGCAAAGTGTCCTCTTCCATCCTTTATTCTTAAGGTCCACAGCTTGGCAACTCAGTCTCCAGGATGCACCCTTCAAGAGTCAATGTAAACAAGACATTTCAGGCTTAAAACTCTATCACTCGAAGACCTAAATCTATGCACTGTGACAATTGTGACAGTGTAAGTTGATGGACTGAAAACGGAAGTACACATCTGCTCTAATAGGCATTCCCTCTCACCAGCGCATTGGAAGGCCTGACAAGCGACAAGTTGGCAGCAATTGCACATGTTAATTGTAGAGCCAAGTTGCCATCATTTATTTTATCTATCAGTGGCATCCGCAGCACATCTGGTTCTAACCAAAAATCTAGAAATAGGTTAAGACATTTCCTTATGAAGCATAGTGCTTCTCAATTCTTTTTCTCGAATTGTAATAATGCCTTTAGTTAGTTTTTGGTGAAAAGATCACATTGATCTGACTTGTCATGGGCTTGTTAATTTTTCATTTTTGCCAATGAGTCAGCTAATATGTGAATATTGCAGTTATATAGAAACAATATGCTGCAAAAATGCCAAGAATCCCTGAAAAGTGTCTCTCTTTCACACACACACACACACACACACACACGCACGCGCGCGCAAACACACACACACACACATACACACACACACATGAGAGAGAGAGAGAGGGAGAGGGAGGGGGATTAAATGTTAATTTTTTGGCTCTTCATTTTTTTTTAATGTCTGTGTGTCTGTGATGTGCATGTCAGAGAGAAAAGAGATTTATTTCCAACAAAAATAAAAGTGATATTAAAAGAAGAGATGCCGACTACGAAGCAGATTTTTGGCTCTGAAGTCAAGGAGAGGGGTTCAGTTAGAAGGCAGAGCTACACATAAGATGAATTAATAACTGCAGATACGCCATGGGAGGACACGGAAATCGAAGAGAAGTGTACACTGATGAACTAAACCCTGAGCTGCGCCGAGGAGACCTCAACATTGTGAGTCCATGTGTAAGAAACTGAAACCTAATTGGCAAACACTCACTGAAAATGTAACAGATAATAGACACCATTTTACATTTAGATTTCATTAAGTGGCTGCCTTGGCATGCACATGAGTGGATTTCATTGTGGCATCTTATGACTGTGTCATTATACCTTTCTCATTTCTTCTCCCCCCACTATTCTCTCCGACCCCACTCCACATCTCTGTCCTTGTCCCCTTGTTGCTCCCTCCTCCCATCCCCCATCCCACCATTTCCCCCCATCCCCCCATCCCCCCACCCCTGCCCTCAGTTCTCTCCCTTCTCCTGGTTAGTCTTCTATCAGTACTGAAACTTTTAACAAATAGCCAATGGTAGCCGCGCAGCTTCAGTCACTTGCTGGCAGCCAGCTGGCTACGTTCAAATGAGACAAATTCTGAGCTACAATCAATCAAGTTGTGTATGTGTGTGTTGCAAAATGTTTTGCTTAGTACAGTACAGTCTGCTCTAGCTGTTGCCTTGCTTGCAGGGTAGCATTTGGGATGAGGACTGCATTAGATGCATGTAATAGATTGAAGTCAAGGTGCTTTGAACAAGTGTCATTGTCTCAGCAACGACCAGCTGGGGCTTTGACCTTGAAGCTGCACAGCCCAGGCCACTACTCCAGAAAGCCCTGCAGCTTCTGGTGCGTGACTCTACCTCACTTCTAATTTCCTGACCTGCCTGCTTCCTGGAACAGAGCTTCTGGGAACTTCTGCTGGCTTGAAGGGCTGCCGATTAGTAAACCATCATCTGCTCAAATAAACCCTAAATTGTGATTTGCCTAAGTTCCTTCCTACAACTTCAAAATCTTAAATGTTATGCTTATCGCACAGAAACTAACTGAATTGCTTGTGTGTTCCATTATTGCTGTTTGCTTGTTTGTTTTGTTTTTAGTTTGGCCAGCCTAGCATTTGGCCTCATTTGGGGGGCGTTCTGAAGAGCAGGAAGCCTCCCCCATCAGGGGTGAGCAGACTTACCCAGCCCAATCTGCACTGATGAAAGTCAAGTCAGACTTTTGCTATCAGAAAAAGCAGTTCACTTCAGCTGCAGCAGCTGATCTGGGAGGCAGGCGCTTAAGCCTAAAGCTGTTGTTCAGCCTTATCTGGCCTCCCCCTCTGGGAGCGCTGGCCTCAGAATGGTGTTAACACGGGGGAAAGGAGCTTAGAGAGCTGGGAGAAAGGGCTTCCTGGTGGCCCCATTTGTTCTATCGGATCAAATCACTGCCTCAAGCCCAACTACCTCTGCACTTATCATTTGCAATGGGGGGAAGATCTTCATTAACTCAGCTGTTTCCTGAAAAAAAAAAAAAAAAAAAAAAGCCAGCATCAGAAAAAGGGAAAATGGTGTCATAAATACATAGTAAGTGTTTAAAGAATGAAAAGTCTCCCTTGTAAACGGCAAAGTTGCCAGTTGTACAGAATGGTGAGCTTCCTTTCCATTGTTTTGAAGTGTGCTATAAATATCAACATGTCTCTCTGAAGATCAGAGCTATGAAAGTCACAAGCTGCAGAACTTGAAAAGGTGGCAGATGCTGGAATCCTCTGAAACAGAAGTGGCCAATGAGGAAGTGTGGCTCTGCTGCCATGGCCCTTGGTTTTCCAAAATGGCTGTATCTCAGCATCCCCCACCCCTTCTATCCAGCAAGAGAGATCACACAGTTAATCAACGCCTCCCTCGAACTCTCCTGAGAGTGCTTATACAGATATCAGACTTTTTCCAACTTTCGAGTTTCTTGTTTATAACTTTTCTTCATTCTCAATTGATTAATCTATTTAACCTCTCAGGCAAAATCCATTTCCTACATTGAAAAGTGAAGTAACTCAGAAGAAACGTGAACTTTTATGGTACATGTATTTAGCAAATGTTCACCAAAAAAAGCATCAATTTAATTTATATGCCCTGACAACAATTGAGGCTTTTAGGAATACCTCCTAAAAAGCGCTTTCACCATATGATGAGCTTCTACTATGTGCTAGGGAGCACATTAAATGTTTTAATTCTAACACCCTGAAGAGCTAAGTTTCATCCTTTTATGCAGACATGAAAATGAACCTTGAGTTCATATAATAACATGTACGTAATTGCTATCTCCGCACCGTGAGGCCAAACCCCCTGTTCTTTACCAGTACAGCATGCGGTGCCATGGGCTACTGTGCTTGTGCAGTGATAAAACTGCTACTGGAACTTCATTTATAAGGTTCCCCTGACCTAGGAGAAAACATCTACATCTCTCAAGGAAAAAAAAAAAAAAAAAACAAAAATGTGTTTCAAATCTCTAAATAACAAGTTATTACAAAAAGTGCATCATGGGATCACAATTTATGTTCAACATCCTGGTATCTTTAGCCATATGCTAGGATAACAACAGCTTCTTTCGCCAGGCTCAGTGGTACACGCCTATAATCTTAGCACTCTGGGAGGCAGAGGCAGGTGGATCTTTGTGAACTGGAGGCCGGTCTGGTCTACAAAGCAAGTCCAGGTCAGCCAAGGCTACACAGAGAAACCTTGTCTTGAAAAAACAAAAAGAAGAAGAGGAGGAGGAGGAAGAGGAGGAAGGGAGGGAGGGAAAGAAGGAAGGAAGGGAAGGAAGAAGAATAGCTTGTTTCAGCCCTACAAGGCAGCGCACACATAATTAATATTTGATACTTTTGCTTCCTCTGCTCAGAAGCCAGAGCAGTCAGATCTCTGAGTTCGAGACTAACCAAGTCTATAGAGACGTCTCAAGATAGGTAGGGAAGCATGTCTCAAAAAACAAAATAAATACATTTTTTTTAAAGCTTGGGTTTGGGGTTTGTTTTCTTTTCCCACAAACTGTGAACTCTTATAGAAGAGAGGCCCTGAACCACTCTGCTCCACTCATCTCTGAATCCCTTTCGTCTGGCCAAATGGAACCCATGGAGTTTTATGGGCTTGGTGAATAATGCGTACAGCTTTAAGAGATGACTTTGCAGGCCTGGTAACAGGGCAGGTAGAAAACTTCACACCAAGCCCTTAAGAAATGAGCAATGGATCAGTTAACACGGCAAGAGTAAATTATTTTCAGTAAGTCTTCTCATTTAATTCAATGTCCAAGTAATAAAATACCATCTAACCTAAAAGGGCTGGAGGGATGACTCAGCAGTTAAGGGTGCTGACTGCTTTTGTATAGGCTGTGGACTTGATTCCCAGCACCCACTCAGGAACCCACACCTTCAGCTCCAGGGAAGCCCATGCCCTTCTTTTGGCCTTCTCAGTCCCTAAATTCATGTGGAGCACATGAACTCATGCAGGCACATACATGCACTCACAAAAGCAAATAAGTTTTTTAACATCCAAGTAAGGCTTGCTTACGAAAAGGGAAAACTTAAAGAGTGTAGAATTTTTAAGTAATCTGTAGTCTCATCAGCCAGATATTGACATAGTTAATAGTTGATATTTTTGCTTCCAGTCTTTCACAGATATGCATAAACATGACTACCTAAGTACTAATCTAACATACTCATAGCATTTTCCATGTCTCCACAGTTATTGAGAACATCCTTTCAATAATGACATTGAGTTCTACAGATACACCTCAAAACAGGTTAATCTCTTAACAGCTGCATCAGTCAGGAAACAGTGCTGAGCACTCTTCATGCTGAGCTCTGGAGAGATAGGCTGTTAGGATTCGGCTTCCCTCTGCCTGTCTCTGATGTCACTGCCTACCTGCCATGGGGGTGTGGCCTACTGTAGATACAAGATTCCTACATTTTAGGACCCCCCCATTTGAAGCCGATGTTGAGCTGTTTGCCAGGTTTCGCTATTTCATGGCAGTCCAGTGAGTACCATTCTCTGAATACCTTTAAAGACAGGTCTCAGAAAGTGTAGCAACTGTGTGTATTACATATGACTATTGCTGGGGAGATATGAATAAATATCTATTCATCCTAGATCAATAATCGAGCAAAGAAATGGACTGCACCCACACTTAGCCTGGGAAACCCAATGAGGCTTCTGGAGTTATTGGCAAGGAGCATGTGTCAGGGGTCACTTACAAAAGCACAGGTGACCCTTAGACAGCTGCAACAACAAAAAAGGCCAGCCTTGCGCACGTGACAAGTCACAAAAGCCACATCCCAACAGCTTCCTGCCCATCTTGCAGGCAGCTCCACCAAAGACCATTATCCACCTCCCCACCCCCAACACACACTCACAGCAACTATTGCTGCTCATACAACCTTAGAGGAGGCCTTCAGAGTCTTGTGACTTTCTGAACTCCATGGATCTCAAGAGTTTGGTTAGCTTTCTGAACCATTTGAATCTTTCCTTCCTCCAGGATGGGGTTGTTTAGTTGTTTAGAGAACTATACAACAGTCGAAAAGAATATATATTAAGGTAGGTAAGATAGCTTAGATAGAAGAACTTTCCATTCAAATGTGATGAACAGAGTTCAATCTCCAGGTCCCACGGTAGGAGAAGACCAAAAGTTTCTCAATGATTTCCATATGTGTATTGTGTGGTATGTGCTGAACTCAGACATATGCACACACAACTATAATAATTATTTGATTTTTTAATGAATGTATACCCATCAAACTTATATATTTTCTTATTATTCACATACTTGAGTATGAATATATGTGTGTGTTATATGAAACAATATTATTTTTTAAAAGGTTTATTTATTTATTACTATGTATACAGTGTTCTGTTTGCATGTACACCTACACACCAAAGAGGGCACCAGACCTCATTGTAGATGGTTGTGAGCCACCATGTGGTTGCTGGGAATTGAACTCAGGACCTTTGGAAGAGCAGGCAGTGCTCTTAACCACTGAGGTACCTCTCCAGCCCCATGAAACAATATTAATGCTTACTATATTTACGTTCATATTTTCCTAGTCTAGATTAGTCTTTCCAAAAATACTTTTCAAAATAACTGATTTGACTAACTACGCCCATCAGAATCCAATAGTAGACATGGTGCTATAGAGTAAAAAAGACTGCCACAGTGGAGCGTAATAAAGGGACTTGACGAGAACAGCATCACCTGCCGAGCATCACATTTTGCTGCTGTCTATAAAGGAAGCACTGGGCTTTCTGAAGAAGCCAAGGGGCCCTGGAGAAATGCTAGAAATGCTGCTGTCAGGATGGTAAAAGCCAACAGAAGCCAGTAGACTCGATGATTATTTCTCAAATATGACACAGTTAACAGAAACGATCAAAGGGCAGAACTTCTTTTTAAAAGGTTTATTCACTTATTATTATGGATACAGTGCTCTGCCTTCATGTACACCTGCAGGCCAGAAGAGAGCATCACATTATAGATGCTTGTGAGCCACCATGTGGTTGCTGGGAATTGAACTCAGGACCTCTGGAGGAGCAGAGGTCCTCCACCTCTGAACCATCTCTCCAGCCCCCAAAAGGAAGAACGTAAAGAAAAGAGAACTTGCTTTAAAAAAGAAAAAAGAACAATGCTAATAGGAGCAGCCTCTAGGTGTCTGTCCCATCAGAGTCTTTTTTCTGCTGTGAGAAATTGCCCTGGTCAGCTGAGACATCCCTGGCAGATGAGTAGAGGCTAACAAGAACCATCGTTAAAGCGGCAGACAGTGTTTGGGTGGAGGGACTCAAGTGCCCAGAGGCCTGAACTTTCCTCCTCATCAGAGACCTTATCATTCTTTGAATCAGGAGGAATTGCTGGATTTTTTTTTTTTTTTTTAGCACAATCATCACCAAGGAGGAAGAGTAACAATTTTCTGCCTAGAAATCCAATAGGGTTGGAGCCCAGAGAACCACAGAGACATGGAGTTGTCAGCCTTTCGATTTCCTGTGGCTCAGAAAAGAGTCGGCAGCCTCCAACCTCCCAAGAGAACCCCACAGCAAATGCTACGCTCAGTACATCTACTGGTTTGATTGAAGTCATGATATAAAAAAAAAAAGGTAAGGATTGTAAAAATAATAGTAAGGGCTTTTCTACGCCTGTTCTAGCTCCCAAATAATAACAGAGTCCTATTACATTTATTAATTAGCTTCAATTCTAAGCTGTCTACGCTGGTCTAGACTATTTCCCAGCCATGTCTAGTCTTACCCTGGCTGCTTCTGTTCTCCTCATGGTAACTCTCTCATGGCTACCCCACCCCCCATGTGTGTGTGTGTGTGTGTGTGTGTGTGTGTGTGTGTGTGTGTGTGTGTGTGTGTGTGTGTTTGTCTGTCTGTCTCTCTCTCTCTCTCTCTCTCTCTCACTGTCTCTCTCTGTCTCTGTTTCCCTTCTCTCCCCCTCCCCCACCAGTTATTGGCTATTTAACTCTTTATTAACCAATCAGAGACAATGAAGAACATTTTTTACACAACAATGAGACAGGAGATATGACAATGCCCACATCCAGACTGCAACCAGATCTCTGGGCACAGAATCTGAATACATAGTGCACAAAACCAACAGAGGCTTCCTGGGGGAATATGGCTGCTTATATATTTTAAGGAATGCTACATTTTCTATAGTCTAGAGGGAAAATATAAAAAGCATACAGTCTCTGAGTCAGATCCCTAGAGTAACCAACCATCCAGATTTGCCTGGGACTGCCCGGATTTTACCACTGAAGATCTTTCATCCAGAGAGAGTCCCCAGGCCTATGCAAACTGGCATGGCTGTCATCTTTAGTTCAGTTAGTTTGCAGCTTGTTGACTGGTGATTATAATTGTACTGACACTGTGACATCTGACAGTGTGACTCATCACCTCTGAGTAATTTACTCAACACCGTGGGCTTCAGTTTCCTCCTGTTATAAAGAGGGGGAAATAGTGCTTACCCACCACCAATAGGAAGGCAGAAATGCTCTGTGGTAGCACAGCTCTTTCACTGCTTTAGGGGATGGAGTCAGAGCCAACTTCAACTACAGCAGGACTAAGATGGAGCACAGAGTGAGCCAGTGAGGAACAAAACTCTAAGAACCAGGAGTGTAACCGCTGGCCACTAGCAGTGATGACAGCCTTTTGCCCTTCTAAGTGAGGAGTGATCTGAACAGAGCCTACAATGGGCCTAGAAGACAAGATGCTTTGGGGACGAAGGGAAAGACAGACATCTGTAAAAAGAAAGAAAAGAAAAAAGAAAAGAAAAGAAAAACATATCTATCATAATTTTATATATGTGTGCTAATATATAAGCAACAAAAATGCAAATTATCAAGTGTGTTCTACCTTCAGAACAGAGAAAATATTAAAAATGCACCCTGTCATGTGTAAAGAAGTTGATGCTTATTCAAAAAAAAAAGGGGGAGGTGTTGGCAATTATCCAGCAGTTGCCAATTTATTTATTTTTACATTGTCTTTCTCATGTTGGAGGTGGTTTCTCGCTTTGTTTAAATTCATAGTCGGCTATATTAGTGTGAATAGCTACGCTCTGAGAGCCATATGTTCCAACTGATTTAGCACTGTTCTGCTTCTGTTGCGGCTACAGGCCACGGATAAGACACTGCATACTTGCATTTTTACTTCTTTCTACAAAAGTTACTTTTTTTTAAAAAAAGCCATAAATTATTCAAAACAATTCATTCTTTCCAATGTAATCTCAGGGACCAATAATACCACTCTCCTAACAGTAATAACCTCCGATGATTCCCCCCAAAGGATGAAGAGGGACACTGTTAGGACAGTATCAAGAAGAAGTTGTGCCACACACTTCATGAATGGCTAAGCAAGGCAAAATGTAAGCCATTAAACAAAGGCTTTGGTCAGGAATGAGGTCTAGAAGGGGTCTGAGGGAAGGCAGTGAGCCTTACCAGCCAAAGCCAAGAGATTTTCCAGAGCAGGGAAGCACACATCATAAGAAGGAAATTAAGACCTTTCAACTGCACCAGAGGCAAGGAATGAAAGAGCAGAGAAATAAAATGTTAACATGACGGGTCGGACAGAACGTTTAGGAAACAAATGAATCTTCTTCTCAGCTGAAAGACCTCCAACTGTAATAATTAAGCACAAGTGATACTTGGCATCCCGGCCTGTGCCAAGCACTGCACTGGTTATTCTTCTTGCACAGATTTTGTGAGACAGGTACTGGAACCCATCTCAAGTCTGGGAAAGATAACAAATGTGCTGAAGGTTACCTAGCTATTAAATAACTGTTGAGCTTCAAACCCCAACTCATCTGCTTCCAAAGTGTGTGTGTGTGTGTGTGTGTGTGTGTGTGTGTGTGTGTGTGTGTGTGTAACATTGTGAGTACAAATATTCACCAATTAAGATTAATTTTTCAAAACGTTATTCACATAAGACTTTCATTTTTTTCAAGACTTAAAATATTTTAAAATTGAGTTCTTTGGTAACTCTCAAACCAAGTTTTTTTCAGTGTTTCTTAGTCTGCCCCCATACGGTGAGTATTCTTTCATGGCAGGTTAACATAAATTGCTCAAAGGTCGTACATAGACTATGGTACAATACGACATCACAGTTCCATGGGTACATACTAACTTTGGAAACTCAGTAATACACAGATAGATGAGAGTTGGGACACTTATAAAGCCATCTGCAACATCCTACACGTTAGGACAGAAGATCTCAGGGTAAGCAAAGTCACCCAATGTTAGGGGCACTGGGAGTACTCTCTGAGGCAGCTCTGGTTTTGTACAATCCAGCAACAGCAATCAGGGCCCAGACAGAGACTGACTTCTACTGAGATTTGGGCATTTGTTCAGACAGAGCAGAATTTATCACACCGTCCTAGTCACTGAACTGGAAGACTGCACCAAGAGCTGGTAAAGCAAGTGCTGTCACGCATCTCCCGTTTACCTGCCATCAAGTCCACGCGTCTTTTGCCCTTGCCAGTCTCCTTGGTGTGTAAGAATCCAGGCCTGCCATTTGCCTTAGTCTGCGTCTACAAAAAATGTCCAGTCATTTATCCAAACGCTGTTCCCACAACTGGGAAGCCATACATAAATAAGACAAATGAGAACAATTCTCCTAAGTGGCCCCCATTCTACATAGTTCACACAAATAAAAAGATAGGATCATGAGGCTGGAGAGACAGTCATTAAAAGATCAAATCACAAGGCTGGCAAGATGGCTTAACAGATAAAGGGGCTGGCTAGCCAGGCTGAAAATGAAGGTTTGACACCTCCCCCCCTCAGAAGCACGGTGGAAAGAGAAAATGAACTATTTTCCCACATACGCAACCACATACACAAGATAAATAAATATAACAAAAATTATTTTTAAACCAAAAAGAGGTGAAATTACATGAAAAGCCATTAAAGAAGACCTTGGGTGGTTTGGAGATGCTCACATGATGCTAAAACAATGCACATATCCATAATGCGTTGCCTTACATCATAAAAAGAAAATTGACCATAAAAGTGTGTCCAGTACTCAAGTATTTGGCTGGAAGAGAACATTCTGCCTCCTCTTTGCAGACTGTCTCCTTCCTTCTATGTTAAAGATGAAAACACTGTCCTTAGGTGGAAGGACTTTTTTCTGCACACCTGCATTAGTGGAAATAACAGTTCATACAAACAACCAAACACAACGTAAGCTGGTCAGTGGTGGCAGCCATCCCAGAGCGCACACTCGCGATCCATCTGAATACAAACGGCAAATCTGTGCAACTGAACAGATGTGAGAGAGAGAGGCTCAGCATCATGTTTTTTAATGCATCCTTGTGGGGCTTCCCATGAAAATTTAAATACCTGAGACTTTTGTGCTAAGAAAATGAGAGAACCACAGGAATCAAGTAAGACAGACAAACAGATTAGCAAGGAAAGCTGGGAAAAGGCGATGGAGGGGGACCGGGGGGGGGGGGGGGGGGGGAGGTGGTAATAACATGGAGTGGAGTCAAGCCTCAAAGAATACAGGTCTCCGGGGAGCTCCCTGCCATCCCACCATCCAGGGAAACGTCCCACTGCTGAGCTGTAGAGTCCCAGTGGGCCTGATCCTGAAAGGTACTTCAAGGAAACTTACCAACAGTGAACAGGCCCAGAATCATGTTTCCTCGTACACAGCATTGCTTTCAAGCTCCCTCGGGTGGCATCGATTTAGGAGACACTTTGTGAATAGAAACACTGAGCCGGACAATTATATCTCTCTTTTGCTTAACTCACAAGCCTGTGCCGAGCCCCTTTGAAGTTCCAGGTGCTGGGGCCCAGGGTGGGGTTGGGGGGTGGAGTATGAGGGGTGGGGGATCCTGGCAGCTCCCCTTCACCTCTGCTCTCAGCATGTCCAGGCAAGGCTTCCTAGTGTGAATCCCTAATGAAGTGAGGTCAGTGTTCACAGGGCTTATACTCACATCCTTGAGTGAACCGCAGATTAGAAGAAATGGAATGTTAAACCATCGCTATGAAGCTAATAGTGAGTCTGTGTACTTACCCCTTTTGGGATGCAGAAGGGGAAGTGAGAAGTGTGGTTAATTTGCAGCTTCCCAGAGGAGGCATCTGACAAGTAATCCATTATCCATAACACTGTCCACTGTTGTTCGACATTAGACATCTGGGCATAGAAGCCAGCTCTGGCTACTGCTTATTAAAATTAAACAGCATTACTGAGAAAAATTTATGATTTTAAAATCACCAAAACATACATCTTTAAACAAAAAGTTAGGATCCCATTGAAAGAAACAAATGTTAGTTGTGACCTAGCAAATACTTGATGCCATCTATAATACACATGACAAAATGTTTAAAACACAAAACAGCCCCTCAGTAGTGAAATCAGTACAGCATATGCCATTTTAGTGCTATGCATTATAAAAAAAAAAAAAAAAACCTTAACCTTCTTCCCAGAGATTTTTATCTACGTTGTAAATGATTGTATTCTCCACTTGAGCCAGAAGTAGGCAGTTTTCCCCTGAAGTAGCACTGCAGTAAAGCTCCAAAGACACCTGATTTTCTACAGTGTCTGCATAGAATGAAGGAGCTGGAAAGGGTTCCAGAAACGCTTTGATTAAAGTTCTGATGTCAGATGAGCCTAGGACATTTACCTGGAGCGTTCACAGCTGATAGTCAGATCGCTGTACACCTTGGTCCTTCTGCTGGGTAGTGTACCACTGCTGGACTGCGGGGATGTCCTTAGCTTAGAATTCTTCTCATTTCCATCATGAACAGGAACCACAGGTGGCCATCGGGTCTGCTGTTTAGAGTCTTCATAATTCAGGAAAGACTCCATTCTGATGGCAATAGGTTCAGCATTAGATGTAAACTCTCCAGGAGACCAGCTATATTAGATTTTTTTTTTTTTTTTTTTTTTTTGTCATATAGTGAACCACTGAAACCAAGTCAAGCAAAACAATAAATGTAATCACTCATGTGGCTCTGTAGTCAGATGCTATGTGGCTTTAGGGACAACTCAGCTCTAAATGAGTCTTCCAATATATTGTCAGGAAGTCTACCCACACTTGCAGGCTTAGACCGAGGGACCAAGACAGGACAAAGTGATTCCTTGGGTCCTGTCGGAACTCATGGGGCGGAACTTCACTGGTTCAGTTCTCTGGGAGCCTGTGTGCCTTGACTAGCAGCTAAGAGTGCTGCCTGGCTGCACTTGGGTTAGGCTGGATTCACAATTAGGGGCAAGTAAAAGTCTAAAATGACATTGAGATACAATTAGCAGGCGGGCCTCCTACGAGGGTCTTGCTTCTACTATCTGTTAAGATACTGTTTTTGTGCATGCACTTTTGCTATTAACATAGCAACTCAGAGAAATGCCTGAAAGGTGTCTTCTCACTCTTCAAGACAGTAACCCAGTTAAAGAACTTTTGATGCATAATATGCCTTCAGGCAGTAACCTCTCGGTTTATAGCATTGCTGTTGCCAAGCTCAGAATGCTTCCTAATTGGATGAAAAGAAGAACTAAAAGGAGGACACGACTGCTCTCAAGGGGTTCAGGTTCTTATAACAGATATAAGGCACAGGCCTCTGGAAGAGTCCAGACAGAACAAGCCCGGCAAACTGAACTGTGCCATGTGAGGAGGGGGAAGGGAGAAGGGAGAGACAGATGCCAAGAGGCCAAGAGAGCAAGGCAGGAGACAAAGAGACTAAGAGGTTAAGAAACCAGTGTGGCCAAACTGGCTGGGTTATATAGGAATCTGAGAAGCTGGAGAAGACCAGACCCTGTGCTGGAGAGCTTAGGGTATGGGTGGGATATGCCAGGTACTGGCAATGCTGAGAGAAACTGGCAGACAACATTTGCTTTGACATGTTAAATAGGCATCTCAGCTACTTGAGGTTTGAGGTTTAAGACCTAACATTCAATTTCTTTCTGCTCTATAGCTTTAACAACTATTCTAGATTTTGTGACAACACATTGGTTTTCAAGAAATACATCAATGCTAATGCCTAAAGGATGAGAAGACTTGTATAGTCACACACAAGTGGACAGTCTAGAAACTCAGGCCACCACTAGCCATGTCTCCTGATAGCCCGTGATGCCAAGCCAGTTTTCTACAGTATTTCTAAGGACACACAGAAGGTTCTAGAGAAGAAGGCTATGAAATAACTCTAATTTCACTGGGGGCATGTATAATACTATTCAGGAAGATGAGGCAAACTCAGAGAGCCAAGAGTGGCTTTATACAGATGTAATCTTTTTTCACATTTCACCTGCTGAAGTATGCTTTTCGATAGGAGAGCTTCTGCAGCCATAGAAACTGTGGAATTCATTTGTACAACAACAAACACTGTGTGTGTGTGTGTTATGAGTGCTGTACACTGAAATAAACCTTGACATAAAAACAGTGAAGACAATGAGGCCCAGGAATACAAAACAGTTTGCTGAAGGTCAGAGATGGTAGGCATCACGGCCGTACTTTGAAAGCAGGTCTGTGTTATTAAAAAAAAAAAAAAAAAAAAACCCTGGGTTCCTCCCAGACAGTCAGGATTCCTTCCTGAGCAGCCTGGGATTTTCCCAGCAAATTTTTTTCTGTTGCCAACCTCTGCCCTCAGCCTTCCTGAGCCTTCAGTATCTTATGCTTTTACATTCATTTGCTTAGGGAAAGGGGCCATGCCATAGTGCCCATAGGAAGTCAGAGGACAGCCGATAGGAACCAGTTCTTTCCTTTCACCACGTGGGTCTGGGGATATTTGAACTCAAGTCATGCATCACGCTTAGAGGCTAAGCCATCTCACTAGCCTGTATGCTGTCCTTCACAATTTCCTTTTCTGGAACCCACCCAGCCTTGGACTTCTTTGTGTAGTCTTCTCCACCTTCAACTGTTCCCTTGAATGAGCCATCACCTGGACTAGGTTGCTTGTTGCACGTACTTGGTCACTTCTTTCAGATTCTAATATCTCTTGACCCTGTTTGGTAAAGATAATAAAATGAAACTGCCAAGTTCCAATGACTGTCCTTCTTTTACTTACTAGATTTGTAAAATAAAGGCAAAAAAAAAAAAAAAAAAAAGTCTTAAGGATCTTCTGCCGTAAAATCTTCCACCTGAATCTTCTTTTGACCCAAAAACTCTAAGAATGAGTGGGATATAAACAATGAGATTGTGACTTGCATAATTAAAAAATATAAATAATCCATAATTGAGAAATCTCCAAGGCATAAGAATTCCCGCAGCTACTCAGGAAAAGAAAATGGCAATATGAATAGAAAGAATTGCATCTATATACTTGGACTCTAACCGCACAGATGTTTTTCTGGGATCCCAAGCCACAAAAGTTGCAGGGCCTAAGAGTGCACATATGTTTGCTACAGCACTGGAGAAATTGACAAAAAGCTACTTCTGACAGGGAGGTTGAATAAATCCCTGTGTATTCAAGCAAAGAATACAGCCTTTATGAGAGTAAAGGAGATCAATAACAGCCCGTGGGAACGGCTGCTCCTTTTGGCTGCTCTGACGCCCCACTCACCAAGCACACACTGACTAATAAACATAACACAGGACAGGTAGGGTACATTGCTCACTGGCCCTGTTCTAGCTATACCATGCTCTAAGTTCCTGAGTCATGGCCTCCCTTTAAGTTTTATGATTTGTCCCTGTGACCTTTGATACTAGCCATTCTAAAACTCGACTTTAGTGTTGCCTAGTGAAGCCCTTTAAAAGAAGTGAGTTCTATGTAGGTGGGTAGGGCTACAGCAAGGTCCAGAGTTTTGTAGAGAAATTGTGTAATAAGATGCAATATTTTAAAAGTAAACAATGTCCAAAAAATCAGATAGATAAAGCTATAAGGATTCATACTTAAATATTTATATAACTTAAGTAAGACTGATGCTTTTTCTCCCACCAAACAGTTTTTTGTTGACAACGCTGTTAGTTCAAAAGCCAGTCTGCTTGCCTGCTAGCCAATCTGATCTGTCTCTAGGTTGCTTAGCAACCTCTGACATCATCATCTGCCACCAACCACTAGGTGTGTGCCAGAGGCACCAGATATAAAAGGAAAAGGACCAACCAGCCACCTCTCACTCTCTCCAAGGGGCGCGCTCTTCCCTTTCTCTCTCTCTCTCTCTCTCTCTCTCTCTCTCTCTCTCTCTCTCTCTCTCTCTGCTCTCATGGCCCACTCAGCCCCTAACTCCTCTCCCCTTCCCTTCCCCCAAACAAATCTCTCCACACCATATCAATTGTGTGGCATCTCATTCTTAATGATAACTAACATAAGATAATTAGGGAGAACAGAGACAGGCTGGGGGTACTTTACTGTATTTAAATATATATTTAAAAACTATGAAGTCTCTGGTTTATTTCTATAACAAAGTCACCACATATAATTAAGATAATTTTATTTATGTTTAAGATTTCATATTTATTTATCATGTGTGTTCATACATGTGGGTGCCCATGTGTGGCGCTCCAGGGACAACATGTGGGAGCAGACTCTCTCCTTCCACCATGTGTGTTCCAGGGTTCAAACTCAGGCCATCAACTTGGCAGTGAGTCCCTTACTGACTGAGGCAGCTAGCCAGGCCAATAGTATAATTTTAGGAGAGGATTTTAATTTTTTAAAAAAAAGTTTACAGAAAAAAGTTTCCACACATGTGCCTATGGAGGTGAGGACAACAGTGGAAAGTGTTGTTTCATATGATGTCAAAGACACCGTTCCTGTTATGAGAGCCATCTTCCTCCCACCTCCTTTAGGAGCAACTCAAGAGCGCACTGTGAGTGGTGCTGCGTGGAGTCACACAGCACAGCAGCCTCAGAGAAGCCTTTTGGCATAAAAAAAAAAAGCCTCCACAGTTGAGTGGAGAGTGTGATACGACTTTCTCACGTACTCTGGTGCCTCACATTTGACCATGTCCCTGGAGGGGGAGACCTGGTGGCACTCAGAGGAAGGACAGCAAGTAGCCAAGAAGAGACTTGATACCCTATGAGAATATATAGGGGGACGTAATCCCCCTCAGGAACAGTCATAGGGGAGGGGAATAATGGGAAAATAGGGGGGGGGAGGAATGGGAGGATACAAGGGATGGGATAAACATTGAGATGTAACAAAAATAAATTAATAAAATAAATAAATAAATAAATAAATAAATAAATAATAAAACCAAAAAAAAAAAGCCTCAAATAGAAATCAGGAGAAGTGAATGTACAAGCAGTGTGAAGAGGCTGCCACACTGGAAAGGGGAGGCATGGATGGAGTGATAGGGAACAGCATGGACACTTGGCATGGACTTCGCCTGCAGATCTCAACATAGATTCCTCCAGAAGAGACATGACAGATATGATTGCTCACGATCATATTCAGCGAGCACAGCACAGTTTGATAAAGCCCATAGGCGTTCTAATCCATTATTACCTTTTCATAAGACCTATCAGCACATCAGAACTGATAGGAGTTCTCAGAGGATTTTGGGATTTCTAAAAATAAGCCTCAAGTTATAAGCCACTCCCCAAGGAATACTTGCAACACTGTACCTTTCATTTTCCATCAAGACACTACCTCAAATATAAGAAAAAGTGACAGGATATGAATGGAAGAATCAATTCGCTCTAATTTATATAGAAAATCAATCTTCGCAAGCTTCAATATTTCATCATTAGCAACAAAAAGCATGAGTCAGACCAAACCGTGATTGTGCAGATCTCGTTCATCACAAGAGGACCTTCTAACTCAGTACCAGAGAGCATTACAACAAGCGACGGATGCAGTTGTGTGCAGAATTCTAAGTGTGTTCTTTTAAAAAGAGAAACCCATGTTAGCAATAGCAAATGGGGCTGTGGACCCTGCCCACATCCTTGCACCTGCTAATCAACTGACAGACATGTGCCATCCACCATCCTACAGCTGCCCACCTCAAATTCTGGGTGCATCACCAAACTGTGAATCTATTTTTGTCCCTCTGGGCACGGGTGCGTGCGTGCGTGTGTGCGTGCGTGCGTGCGTGCGTGTGTGTGTGTGTGTGTGTGTGTGTGTGTGCGTGTGTGTGTGTGATCTTGGAGGATAGAGTCAATATGGGTCCTTTCTTCTAATACTCCATAGCCACCCACCACTACCAACTTCCCTTCTCAAGAAAACAATCAAAAATATGTCAGAGAGAGTAAAAGCTGTGGGGGTGGAGGGGAGTAGAAATCCAATGAGAGCCACATTACAAGGATTCAGACCAGAGACAATGAAAAAACCACATGGAAAGGAGCCAGCTTGGCAATGACTAACTCTATTCTAGAAAACAAACTGTATAAAGTTGCCGCCTTAAGCAAACATAAAATAAAAAATCAACGTGAGTTTGAGTTTTTGGTGTTTATTTTAATCCCTCCATACTTGGGGAGTTAGTGGTGGGGACCTCTAGTCAGGCACACCTTTTGTTAGGATTCTAAGGTCTACTTCTCGTGTCTTGCATCTCTCCGTTAGAAGGAACAATTTCTGGCTTCAGGGCTTTTACGATCGTTGCGGAGAACTCTCTCCCTACATGTGATTGCTCAACAAAGTTCAAACTTTAAGCACAGTTCCTTATGAAGCACAAATCGGATGCAGCCTGTGTTATAGGGTCGTTTTCTCTTTTAGTTCCAATTGTATCTTCAAAGGTATCATAACTCGATGAGTCTTCTTGTGCTGGGTGGCAATAAAGACGCCCGTTTCTTAGTTGTAGACGCTTCACACTTTTATGGGTCCTTCTCGGTCTCCGTTTACACTTAGGTGACGCGCTCGGCTCCCGTGAGCCTTTCCGTTTACTGTCTCCACATTACTTTCATAGCTTTACCTCTTTATCTATCTGCGGCCACTCAGATCTTGGCAGTATGTGGCTTAAAGTGGCTTCTTTCTCCTTTAGCATCCGCTTTCCAAAGTTGCCTGCTGTGGCTCTTACCTGGAGTTTCTCCTACCCCATCTTCGCGCCTCTCTACCCTTCTCTCTAGCTCCAGTTCCCCTTCTGTCCTTCAAACAATTACCCAGGGAATGCGAGGAATTCAGACTGAGTAGTAATTGAGACCTGCCCCCTGGAGTACCAAAGTCACACGCGACCCCCTCTTGCTGCAGCACGCCAGTGGGCACCAGGATGGGCTGAGGCAACTGATAGTAGAATACTGGTCAGTCGTCTCCTGAGCTCGTCCACAGAGCCTGAATAAAACACTTCTTAAAAGAGAGTAATTCATAGCCAGACATGGTGACATACGTCTGAAGCGCCATCACTTGGGAGGTGGGGTTAAGGGAGATCGTGGCTTTGAGGCTACACAGTCTCATTTACAAATAAAAGTGAGTATATACGAATAAATGATACATAGTTAGTTCACGGTGCCACTTGAAAAACCTACCACCCATCTTCATTTGCAAATCATGTGGCGGCACAGGATTAGACATGTTCCTAATCAAGCATCTAATAAGACTTACATCGCACGCAAACCATCAGCATCACACATTACTTACACCGCTGTCTTGATGTACAACTCCATTTTAAAATTGCCAGTGCTGCACATCTTCCTGCCTGGGGGGCAGAAACTGTGGCAGAATCAACAACATTTTTGATCCAGGTAACGCTGAGAAGGACTCCGTCCACCAGGGCAAGTACTCTACTCTCCCAGCATTAGGAGAGCTCATGTGTGTGTGTCGGCCACCCCATCCCCACTCCCCACCACCTACAAAGTCATATATTGAAGCATTTAATCCCATGTGATTCATTTGGATATGAGGACTTTAGGAGTTAATTGGATTTAGAGTTGATCATGAAGATCAGCCCTTCACATAAAGGTTAATGCCTTTAGAAGAAGTAGAGCCCACCCCTCCCCCCAGTGGTCTATAGCTAGAATGGTGGAGAATAAATGCTTGTTGTTTAAAGTGTCCAGCCTAGGGTGTTTTGTTATGGCAGCCCCTGCTAAGCCACGCAGGAGTAAATGCAATAATCGTAAAGACCAAAATGAATAAAGTGTAGCTGCAAATCTAACGATGAGTCATCGGCGCACGAGCGTCCCTCTACGTAGAGCCAGCCACACCATTACTCATTGGTGGCTCTGGATGGAATAGGCTGTGTTAAGACAGCCATCTGTTCTGTTTGATTTGATGATGGAACTAAGGCAGGAAACAGCAAGTTTATAGCCAGTGCAACTTAAACTTACATGGCAGAAGGTAAATGAGCTTTCGCTGGAGAAACTGAACAGAATAGCCTCCCAGAATATTACTTAAATTAAATCGTGTTCCATAGCAATTCATGTTGAAATTTTACTTAGATAGTTTTGCCTCCAATGGACTTAATAGGTGCTAAATATTTACGCAAATCCAGGGCTCCAACATTGAATTGTGGTATTTTATCATCACTCTTTTATGCTTCATCTGTGAGAAGAAGCTACAAACATTATGTAGAGATTTCAAGGCCAATTAGGTTATTCAATGATTATTTTTGCTCTCTGGGTGCATAGACTATTGATGGCATTTTGTTTATAGAGCTTCCAGCTGCTGAAGTATTAAAGGATTTCTTGATTCCTTCATAGCAGGACTAAAGCTTCCACCAGTACTTAACAGGAGTGGCCATCCTCCTGTGAGCTCTTAAAAGGGACTGTTAGCAGCGTTTTGGCAGAAATGGAACCTAAAAGCATTCGGTGCTAACTGCATGCAGCTGCCTTGCTGAACCCAACAATATACAGCTTTCAGAATGAAAACAACAGAGGACAAGATGCATTTCGGATGCTAACGCATTCTTCCACTCAAGGACAAGGCCCAAGAAACATACACAGATTTTCAGGATCATTGTGGTTTTATTTCTTCATAGCATACTATCCCCAGACTGTTTAAAATTATGCCTTTTTCTCCTTTCACGAGTAATTCCCTATTATGTCATGCAAGGATAATCAAATTATTTTTATCACTTCTTCCCGGTCGTTAAAAAAGATATCCCATGTAAGTGGTCTTGTAATAGTAACCCAACTGACATTCTGCTACCCAGCCTCTTCCTTGCTTAGTTTAAAACAGGACTATCTTTCATTATGGCTTATGTGCCTTTGTTCCCTCCTCCGCGCCCCCCCCCCAGCAGTTCAGAGGATTTGTAATACACCACCACTCTTCAGTGTTCAATGTCGAATTATCCTCCCATCAGACTACTGGAAGAGTCCACAATTGCTAATTCACACCAGAGACCTGTGAGCTTGCCCTTACCCGACCCCATGGCCTTAGTTGCCCTGGCTTCATTTTCATTTTCTACACTAGAAGCCATAGCTACTTTTTAGCATCTCAAATGTGATAACATTCATTTTGCTTGATGGCCTTTGCACTTACTTGGCAAATGGGAGCTGTATAAGAACTGTATTTAGAAGCTTGGGCTTCATCAGCTTTATAGTAACTTCCTCCTCTTCTTCCTAAACCTCTTCATAATGTGTACCGAGATTAAATCATTACTTGCCGTCCCCCAATTTGTGAGCTTCTTGGGGGGGGGGGGTGGGACAGAACTTGTCATGCTCACGCCTGTGGCCTCTGGTGTAAGTATAGACTTTCAGGAAGTGCTTACGGGATGAGGAAATGAATGAGGAAATAAGATCTTCCATAATAATCTTACTTCCGAGTCGCGCAACAATTTTCTGTGGATTCGATATAACAAAAGAAAGAAACATTGCTTTGATTGTAGTAGTTCCACAAGCTTCACTCCAGGAGATGACAGCATTTTTTTCATTTTCAATCATCTGAGATGAAAGAGCCAGAGCAAAATTGACAATATATACAGAGTAAGTGTATGCCACAAAGGCAGGATGATACTTCCACCATATTTGAAAGCTTCTCGTTTGAGACATATCCCAAGGAGATTGCCTGGTTCCCACAACGATCAAACCCCATGCCAGACTGAGTCCCCTGGGATCACCTTCTGTTTCTCTTCAAGTCATGAAAGACATTATTACACTTTGAAGATTCTGTGGCACAAAAGAAAACCTTCTTCTGTGCAAAAAGACTATATGCAGTGATGGGGCAGTAAATGTTTACAGTCCCCTGAGCACTGGGGTAAAGTATATGGCCTAGGCATCTGCCGCTTCCTGTGGTGTAAGAACACCACTGCAGCCAGTGCTAAGCTGTGTCTAATACCCAGCTTGTGAAACTCCTCAAAATGTAGCCATCTGCTTTTACAAAGCCATGTGCGCATCTCCAGCAACTCACCGGCTGCTTTGTCCCTTATAGATTTGCACTTTTACAATGACATAGGGCTTACAAATGAATCAAAATCACTTTCAAAATATGTGTGCAGTTGCGATAAAATTGGGAACAGAAAAAAAAAAAGTAATAAGGGCAAAGAAAGAGTTCATATTATTTTACTGTTGATAAAGTTGATTTTATGATCAGCTGACTCCTTCTTCCTGTCGCCATGAGGAATCTGCCCCCCAAAGTCTTTCCTCTGTCAAATGCTGTTCATATCACTTTACTGCTGACTCTGCCATCGTCAGAAGGTATTAAGTACAGAAAGAGCATTTTCCTGTTGGTTACTGAAATATTTGCCAAGTAACTAACTACTATTACTTACTTGTTATAGATCATACATAATTGTCACTATGAGCCACTACCTGGCCTGATAGCCTCTAGAAATTTGGACACACACAGTGCTAGCCTCAAAGGAGCTCAGTTTGTCCTGAAGAAAACCAAGCACAGCAGCATGCAGAAACTCTTCTGTAAAAGAAACATTTACTCTCTTTGCTCAATTACTGTCTGGGAGGCTCACTGCCTCCTTCTGCTAAGCTAAACCTAGTCTTTGAAGCTTCTAGCCTCTGTAGAATCTAACCTAGGCCTAGAATGTTTTCAGCCTCTGAGACTTACTGCTTAATAAGTTCACTCTTACTTGTTCTTTCTGAGTGCTGCGCTGGCTGGTTCAACTCAGCTGTTCTGGCTCAAACTCTTCTCCCGGCTGACTTATTTAATCTGGCTTCTCTCTCAGCCCGAAATGGTTCTGCTTGGCCTCAAACTAACTCAGCAATCTGCTCTAATCTTCTGGCTATTTCTCATTTTCTGGCTCATTCCATCTTCACCTGAGTCCTCTCTCTCAGGAACCCATCTCTCTATCACTGTCCTAGTAAATAAAACTGCCTCCTCTCTGTGAAAAACTGTCTCTTAAGTAACTTCCCTTTCCTCTCTTTTCTTATGACAGTTGGTCATACCTTATTCTGTCATATCTCCTCTGGTATGTCAGCTTTTCTGCCACCTAATTAGACATCACTTTCAAACATGTGTCCTTCTTTCTACAAACTAACTTCGCCTTCATTGTTTGGGATTAAAGGCATGTACCAACCATGCCTGGACCTAAGCTTTTCTTTATCTGATACTTGCTCTATACCAGACTGGCTTTGAACTCAGATCTGTTTGCCTCTGTCTCCTGGATTAAAGGTGTGCTTGTAGTTGAGTCAGATCACACAGACCTAGAAGATCTTTGGATGTGATCTCTTGCCAGAGCAGGCATGTTCTGTCTGAATTAGCATTCCTCTGCAGTCCTGGGTGGCCTAGAGAACACATGGTACATAAACATCACAAAGCAGTAAGAGAAAAGCCAGCGTTAACCTGTGGACTTGAAGCAGGAGTGGGTGTCGGTCATGGAAAACGTTAGGGGACAGGCACTCCCTGAAGAAGGGATCCCAAGCAAGAATTTACATAAGGAGTTATCTCCTCCCCTATGACTCATATGTTCAAGCACAGAGCATCCTCGAAGTGAAGGAGTCCTGAGGCTTTAAGCCTCCCTTGGGGTGTGGTGGATCAGTGACAAGGGCTTCCGTGCTGCGCAAAGGGCTTGGGTTTCACAGCAAAGGCAAAGCATCAAAGGACAGCCCAGGCTTTAAAACTGGGGAGCAGCAATGGGGCTGCCACAGTATGTGAGCATGGGGTGAGAAAGGGATGGGAAAATCATGTGACAATGACCTCAGCCCTGTAAGCCCAAGTCTCCATCCATCACTGTTTGTTTGCTCTGGAGTTCTTTACCAAAACTACTATAGCCCAACAACTTCTAGAATATAGGAACATGTTGCAAAATTCCCTGTCTGTGTTCCCTGATGACCATTCAGATCGTAAGAGACTGAAAAGCAGCTTTATATGCAAATGCAGAGACTAGGCCATGGGACTCCTTCCGAAGAAGAAGCAAATCTCCTGAAAGTCAGAAGAGGGCACGGGATGACCATGCCCTCAGCTTGATGGGACAAACAGTTTCCAAAGTGAGAAGATTCTGAAGGCTGATGGTAAAATTTATATGTAGTTATAAATAGTTGCCATCATAGACTATGAGTGGAATAATTCTCAAAAAAAAAAAAAAAAAAAAAAAAGTCCTTTACATCTTCCAAAGGTGGTAAGGAACACATTCAGCTATTCTCTGCATAGATGCCTGGATCCAGGGATGAGAAAACTAAACAGAACTTCATGAAAGAATTTTCTTTTAGCAAGGTTTATTTCTGTCTTGGTGTGATGTGCTTCTCACATCTAGCTCATAAGAGGAAGAGCATCTGAAATTCACGGAGCTTTCAACTAGGTTAGATTAATGTCATTTACCGTATCTACTGTGGCAGCTTTCTAAACCCTGATCAGAAGAGAGGGGAGTGGAGAGGGGAGGAACCCACTGCTCTGTCTGTGCAGATCGAACCCATTATTGGGAGATAAGAAGGTAGCATTTGCTTGCTCACCACCAGGCCCACAACACCTGGCCTAGACATAAGCACTGACTAAGCCGGCCTGTCATTTCACCAATGTTAGGCTACTGGGTTATTGTGGAAAAGGGAAAGACTAAAGGAAAGGAGGGAATGAGAGGGGAGGGAGGGAGGAAAAAAGAGAGGCTGGGAGGGAAGGAACGGAGAGGGGTGGAGCTAGCTCATGGAGAGGGGTGGAGCTTGCTCCTGGAGATGGGCGGAGCTTGCTCATGGAGAGGAGCAGAGCTTGTTCATGGAGATGGGCGGAGCTTGCTCATGGAGAGGGGTGGAGCTTGCTCATGGAGAGAGGTGGAGCTTGCTCATGGAGAGGGGTGGAGCTTGCTCATGGAGAGGGGTGGAGCTTGCTCATGGAGAGGGGTGGAGCTTGGTCCTCTCCTCTCACATTCTCACTGGAGCCTGAAGAAGACTGCCGTGTTCACACCCTGAAGAAGTAAGACCCCTCTAGCAGACCTCACTGTGGAGCAGCATGAAAAGCACAGGCCTAGCATGAGGAGATCCAGGTTGGCTACTCTTCCTACCAACCGAAAGCCCAGACACCCTCAGCTTTAGACATTCTTTTTAAACCTAAGTAATATTCCTACTTACCTTGAAAAATTGGTGTAGAGGTCATGTATTTACTTCCATATATATTTATTATCTAATTTTTACATATAACTATGTGCAACCAATGTATCAATAGTGATAGATAATACCCAGGGGGAATTACATGAGTGGTTGTTAGACTTGGTTACCAATAGAAACATTTGAGGATGTAGTTAAATTTTATATTTTTAGATTTCACCATATACAAGCCAAACCAAAATTTCCAGGGATGGCAATATATATGTATACATATACAAATATTTTCCAGTATTATTCTCAAAACTGGTTTGGTTTGGAATTCCAGTCACACTTAAAAATCAAAATTATTCAGTGGTATGCTGTGGCCTAGTGATTCTGTGATTCTGATTAAAGCTAATATTAGTGCCCATGAGATAATCTAGATTTTGGCTAAGGAGACAAGCAGTTACTTTATTCCACACGGTATCATGCAGGCACTTAAAGATGGCCAGGATCTTCAACAGACTCACTGAGGAAATGCCAGTACAGCAGTAACTTGCTTAGAGCAAATTCTGCTCTCATTTGCATGCTCAGAACCATTAAAGGGAGATTTTACAGCTCATGATCATTTTAAGCACCATGGATTTATGAATATAGCTGCTTTCACTGTTTCAAAACTTTATTGAGAATTCTATATCTTCCTGCAATCCTTTAATGTGGAGATGATGTAATGGATTCTTCAATGAGGGGTGGAGGAAGGTGAAAATTAAGAAGAATGTAAAACACAATATAGCAGTGCCAGCCTTCGCAATAACATTTTCTTTAACATCTGTTGTGACTTTATAATTGAAGTGTGAGAATTAATTTTTGCTCTTCAATTTCCCCCTAGAAGAGAAAGACATTTTAAAAGGTATTTAAAAAACAAAGGTAATTGAGACTTTCTGTAAGAACATCTCATTTCTTCAATATTTCCTGGTCTAAGCTTCCACGGGTTTATACCAGCTCTTAATAACGTCCTTAAGATGTGCCACTTTTTCGAAAATGTTCAGTCATAATATATGCCATGCCTAAGCACAACAAGGCTCCTTTCTGAAGGTGACAATGACTTCAGGTCTGTTTTCATAAGAGAGTAGAAGCAGCGTGTTTCGCCTGAGGGCTTTGCTCTAGGCTTCAGTTGGCTGCCCCCGGGTAGAAGGACCAGTTCCTTCCTTGACACATCTACTGGACAGAAGAGTCATCCTAAGGATACCAGCATGACTTCAAGATCACTGCTTATCAACATGCTGCTCCTCGAATAGACTATAGAAATATTCAGGGCTTTAATATTCAAATACAAGCTCAACAAAATAGAAATCACAATTCTGCATTATACTTCTTACTCTCCTCTAGGGACGTGACCACCCTCCGTGCTTTTTCTAGGCAACTCGATGGCCCCATCATCACAAACAAGGAAGATTAGAAACTCTCTTCTGAGGCCCACCTCTTTTTTGAATGTTCAAAGAAGCTTCCATGTGGCTTTCTGGATTCCAAAATCCTGCCTAATCTGCTCTTAAATCATAGTGAAATTAGTTCTTACAAGCGCTCCATGGAGGCTGATGAAATCCTAGCAGTTATGAATGCTGAGTTTCCCCCAGGTAGTAGTAGCACAGCGCTGCATTTGCTGCTATTCCATGGAATAGCCCACTAATCCCTGACTTACCACTAACTCCCACTTGTGGTGGTATGAATGAAAATGGTTCCCATAGCTCATATATCTGAATGCTGGGCCCTCAGTTATTGGAACTGTTTGGGAAGGATTAGGAGATAAGGCTTTGTTGGGGTCACTGGGCAAGCTTTGAGGTTTGAAAAGCCCAAGGCGTTCTCACTTCTCTCTCTCCCTCCCTCCCTCCCTCCCTCCCTCCGTTCCTCCCTCCCTTCTTCCTTCCCAGCTCTCCCTTTCTCTCTCTCTCTCTCTGTCTCTGTCTCTCTCTCTCTCTCTCTCTCTCTCTCTCTCTCTCTCTCTCTCTCTCTCTCTCTCTCTCCCCCCCCGAAGATAGGGTTTCTCTTGTAGTCCTGGCTGTCCTGGACTCACCTTGTAGACCAGTTGGTCTTCAACTCACAGAGATCCACCTGCTTCTGCCTCCTGAGTGCTGAGACTAAAGGTGCACGATTAAAGGGATGCACCACTACGCCCGGCACAGAGTCCTCAGAATTAAACTAACTGCAGCAGGCAAAGACCACACCCCTCTCTGTGCCACACAAGACAGGCCATTACCAGCTAGCAAAGACCACGTCGCACACAGGACAGTTATCAGCTGTGGACAAACTAAAGCCCAAACTAAAATCTCACACTTGGGATTAAAACAAAAACATGTTTATGTAACACAATTGCGCTTTTAAAGGCACCAAAACTCCACCATGCCACTCCTGCCATTCATACCAGAGTTCAAGTGCTGCTGGCCTTACTGATAGACAGCTCTATCTACCATGTCTATGAGAAACTGGTGGCCCTGGAATTATCCCCCATTAGAATGTCCTGCAGACCTGCTGAAATACAAATGCTGGCTCTCCCTAGCAGAGATTCTATGTGGTGGCTGTAAAAACATGTCCTGAGCAGTTTCCAGGGCTGAGCTCTCCCACAGCAGCAGCCAAAGGCCCCTCCTATTCCTTCTTGCGTGAAGAAATGCCCCAGTCGCTTATTTGTGCTGCCATTCTAAGGGCACAAACAGAATCCGTGTTTCCAATCCCAAATAAAGAAAGCTGATTAGAGCCACCCCTGTGGGAGGAAGTACAAGTCCATGCATCTGTTCTCCAGCATGCAGTCCTTTCCTTTAGCTTTTGTACTCGGTCACTCAAACGCCTCCTTTCTACTCATGTCTGCTACCATAGAAAAATTGTTGTCCTTCAACCATCCAACTTTTCTCTAAGCAATTCCTCTGGCCTTAGGTCTTTCAGCCCTTTATGGTAACTTTTTTTTTAATCATTGGAGTTTTTTATGTTTACCCCGGATTTGGCCTTACTCAAGACTAAGTGGCCTGACCAAGTAAACGTCCATAATATTTAATTTGAGAGTATCATTGTGGCTTCTGTCCTATGGAGTCCCCAGATTCCAAATGCAATAGATTTCACTCTTGTCTTAGCAATCTCCATAAGGAGACCAAGTGTGATTAAGGGCTATTAATAGATGTCACCACTGTGGATGTTGAGCTCTAATTAACAGATGCAGGGTAGATGAACAAATGTGTACACGTGGGCACACAGATGCACACACAGGAAAAATGAAACGACAAGATCTCCGGCAGAACAAAAGGCGCAACGCAAGGTTTTTCTTTGCAATGAGATCGCTGTGCAGTTTCCTGCAGAACAGTGGAGCGAGCCCTTAGTTACTCAGTAAATCAATGGCTGTCAGTCACAGCATGCGACAAATCTCCAACCCCCCAACCTTAGAAGCGAGCACTCCAGTATTAGCATAAATGTGATCATAATCACAAGTAGGTAAGTAGACAGGTAAATCTTTTTTATGGTCAGTGACCTTTATTATTTCAGCATGGCATTCTATTATATATGCATACCTAGCCTGCTTGGAAATTACATATTAATAATAATGACAGAAGACTTGCTTTCTGGTCAGTGTTCCCTTATTTGATATGTATAGAGTTTTAAATGTGTAACAATAGCAAAATTTGCTCAGTGTTATTCACTATCAGTATTTATTCTGTAAAGTGCCTTAAGGCATGTTCAGTATAAAGGATGTTGTAAAAATATTATATTTTGTTCCTGTTACTAATATGGGTAGATCACCTCTGAATGTACTTTAACATAAAAATAAAATTACTCACCAGTATCTTTCACAAGTAAAGAATACTGTGTAAGAGAATAATTAAAAAAAATAAGAAAATGAAACACCTTTTCCTAAGTATCTAAAAATCACATTAGTGTTTAATAAACACATTATGATATCATTGACTTTAAAAATATCTTCTTCATAGCTATTTTCCTCATATTTTAAGTTTTCACGAGTAAGCTTTGGTGTTTTCATTACATTGCACAAATACTACAGTTTATACATGGATTGAGTGTTTAAAAACTTTTTTTACACAAAAGTTTCATTACATTGTCAGGCTACTTTTAGAATTCATGATCCTCCTGCTTTAATTTTTCCAGTACTGGCAATACAGGTAGGCGTTTGCCACCATGCTAGTATAAGTTGTTTTCTTCTAGAAAATACATCAGATACTTAAATGCACAGAATAGCAATGTGAGGGGGACACCTCAGATGCTAACGGGACTGGAACTTATCTGTAGGTGAATAGACACTGTCCACTCCCAAAGCCTTTCTCTATCCACGCCAAACACTGAGCAATTGTCCCCAGTTTCAGCTGAAGTGTCCCGTCGCCCCCAGTTTCACCCGAAGCGTCCCGGCGTCCCCAGTTTCAGCTGAAGTGGACCTGTGTCCCCAGTTCCAGCTGAAGTGTCCTGACGCCCCCAGTTTCAGCTGAAGTGTCCCCGCACCCCCAGTTTCAGCTGAAGTGTCCCCGCGCCCCCAGTTTCAGCTGAAGTGTCCCCGTGCCTCTGGCGCACACCTCAAGCTTCTTCTGTAAAGTTTTGTTCACGAGCTGCCTCCATCTTCCTTCCTATCTGCTAGGAAGGTCTCTGCTAGACGGTCTCTAGCTTATAATACATGGCAGAGTGAAAATGCTATGATGTAGTTTGACAAATTTTGTGCAGTTTTTTTTTTTTTCAGAATGCTTTCAATGAACGCTTGGTTGAGTCTGCAGATGTGGAACATGCAGACATAGAGAGCCAGCTCTTAGCAATCACCGTCTTGCTTGGCTTCAGGTGGACCATTAGGCTTGCGTCTCTTCACCCTGGTTGCCTTTCTTGGCCCTTGGCCCTTTGATGCCCATCCTAAATACCAGGTATTAATCTGCTGCTTCTGGCTTCTTTTATTTCACATTGTGTTTTAAGTACGCATCCACTAGTAGTATACAGATAGATATATAGTAAGTTGTTCATTGTAATTGGTGAATTCTGTAATCTGACCTAACAAAAGGTATTCATGCATTCTATTTTTGTTGGACATTTGGACTGTTTACAGTTTGAGATCTATAGAACCGAAGCAGTGTGTGTTTTCAGAGCAATAAACCAGTATCAGTCAGAGATATTGTACAGCACATCCAAATGCCATTCTGTTGGTACTGAGAGTCTTGATGACAGTGCAAATATTAGAATCATTGTTAAGAATATACATATTTTAATTCCTGTGGGTAATATAAGGTGTATGGTGGCAAGCCCTTGTGTTGAGTGTGTACCTGGGTGAGGAGCTTCAAAGTCATAGGGTATATGTGGCCTCAACTTGCCATGAATGATACCAAGTATAGTGTAAACATATAACCTAACAGGTTACAGTTGAGAAATACGTTCTCTATTGTCCTTTACCCAGGTTTCAGCTCAAATGCTATGACCCTTGGGCATCCTGGTTAAAGAACACACAGGAATCCCTCTTCTTCCTGGACTATCTTGTCTGCTGCTCTTAGCAATTTTCTTTAAGCCCCTGATCACTATTTGATATCACGTTGTTCGTTCCTGTGCTCCTCCAAGCAAGCAGGAACATCCTCATGCAGAGATAAGGAGCCATCTGGAACGCAATAGGCTCCCGACAAATATTTATTGAATGACTGCCGTAGATGCTACAATAATGCCAGTAGAAAAGATGTCACAGAATATAAATTGTGAATATCCTATTGAAAGGAGCAATACATTTTTGAATAGGAATTTCATGATCCATGAAATATGTTTAACAGTTAGTATTCAAAAAACAATTATAATTTAATTATCCTGTAATGTGACCATCACGACACATATAGAATAAATTTTCCTGCTTCATGAACATGGGGGACATAATATTGCCTACCTGGGTGAGAAAACAGGTGCCTGTAAATAAAGACTTCTTGTCTTTTAAAGTAGAGGCCATAACAATTAATTGACATGCTTGTCATAAATAATAATGCATGCTTCCTCAAGGAACCAAGCACGTAATTGATGATCTAGTCTGAAGAGGCTCAGGCCTGTGATTGTTTGTTATCTATGGACTCCTGCAGCCAACTTTACTGTCTTGCTTTTAGCATCACTTGGAATAAATATTTATGAATTTGTATTTTGCATCCAGTCTCTGTGGACTAGAAAGCAGTAGTGAATGACTCTGGGGATATGCTGAGTCCTTCATGGCACTTGGACAGGAAGGCCATAGTGACAAAGTCAGGAAAGTCACTTCCTTGCAGGAACAGGACCAATCCCCCACAGTGAATCTAAATATTTGAAGCAAGCAATGATATATTAAACTATAATTCGTGACAGAGCACTTCCAATAGTAAATACTACGATGACAACAGATTTGATGGTGATCTTCAGTGTTCCAGTCTTTTGACGGGTCCATGCTTTCCTTGCTTTTATTTGTTTGGGAATTCTTCTCTTTTTAAAATTACTTTTCTTACATATACATTTATATTATTACACATATATACAATAAGCTACACGCAGCAAGAAGAAACATGAAGCAATCAGAATTATATAAATGTTACATTCATAGTGTTTTGGCCATTTGTACTTGGCAACCTTGAAGAAAAACATCTTTCCTATCTTGGTGAGTCTGAAAGTAATTCTGAATGTAAATCCTTAGCTATCATATCTCATCTTTATCAACTTAAAACATCTATCTAGACCTAAAAGCATCTTAACTCCTAAACAACTAAGCTTAATTGTGAAACTAAACTATCTGGTCTTCAACCCCATCAGAGACTTGAGAAGGAATAAAATTAATTACTTGAGTAAACAGGAAATGCAAGTTAGTAGCTTCCAAAATGAGAAAATGACGGAGACAGTTTGCTGCCTGAACAGTCACCCAAAACTCTCTATAGCGTTGGAGCATCACCTTCACCCTATGGCAGACATAATTGTGAGGCAGGAACCATTGAGGAGTTGGCAGATTTTGGCCACCGACTCTGTATGCATCCAAGCTTGCCCAGTTTTAGGCAGAATTCTGTCTGTGGCCAAAGGAGTGGCCAGTTTGAAGCCATCTCCATAAGGAGGTTCTTTGATGCTCATCATCTTCTTTGAGGCAGACTGGGTGTTGCCAGGAGTTAACCTGTCTCGTTGTCAAAGAACCTTTAAAATAATAAAAACATGTTTAAATGCCATATTCTGTAGGTCTCTGGGGTTTTGAAGACTTTATCTAATTATTTTACTTTATCTATCTATAAAATCATATCTATCTGTTATACCTAGGATGTATATTCTTATATTGAAAAATAGACTAGTAATTGACATGACCATGATTTGATCAACTAACAACTAACTTGTATTAATTAATTATCTAAGCAGCCTGCACTTTCAAAGTATTGGAAGTAAACCTTGTATTTTAATTGAGTTGTATGGGTACAATACTTCATATATAGTAGATACAGATATATATAATATGTGTGAAGAATGATATTAAATTTGATTTCTATACCAATGTATCAAAATTAAACTTATTTTGCATCAATATATGAAATTCTATGCCAGTAAATTAAAAATAATGTTGTAAGTAACAATTAAGGCATTAAAGTCCTGTGTGGGACAGTCTGAAATGCTGGACCAACTGGGATCAGAAGCTTTCCTCAAACCTGTCCCGGGAGCTGGCCTGTTCTGACGAGGAACAGCAACTGAAGCACTTGGTGCTGGAACATGGAGGATGCAGGACGTCAGGGTCCAGCATGCTGAGAGGAATCAATCCAGCCAGGTCTGGTCCAGCATCAGCTATCCAACTCATTTGTTCTGAAAACATATAATTTCTTACAAACATTATACAGTCCTAATGTTATAAGTGTGTGGAATGCACAGAACAACCAAGGCTGGCTCCCTGCTCTTTGTATGAGCAGAAGCAAGATGAGTCATCCTTGAACGGCGTCTAATAATAAGACAGAGGGATGCCGTAACCAACAAGAAGCCTTGTCTATGCATGGACATCCGTGTCTCAGCCAGTCTCAGAGCCAGTCCCATGTAGCTGGATTAGCAATATAAATTACCTGCTTGTTCCACAGCTTGAATTCTTCACATGCAGACTGAAGCCTCCTCCATCATTGCTTCTTGATCCGATTCCCCTCCCTCCCTCATCCCCTTTCCCTCCTCCCCCTCGTCCACAGACATACTTTCCTTCGCTTTAAGAGTGGTTTAGGCAGGTGACTCTACCAGCCTGACCACAGTTCACTGGACCTGGGATGAGCATCTGACTCAAGTCTGGCAGTGCCCTGTGTGGTGATACCTCTGGCAGGACTGCTCCACTCAGGAAAGCTACTAACTAAGCCAAGTTATCTCTCACAGGGAGCCTAAATGCAGGACACAACTAGCATTAGAGGGGAAATAATGGAGGAGCAATAAAGGAAACATGATAGAATGTGTAGGTTTAACTATAAAACTCAGGTATACAAATCACAGTTTTATTTCTTCTGTAATCCTACAAATATTAAAATTATTCATGAAGCTAAAAAATGAAAACAAATAAAAGCTGGGAGAATTATCTTGTGCAGCAATCTCCGAATCTCTGATTTAAAACCTTGTGCACCAGCTGCTAAGCAGACAACAAAATCACTGAGCAGGAAGAAATCCTGCGGAAACTACGTCAGTAGAAACCACAGAGTCTGTGCAGTAGGAGACAACAAAACTTAGAAGGTAACAACCCAAAAGGTAGAGGGTGACAGTTGTGACCTAAAAAAGTTGTAACTTAAAATAAAAACAAAAGTCATTATATAATCACAGGATATTAAAATAATGTTAGTAGGGCTGGAGAGATGGCTCAGTGGATAAGAGCACTGTCTGCTCTTCCAAGGGTCCTGAGTTCAATTCCCAGCGACTACATGGTGCCTCACAACCCTCTACAATGTGATCTGATGCCCTCCTCTGGCCTGCAGGAGCACACTCAGATAGAGCACTCATTCATAAAATAAATAAATAAAATAATTTTTAAAAAATATAATAATGTTAGTGACAGTGCTAACGAAACCAAAACTATTTATTTAAATGGAATAAATCGCAATAGCCCTTATGATTTTGAGAGATTACTAAATGACTAGCATTCATTATCTTCCTCTCTTTACAACTACCTGAGATGTGAATTCAAAGTGAATTACCTCCAACCTCCAGGCAGAGAGTTCCCAATTTGGCAGGTCTGAGGTATGCCCTGGAAACCTTCCGTTTATACATCTAAGCTTGGTAGCTCCCCCTCTCCCCCAACCATCTCTTTTTAAAAGGCTGTTGTATAGTCTTCTCGTGGTGTCCTTTACCGCTCCAGCTAGCTCTTTCCTTCCTCCCACCCTTCCACAGAACTCTCCGAGCACGGCCTGTTGTTTGCCACTGGACTAGAAGATACAAATGCCTTGTGAACTGGTGTCTTCATATCCTTTTTTTGTAAAATGGCAGTTATAATAGCTAATCCACAAATGAACAAAGATTAGAGATATTAGTCCTCCAAATAGGATACTGTGTAAGTGCCAGGCGGCTAGTACACACTCACGCTCCAGGCTGCTGCCAACACAACATAGCTGCACTATGCCACTGTTGCTCTGATTTACTGTTACTCCTGGTCAAACAATTCTGCTGACATCTTTCTCCTTTATGCCGGATCTCTTGGTGCCAACGGCCTGCGCAGACCATGTCCCATGCTGTTGCCTGTGAGCTTCCTCCTCAGCAATGAGTCCGCCTCGTTCTGATGTGTACCCTGTCATCTACTCTCTCTTTTAACGTCACCTGTCCCAGCAGGTAACAAGTAAGCAACACTCATGTCCCCAGGTAAACACCGTTCCTTCTCCCTTACCAGCTATTGTTGGAAGGCCCAATTCAAATACTTCTTCTTTGGTACGCTCTCCGATTTGCAGAATGCCTAGTACAAATAGTCTAAATAATTAATCTGTCAATTAATCACTTAGTAAAATCTTTTCTGCCATCTCTTGAATTATTATTTAAATCATGTATTCTTATTTAATTTATCATGCATCTGTCTTATGTACTTAGTAAAATCAACCTTTTGAAGATAGCAACTATGTCCTACTCATCTTTGTATGCCCCACAGCTAAGTACCGTGCTTTGCAAAGAGCTCAATAAATAAATGGGATTTGATTTGAAATGCTTAGTTAGAATACTATAAAAGACTAAACCATTCTGTGTTCTGGGGAAGTCATGAAGATTTAAAGAGGCCATTAAGGACTAATCCAATAGAGGAGAGGAGGGCAAATTGCTAACTTTCTAGGACACTATGGTTGTATTTAAGCAATTTACTAAGAGTAAATTACCAAATGGTCCAGGTAACTCAAAGAGGCTAATATCTGTTACTTCCTGCTAGGAGGTGAGCTATTACTCCCTTTCCAGCCAAATCCATCTTTAGCTTACAGTATAGTGAGAATTATCTTTAGGTAGCCAGTGGATTTAATTTACCTAGCTGAAGAACATTACAGTTCGCATCCCCGTAAACTGTAAAGGTGTGGTGGTGTGCTGATATTAGTAACAACTGACTTGCTGTAATGCTGACAACACCCTTCTTACCCCATATTCCAAATGCTTGTATGAGATAGGGAAGGAGGGATAATTGATTCAATTGTCTTCTCTGTTAATTGATAGGAGAATTGTACTCAGCACTAACAATGTAAAGAAATATGAAGCATGAAAAGAAAGTGCCCACTTCATGGAGCTACCATTCAAGCTGAGAGAGAATGGATGAGAAGTGATGTGAATAGGAGGCAGCACACACGGGCAGCACATACGTGGGCTTATGTTTCAGTGATATTTTCGAGTGTTGTGGGAAGATAGAAGAGCCATAAGGAGTGCTGTGGCTTTGGGGTAGACATGGGAGCAGGAGATACGTGAGCTGTGGCTTATGGGGTTGCTAAGCTTCCTCCAAACATCACAAGAGAAGGAATGACAGTCCCAGCAGATAGAGATGCAGAAACAATGACACGGTTTGACTTGGGGAAATAGCAAGAATCATGAAACAACAGATAGATGGAAATTCCAGAAATACTTTCATCCAAACCATAGGTTTTATAAAGCAAAAGCAAGCAAGCAAGCAAGCAAGCAGAGATAAGACCAAAGAAGATTAAGTCACAGGGAGTCACACAACTAGGAATGGATGAACAGGCCCTGACCCTTCATCTGCCTGACCTATGTCAAAGTGTGAGTGTCTGTGTGTGTTACCTTCATAAGTTTCTTATTTAATAGAAGTTCAATAAAAAAGAGGGCTTGGAAAATGAATTGTGCTCCACTGGACATTTCAGCTCTAACCATTTTGTCACTTACTCAACAAGTCCTTGTAGGTGTCAGTCCTGTGTCAGATGTTCCAGGAAAAGACATGAAACCAAGACTGCAGTACTGAACAGTTCAGGTGTGCTGTTGTGACTTCAGAGTTAACATTGTCAGTGTAGATTGTGGGAAAACACACAGTTAAGACAGATGTAAATGTAACGAAGAAATAGAAGGGGCTGTGGAAACACAAAGGAAGAAATTATAGAACAAAGAAGAGTATTTTCTACAGGGTAAAACCTGAAGCATGAGAAGTGTTGGCAAGGTATTCCAAGAAGTACATGAAAAGGTTCCAATGGTGCAAAACTAAGAGTGCACTGCGCATAAGGAAAACTCACATTTCACTATGGTTAGTGACATTGTTCTATCAACAGATCCTCAACCAACTCCCACATGTCACTGGAGTTAGAATGTCATGCATTGTCCCCTCCTCTGACATTCCTGAAAACCTGATCCCTTTTACACTGTTGGCTTTCTTCTCATTGTGAACTTCAATTGCTGACTTACCTTCCATCTTTCCCATAAGACCCTAAGCCCTGTCAGTTCACCTGCAATGCCCTGGATCTCTGTTGCTCTCTACACATGGTCATGTACCAGCCATGTGAAGGGATTCGTGTGGGTGCATTGATGTAGCTTAAATCAATGTTCCCCCAAAAGATATCCAAGTCCTAATCTATGGAATTTGTGTCTCCTTGTGGATTAAATGTGAGGGGGTAGGGGGAGAGTGTTGTAGATGTGATTTAAATAAATAACTTGAGAAGGAAAAAGTACCCTGAATTATCGAGGCAGACCCTACATGCAGCCATGGTGTCTTTATCAGCATGTTGCAGCCACAGGCTGATAAAGAGCAGTAGCCAGCAGAAGCTGGAAAAGGCAAGGAGGAGAGTGGAAGCCTTGAGAGGTCTGATGGTGGCTCCTGAGGTCTATACCACACCCCCATCTCTTGCTCTGCCACCTGCTTCCTGGCCTACCCAGATGTGAGTAAACTACCTCATGTTCCTTCTGCCCTGGCAACAAGATTCCCTTGCTGCCGCGTTGTGCCCTCAGCTGCCCGACATCTGTAGTGGACTTTATAGAGAGGTTGTGTGTACCCTCAAGCCAAGGAGCAAAATAAATCTCTTGTTTCATTCAGGAATGTCCACATGGTGACGAAAAAAAAGCAATTAGTATAGACTGGGTACCAGGATTTAAGGCCATCGCTATAATAAGCCTGGTGCTGTGGTTCTTACATCTTTGATAATGTCTGTGGTACAGTTGTCAAGAGTTTGGAGCTATGGGCTAAAGAGACCCTGGAATATTCTGTAAACAGTTTAGTGAGATATTCTGGATTGAAAGGTAATGGGCTAATTTGTGTCCTGAAGGAAATTTCAAGATGGCATAACATTCTGACTATGGTGTAGTTGTTGCCCACCGTGTTTACCTGACTTACAGTGGCAGAGAGATAAGGGGGGGCAGTTTGGTGAGGAGAGGGGCTTAAACCTGTAAAAGCCGCAGACAAAATAGACAAAGATGAGGTTATTGTTAAAGAACTTAGCACCACCAAAGAGAAACCTTGAACTTTGCCCTGGGGTAAAACATTCCCCCACCTCCACCCGACCCGTGGAGAGAACGGGGGCGCAACAATGCAAACTCATTGGAAATTTTTTTCATCGGAAAATAAAAGGCCCGAAAAAAGAGAGTTTCTGGGTTGTCTTATTTCAGAAGAGCAACCAACTTAGATGCTGCCCAGACCTCAGGCATGAAAACACACAGAGACGTTGCAGCTGTGTGAGCCACCGGGGCCCGGGTTGCTTATCAAGCTAACAGTTAAACTTGACCTCATCCGTATGGTGCTGGTTTTGTGGACATGTGAGGTGCAAGGCTTCTGAGGTCACGGAAGGTTGTAGAAGGCCACTCAGGCCAGCCAATATGCAGTTGTAGTGGGGCTATACTCTCTGTGTCGAGGCCCTGATGTGTCTGTGTGTGAAGCTCTAAGAGTGTAGCTTATGTCCTAAAAGGGACTCCAAGATGCTGTTCATGCCAGAAGCACGGGAAAGCTACCAAGCAGATATCAGATACTGAGTTGTCCCAGGACAGAGGGCACATGTATACAGGGAGTGAGTGATGCAGGGCCACCCAGGCCCTTGGGTGCATAGATGCCAGCGTGTGTCTGAGATGTTTTCCACGGAGCTATTGGGCTTGATGTTTGTCCTGCTGCCTTTCAGTCTTGCTTTGGTCTGCTCCTTCATTGTTAGGACTCCCATTTATCCCTCTCGAAATGAGGGTGTTCACTCCGTGCCACTGGATGCTCGAAGTATATGGCTATTTTTATTTTATTTTACTCTACTATTTTACAAGGGCTCACAGTTAAAAGACTGCCTTACATTTCAGGTCTTTTGAGATGAGTTGGGACTATTGGAGACTGGAGAATTTTAAAGCCAGATGGACTGCATCTTGCGTAATGAAAGGGCAATGAGCCTGTAGGGGACAGGGATAGACCCTTGATTCCAATGAGAAATATTCCCCACAGGCTCATGTGTTTGAGTATTCAGTCCCCAGTCTCAGGTGATGGTTCTTAGCGCGGTTGCAGTGTTCGGGAGCCTCTGCGACAGGGATCCTTGCTGAAGGAAGGGTCTCTGGGGACGGGTAGCATTGACAGTTTATAGCCTGGTCCTGCTTCCTGTCCTGTCTCTGCTTTCTAATCTACTCAGATTTGAGTAAGCCACCTTCTGCCTCTGTCCCCAGTGCCACAAGTCCCTCCTAGAGCCACATCTTCCCAGTCGTGATGGGCTGCACCCTCAAAACATGAGGTGCAATAACCCTCTGGCCCCTTCAGTTCCTTCTGCCAGGTACTTTGTCAGAGTGATGGGAAAAGCAACTAAGACAGGCCGAGAGGCCGTAAGGCAGCGAAAACTAGGTTAAGGGCTGGGACTGTACATAGCCCAGCAGCAGGGCCCTGGCCTGCTACAGTCAGGGCCCTAGGTTAGAGCCCCAGTACCAACCGCAAGCTTTAGTGTGAGAAAACCACTGAGGTCTGCTTATTAGGAAGGCACGCTGCCATCTCAAAATACAGCTGCACAAGTATTTTAATCTCTTGTCACAAGTAAGCATAGCCAATTTTTAAAGAGTCTCTACTTATACAGTTAAATATCGTGGTGTGTGTATGTGTGTGTGTGTGTGTGTGTGTGTGTGTGTGTGTGTGTTCTATGAATAAAGTTCTCAGAATACCAAAATTAGCAAGACATCGACCCAGTCATTAAAAAACTCAGACAGCAAGAGAGGCACACAGGTAAACAAGGAAGCTGGGTCCCTAAGTTAATAATCTCACGCTTTTCCAATGAGGTTGGCAAAGAAAGGTTTTCTTCTTGTGGTTGAAGCAGGCTAGAAACCACAGGACTCCCTCTCCTTAGCCAACTTCATTTACTTTGAAATAACAGCTGACACCTCCTATGAAGCCAGCACAATGGGATGAAAATTGTGGAGGTCCTTGGTGGAGACAGCTACAGAGAATAGTGCATTTAAACTCTGCCCTTAAACACAAATAACTTGTCTTTTAATACAGGGGGAAATCCCTGCTGGAGACCATTTCAGCAAAACGGAATGTGTTGAGAGAACATGGCACGTTCTGGGAAGAGGAAGTGCTTTGGTAAAAGTAGAGTTTCAATTATAAACCAACGTGGGAAAGACAAATGCAGTGTAGGGAGTCAAGCCTTGAAAAGCTAAGTCAAAACCAGAGTGCAATGCTGTGGTCTCTGTGTTGTCAGCCAGAGTCAGGCTGAGTTCTCAGTAACTGTGCAAGGCAGCCTGGCCTTTTTTTGGCTCTCGCTTGTACCCTGTCATTGAAATTACTGTTGTGAAGACCTCAAACAGTCTTCATGTTGCCGGTAAGTGATTTTAAAAGGTGATGCTGGGATATGTACAAAAAAGTTGATGCGAAAAAAGGCCAAGATTGTGACAAGAGTGTCACAAGAACTGATGAGGAACTGAGAGAAGAAACTGGCAACAAAATACTCCTTAACACGATGGTTTGCACATAGCAAAGGGAGAGAGAGGTCTGTGCACCTTAGCGAGGAACCCAGGATCATTTCTGCAGTCCCTAGTTTGACTCATTACAGGATGACTCCCAGGGTCGGGTCACCTGGGAAAGCAGTTCAAAGCAGAAATGTGACTGTTGTTTAAAAGTAAGATATGGGCTTGACACAGGGACTTGAAGAAATCCTGAATTTGCTCGTCATTGTTCTCTCATTGTAATCCTAGCCTTCTCCTTACCTGTGTGCTCAAAAGAATGATCGCGTAATAGCCATACTGCATACAGGCCTCATAGTCATAAGCCTAGAACGCAGCTGGAGAGCTCCTGTCACCTGCTTAAAGTACAACACCATGATCCACCCACGAGATGCTGGGTGGAAGTAACATATTGCACTGCCAGGTGCACGAAGTACATGCCCTACATAATGCTGGAGAATCATTATTACTGATTATTTTACTGGCTTATAAATTAATTACCTTCAACTGTTTAATCACTAAGTTAGAGTATACTCCTACCCATTTCCAAAAAGCTGACTTTTTTTTTTTTTTTGACATCTACCACAAAGGCTTGTACAAGTTGTGTTTACACAATGAGACTACCTATGATTCATTTCTCAGAATGCACCCTGTTCTTAAGAACTGTGTGACTCCATCTGACTTGCTATCATCAGCTGGTATTGTAGTCTAATTTACTTGAGTCATTTATAAAATTTGGTACTGAGCCAGGATGCAGGGATTGTGATCTCATCAGGACCATTCACTGTAGTCAGGTAGAGATGGTGAATGGTGCCGTGTCATAAGGTCCTGGTACTATGACCTCAATAGTAAAATCATGTTTACTCCTTATGTATGTCTGATTATGATCTCTGAAAAGACAAATCAACTTCAAATGAGGGAGTATATAGTTTCAATCAGCCTGTCACTGTTCCATGGAAATCATTTTTATCAGTCTCCAACACATGTTGTGTTGCAAGGTCAGTGAGCACATCTGCCCTCATCTTAAGCAACCCCTCCTAGATTTCCCAGAGAATGCCTCTCCTTCATGGCACGCTCTCCTTACATGGCCTGGTTTGGCTTTCTCCCTCACTGGCTCCTCCTCTTTTAATCTCTGTGGCCAGCTTTTTCTCCAACCCTTGACACACACACACACCCCAAAACAACGTACTTCTTCAGACCTAGGTCTCGGAGCATGCATTTTCCTCTGAGCCATCCATGTGATTTCAACTGATTTTTCAATTCTTTATGACATTCAAATTTACATCTAAAGGACCCTAGCACCAGCCGTACATATCTACCTGCTTACCTGACATCTCCATTAGTCTGTATCTTAGATGCCTCAGATCTAAGATAGCCAACATGAATCATTTGCCCCTTCCCTATCCCCAGATCCTTATATTGGTCTTTTCATGGAGCATTGACACAGTAAGGGAAATTCAGTCATACAACCCAGAAATTCATAAGGCGGTCTCAGTCTTTTCCTCACCTACTGTCTTATTTATTCTTTTATTACTCTAAAAGACACCACAGCCAAAGCTACTTATGGAAGAAATAATTTATCAAGGATCACAGTTTTGGAGAGTGAGTCTATAATCATCTTTATAAAAACTTTTTATTGTTTGTGAATTTTACATCATGCACCCAAATCTCACCCATCTCCCAGTTCCTCCATATCTTCCCTTCAAACTTGCAACACTACCAGATAAGAAAACAACAACAACAAAAAAAAGTAAGAAATCTTCTTTTAAAAAGTTGCTTTTGTGGTTTTTTTGAGACAAGGTTTCTCTGTGTAGCCTTGGCTGTCCAGGACTCACTTTGTAGACCAAGTTGGCCTCGAACTCACAGCGATCTGCCTGCTTCTGCCTCCTGAGATAAAATATTTTTAAAAATTAAAAACAAAATCTGGCTGTGGAAGCTGTGGTGTGTCACTGTATGTCCCACAGTATACCTTTTTGCCCAAACAGCTTTACTTGCAAATTTTATTCCCATGAATCCATTGGTCTGGTTCCAGGCTGCTGCTTCTGCCAGACTATCAATACTGGATCCTCACCAGGACTCCTCTCAGATATCATGTTGTTTCCATGTGTCATAAAGATCCTGCAGCTCTGGTTCACATGTTTCAGCAGTTCATCAATGGTGTAGATGTTGGAGTGGGCCAACTCAAAGCCCTGGATCTGGGCCTGGGTGGTCGCTGAGTTGGTCATCCCACCAGCTCTCCTATGCCCAAGCCACTGGAGCCAGCTCTCGTGCACTACCCAGGTGAGGCACAGTCCAGCTTTTCAAAGTGTTGTAGCTGGTTGGGGTCAGGGGCGAGGGTAGGCAACTCTCTTCTGCTCACACCATTAGGGCCAGCTCTCCCACTCTCCCCTTGGAGCACAGCTGCAGGTAAGAGGTGGAACAGGCTCAGCTCAGCTCTCAGACACCAACATGGCCCAACAGCAGCCCAGACCACGGACGTCCAAAAGGCCATTGGTGGTAATGTGGCCACAGAGAGTGACACAGATGCCTGCTGCAGCAGGGTCACAGACCCAGACATGGTCCTCACTGGTAGCACAGTCCATTCATCTCCATGACCTCTGATGACAGTGCAAGCCACTCACATCAGGCTGTCCCTCCAGGTCATCACATCTCCAGTTCTGCCTCTCTGTGTGCTGTGCAAACTGCTCTGCTTCTCATTCTTTCCCATCTCTCTGCTATATACTTGTTCATAGTAGTCAAGCCTGCCCGCCTGCCCGTCTGCAAGGGCTTCTGGTTGCCTTATGCCCATTGGCCTTATATGGCTCTTGATGGGAGCATGGGAACAGGCAGGTACTGAAGCAAGACCTGAGAGCCAATCTGCTCTACAAGCAGGAGTCAGAGACAAGGACAGAGACAGAGACAGGGAGAGAGAGAGAGAGAGAGAGAGAGAGAGAGAGAGAGAGAGAGAGAGAGAGAGAGAGAGAGTTAACTAGGAATAGCGGTGGTGCCATGGGCTTTAAAATTTTTTTTAAACGTAAAGTCCCCCCACACACCACAGTGACACACCTCTTCTAACATGGCCACACATCCTAATCCTTCTCAAACAGGTCCACCAACTGGGGACCAAAGTATTCAAATAAATGAGGCTACAAGAGCCTTTCCCATTCGATCTACCACATTTACAGTTGTTCTGCCCTTAATCCACTCATCACTTTTTCCTCCAAAATGTGTTGTATTTTTAAATATCTTTTTTTTATAGCTTCCCTGATATCTTTACTACTAAAATTTAACCATTTCTCAACTGGACTAATTCTGTTACCATCTGGCTGATTATTCTGGAGTTTTGTTTTGCTTTGTTGTTGCTTCTTGTTGTGGTTTTGTTTTGTTTTGTTTTGTTTTTTGAGACAGGGTTTCTCTGTGTAGCCCCGGCTTCCTGAAACTCATTCTGTAGACCAGGCTAGGCTCAAACTCAGAGATCTGCCTACCTCTGCCTCCCCTGGCTGTCCTGTTTTGTTTTTGTTTTTGTTTTTGTTTTAACAATGTTTTCCTTTTCTTTTTTTTGTTAATTTATTCATATTACATCTCAATAACTATCCTATCCCTTGTATTCTCCCATTCCTCCCTCCCTCCCGTTTTCCCCCTACTCCCCTCCCCTATGACTATGACTGAGGGGGGCTTCCTCCCCCGTATATGCTCATAGGGTATCAAGTCTCTTCTTGGTAGCCTGCTATCCTTCCTCTGAGTGCCACCAGGCCTCCCCAGCAAGGGGACGTGGTCAAATATGGGGCACCAGAGCTCGTGTGAAAGTCAGCACAAAGTTCTGCCTGCATGTGTGTCTGCCCGCCTGAAGAGGGCATAAGATCTCATTATAGATGGTTGTGAGCCACCACATGGTTGCTGGGAATTGAACTCAGGACCTCTGAAAGAGCAGTCAGTGCCCTTAACCTCTGAGCCATCTCTCCAGCGCCCATTCTGTTTTTTAATGTGCCTCTTTCCAATCTATTCTTCATTCAGGCAGTCAAGTAATCTTTAAGATCATGCATATATGTATGGATCCTCTCCATCAAGTGAGGACACATTCAATGTAAAGGATGCTCTCTGCACGACAAGAAGAGCATCTTCTCAAGAATCCAACTACTTAGAGACACACAGAGAAACAAAAAGACACAATGTAGCTCTCTATACTGAAAAAGAAAACATACACAAACAAACACAACACATGCTTTACTTTTCAGGGCCTTTTGGTGCTAATCCAAACCTTCCAAATCCCAATATGGCCTGCACTCAACCTTTTCTCCTAGCCCTCTTGGTCCTGACTCCCTGGTCTATAGCTACAGTAGCCTTCCTTCCTGGTATCTCTGGACTCTGTCTCAGTCTCCTGTTCCCTGTTATAAAAACAGTTTTATTCTGTTTGGATAGTACCCACAGCTTCCATAAAGAGGCATTTGCCTAGACATCATATCTAAAAGAGCCCTCCCCTTTATACATACACCTCGCGTTATCACACACCATATTTATTTTATAGCACTTTATAACATCATAATCACTCTGTGTGTGTGTGTGTGTGTGTGTGTGTGTGTGTGTGTGTGTGTGTGTGTGTTTACATTTTGGCTCTCCATCTCTTCCATTAGATTCTAAGCTCTGTTAAGGTAACATGTCTAGTTGCTCCTTGCTCTATTTTTAGTGCCAAATATAGAGCCTGGCACATGGTGACAACCAGTGAAATATTACTGGAGAGAAGGGAAGGAGGGAGGGAAAGGAGGAGGAAAGGAGGGAAGAGAGAAAAAGTCACAAGACAGAGTAGGGAGAAGGGAGGGGCAGAGGGTAGTGAAGGGAGTTTGGTTGTTACAAACTTCAGAGCCTATTACTAAAGACAGTAACTTTAGCTTTTGTTGCTTAAACACAGTACCAGTAGAGTTTCTGTAAGCAGACATTTGGGATTTGCCTTGTGACACCAACATTCATACAACTGAGAGAATTAAAGCTGGTAATTAAGGCTGGCAATCACGGTTTTTCTGCTCTTCTGGATTTAATAACCCTTAATTTGCAAACGCTTGTGCCAGAAAGACTGCATCTTCAAAAAACAGAAAACATGAAAACATAACTAATAAACAAGCACCCTCTGTTTGATTAAATATCAGAGGAAGAAGAAAGCCCTAAAGAAAACATGTTCAGCATATCTTCGTACAGCAGGAAGGAAAGTGTGGGCCAGAATCCATTCAAGAAGGCTTGTGTGTTTGGAGGGCTGTGGTCACCTCCGTGTCTCAAAGGGAGAAGCATCCTTCTAACTCCAGGCTAAGCTCTCCACCAGCATTGCTCCCTTCTGTCTTCTCCAACGCCCTGCTGCAAAGGCGATGTTCTTCGTCCCCTTTATGCCAACATCGGGCTCTCTCTTCACGGGTCCCTTAGCTGAAGCCTAAGCAAACTCAGCTTCCTGTTCTAAATTGGCTCCACATCATCAACTCACCAACCCCTGGAAGGGATATATGGGGACCGACACTTTCTTTCTGTCCGGTATTTACTCTGTATTGGCTGTTGTCAGTGACCTACCATAGAGTTACCATGAGGGAGGGTGTGCGCAGGTCACGTGACCACACTCTGCCTGGAGGCTACACATACTAGGACCTATTCCTGGAGCCACTCGCCCTGTGGATAGCGAGGGACAACCGTAACCGTTTTTAATACTCCATGAGCAGTCTCCATTCCTTTCTAGAATGTTCCTCTGTAGAATAATAGTCTTTCCTTCCTTAGTGAATTGTCATGGGGGTTCTGCTCTTACTAGCTCCTTGACATTGTGCTGACAAAGGTCAGCTTTGACATCCCAACTCTCTCGTCTTTGTTCAGTGAACATTTTTTTTTTTCAACACAGGGTTTCTCTGTGTAGCCTTGGCTGTCCTGGACTCGCTTGGTAAACCAGGCTGACCTCAAACTCACATTGATCCACCTGCCTCTGCCTCCTGAGTGCTGGGAGTAAAGGCACGGGCCACTACACTAGGCTCAGTCAACATCATGATGCCTATACATCTGACCATATTGGCACCTCTCTGCGTGGAACACGTCTGCTTTTGGTTAACTGAAAACCGCTCTCCTGCGTCGTACTGATACTGCCGATCCTTCTAGACTTGTTGGCTAGATCCTCTTCCTTTCTGGCCATTTGTTAGCAATGAACTGGACAAGTACCTGTACTTCTTTGTATTTGTAGTGTCCCCCTAACTGATGCTACCTATTTCTGTAGCTATTTAGCACTCAAAACCATGTCACTAGGTCAGACAACTTTTCTTTAAGTGCCAATTTTACTACCAGTGTTATTTGCAGGCGCCTAAAACCATACCCAATCTCTATTATATTGAGCTTTTCCTAGACAATCCATATCTTAACTACACGACTGGCACTTCGCCCATCATCTGAGACAAGATTCCCACCAGACTTACCCCCTTTTTTTTTTAATTCCAAGGCACAATCATGTCTTGTTTTCAAATCATTTTTCCAATTGGTCTCTTTCTTGTCAGCCTTGCTATGGCCGCCTACTAAAGCTTTCTCGGCCTTCTAATTTAACATCCATCTACCACATCAGGGTCAGGGACTTTTCTCTTACATTTCTATTCTTTCTCTATGTCCTGTTTCTCACACATTCATTTCTACTCTCCTGCATCTTTGGCCTGGAGTTTCTTAGCCTTACTTTACTCACAGCGGGGTCACTGGATTTTCAGTCACGTTTTAAGGTGAAATTCTGAGGAGAGAGAGAGATGTGTTAAGTCTCCCAGTCCCATAAAGTGGATGAGTCACCCTTGTTCTCTCCTTGCATTGCACACAGACATCTGTCACGCCACCCTAAACACTTTGTGGTGCCTAAAAATAGTTCCACTATATTCTAGGTTTCCTTTGCTCTATTTTTGCTTCCTTGATTTTGAGAACTGGGACGTACTAGCCTTTCTACTCTCTGCACTTGTGTGAAGTTCGCTGTTGACAGTCTCAGAAGCTTGCTGAATGAGTAAGGGAGCCTTTACACTGTCAAAGGGACAAAAATGTCATCACGAAAGGCACTCCCTCTTGACTGCAAGCAGTCACACAGCACACTAAATATTTACTGCACCAATATCCCCTTTTACCTCAAAAATCTGGCTTTGCCTTTAAACGACAGTCTTAACTGTACCTGTGATAGAATATTAAATATGTATTGAGTAATATTTTCTACAACAGATGGAAACATATATTTTCAGGATTGCCTAGAGATGTAATGCATAATCTAGACCTTCCATTTGCTGTTCAGTGCAGGGCCTCTGTATCTGCTCCTTGTAGAGTCATGTGCCCTCTTGACTTCTCTGTGTTTCCCACAGTTACATGTCTGAGCTTTGAGCCATCTCTGTCCTCTGGATGCCTAACAGTGATGTCAGGACAGATCAGGAGGCAGGCTATGTTACAGGGATCTGTATTTTACATAGGATCCATTGGGCCACGCCCACACTAGCATCCTTCTGATGTTGTTACCCAACACTCCTGACCTTGCCTTCCTTAGCTTTGTCTTGATTCCTAAATTCCATCGACCGTCTGAATCTGACCTATGACTCACTCTTATCTTTAGTTCTTTATCAGCGTTAGTGCCCAGATGACACAGACCGTGTCCTAGAAGCAAAGGAAGATGATGACTAGGTAACTTGAGAATTCACTGAAATTTGGCAGGAAATGAAAGGAACAGAGGCTGACCTAAGATTCCCCAGTACCAGAGGTCGGAGACTAAGATTTATAAGAACCTGATTGCAGATAGAGCCCAGATGTGTATCTGCCTATTCGGAATCAATGAATAGCACATCCCACAGGGACCACAGAGGGTAGACACTGAGAAATGGAGATAAGGAGAGTAGACATGCTCGGAATCAAAGAAGGGGCATATCAGCAGCTGGCCTGGCTCCCAAGAACAGACAGCAGTGAAGTCACAGCAAGAATCTGACTGTGATTGTCAGCCTCCAAAGCCTGTGCTGACACACTGAAGCACCCTGAACCTTCAGGATGCTGATGGAACACCCGGTGCCCAAACTGTGGTTGGCATTCTCAATACTGTTGTCCTGTGGTTGACCCCACAAGGTCATAGGCCACTTTTTTTAAAACCATGATTTATTTTGTTTCGCCATCTGCAGGAGCTTTGTGTACCCTTCAAATTCAACAGCTTTGTTACACTTGCCTTTCTTGAGAATGTTTACAAGATATCTATGGATCATGACCGCGACCTTTTCTTTTAGGTGATTCCTTTCTGTGCAAAGAAGCAGCTGGTATGCCCGTCTTTCCTTCTGGTTGGTAGTGAGTAGTTTCTCTGTGATTTCACGTGTGGACTTCAATGTGTGTTGACTTAGTTTTGCTTTGTTTTGATAGTAAGTTGTACCTCTCCAATGTCCTAAATAGGATTCTCTTTTTTTCACTTGACTGTCAACTCTTAGAATTCCAACATTCATCTCCTTTATACTCTGAGTTTGGGGTACAATGCCTCCCCAGAAGCTTGATGAGCTCCCTAAGTATTATGATTCCTCCAATTGCTAACCACTCAGAAGAAGATACATCTTAACAGCTTACCCACTGACACACTGGTGCAATAATAGGAATTCTGTGTCTCCTATAGGTACACACAAACAGAACACATCAAATAAATTGTATAAACTGAAGTGGCAGCTCAGCAGCTAAGAGAACTGTCTGTTATTGCTGTAGACTTGGGTCTGATTCTTAGCATCCACATGGTCACTCATAACTGTCCCCATTATGGGAATCCAGTTCCAGAGAATCCAATACCTACTTCCAGCCTCTACGAACAGAAGGGACACACACCGTACACGTACATCTATGCAGGCAAATATGCAAAAGGAAAATAAATAAATCTTTAAATATATTTATTGGTGCATTTGGTAAAACAAATAAATAGATTTACAGGATGTCTTAGGGGTTTATTGCTGCCATATCCACAGCAACTCTTATAAAGCAAAACATTTCATTAGGACTGGCTTAGGTTTAGTGCATTATCATCATGGTGGGAAGCATGGAGGCATGCAGACAGACAGGAGAGATAGCTGAGAATCCTACATCTGGATCCACAGGCAGCAGGAAAAGACAAAGATAAACTAGCCAGGCTGGAGCATCTAAGACCTCAAAGTCCATCCCCTACTGACACAGCTCCTCCAACAAGGCCACACCTCCTGATAGTGCCACTACCTATGGACCTATGGGGACTATTTTTATTCAAATTACCATAGAGTATAAATTATTATTTTTTTTTTACAAAAATAAATGTCATATAAGAAGCACACAAGGAAACAAAGCATACTTTAAAATGTGGTCCCTTCACACCTAAGGAAAAGATGAGCATCTCAAAGAAGCTTAGAGGAGATCCACATGGGGAGCCCTTCATTTTTTGGACTATCTCTCTGTATATTTTTTAACCAATTAATTCCATGTAGAAGCAGAAAGATCAGCGATATTAAAACACACCCCATAGCACGCAGAGATGTTCATTAATACTCAATATTAATTGAGCAACACAGTCCCTTCTGATGAGTGATCAGAGCATCATCAGACCAACAGTGCCCCCTTTAAAAAACAATAGAGTTTTACATGTGATAAGAAGATAGACTTAATTTTTTTGTTATGGCTCCTTTGTATCTAAGTAAACCACCCCATATGATGTGGACATGAAGAAGTAGAGTTTCTGTCAGACAAGATGGTGACTACAGGTGACTGTAGCACATTACCTGGGTGTGTCAGAACGGGTGCCACATTCTGCTTGAGCAACACAAACACATACTGTTGGTAGTAAATGTTTATGCTCACTCCTTAAAAAGGAAAGATCCAGGAATAATTTAAAATTTAGAAATGGAGTTTCTTGGGTTCTTAACCTTTAGACTAGAAAGCCATGGTGTTGTACTGATAAGATCAGAATTTAAATTGATGGAAAAAGTGACCAAAGAGATATGGCTATCACAATGGAGGAAAAGGAATATAAAATATGTCAACTGAAAAGGACACACTTGTCGCACAGATTGAACAATGCCTTCAGTTGCCAGTGGCATTTGTTTCCAGAGAGCAATCTAGTTTCTGATTTCTACATGCTCGGTTGGGTTGTCCTTAAGTGTGGCTTTTCAGTGGTCCACACAGTGGTGCACACAGCGGTCAGCAGAGTGGTCCACACGGCGGTCCAAACAGTGGTCTGCACAGTAGTCCCCACAGTGGTACACACAGTGGTCTGCACAGTGGTCTGCAGAGTGGCCCAAACAGTGATCTGCACAGTGGTGCACACAGTGGTCTGCAGAATGGCCCACACAGCGATCCACACAGTGGTCCACACAGTGGTCCTCACAGTGATGCACACAGTGGTCCACACAGTGGTCTGCACAGTGGTCTGCAGGGTGGCCCAAACAGTGATCCACACAGTGGTGCACACAGTGGTCTGCAGAATGGCCCACACAGTGATCCACACAGTGGTGCACACAGTGGTCCACACAGTGGTCTGCAGGGTGGCCCAAACAGTGATCTGCACAGTGGTGCACACAGTGGGTCTGCAGAATGGCCCACACAGTGGTCCACACAGTGGTGCACACAGTGGTCCACACAGTGATCCACACAGTGGTGCACACAGTGGTCCACACAGTGATCCACACAGTGGTGCACACAGTGGTCCACACAGTGATCCACACAGTGGTGCACACAGTGGTCCACACAGTGATCCACACAGTGGTGCACACAGTGGTCCACACAGTGATCCACACAGTGGTGCACACAGTGGTCCACACAGTGATCCACACAGTGGTGCACACAGTGGTCCACACAGTGGTCCACACAGTGGCGCACACAGTGGTCCACACAGTGGTCCACACAGTGGTCTGCAGGGTGGCCCAAACAGTGATCTGCACAGTGGTGCACACAGTGGTCTGCAGAATGGCCCACACAGTGGTCCACACAGTGGTGCACACAGTGGTCCACACAGTGATCCACACAGTGGTGCACACAGTGGCCCACACAGTGGTCCACACAGTGGCGCACACAGTGGTGCACACAGTGATCCACACAGTGGCCCACACAGTGGTGCACACAGTGGTCCACACAGTGGTCCACACAGTGGTGCACACAGTGGTCCACACAGTGGTCTGCACAGTGGTCTGCAGGGTGGCCCACACAGTGATCTACACAGTGGTGCACACAGTGGTCTGCAGAATGGCCCACACAGTGATCCACACAGTGGTCCACACAGTGGTCCTCACAGTGATGCACACAGTGGTCCACACAGTGGTCTGCAGAATGGCCCACACAGCAATCCACACAGTGGTCCACACAGTGGTCCTCACAGTGATGCACACAGTGGTCCACACAGTGGTCTGCACAGTGGTCTGCAGGGTGGCCCACACAGTGATCCACACAGTGATCCACACAGTGGTGCACACAGTGGTCCACACAGTGATCCACACAGTGGTGCACACAGTGGTCCACACAGTGGTCCTCACAGTGGTGCACACAGTGGTGCACACAGTGGTCCACACAGTGGTCTGCAGGGTGGCCCAAACAGTAATGCACACAGTGGTGCACACAGTGGTCCGCACCTACCCTCCAGGGTGGGAAATGGTTACTTAGTGTTCTTAGTATCTGCCTTCTGTGTCTCTTGCATTCACTTCAAGTTTCACACAGTAAAGGCTGAGTTCTTATTACAAAGATCTTGTGTCCTTCAAGAGCTATTAGTAAGTCCACATTTGAAACATAATTTTATGTTACTGTTGTTCAGGACATGAAAGTTGACATCGGAAGACTGGTGAGACCCTGTTTGACTCAGCCACTGTGCAAACAGAACCTCGTCACCGACCTCTGTGAATCTGGCGCTTTATCAGATGCAGATCACAATAACTTCCCCTTATGGATCCAGCCTCACTAGTTGTTTAAATCTGTTACATTACGGAATGCTCTGTGCCTCCATTTTCTTCTTTTACAAAATAAAGTGCCAATGGTGTCTGCTTTGTAAGGATATTTAAAAATTGAACAGAAGAAAGACACTTCCAAGATGTCATCAGCTGTTACCAGGACAAGATGAGTTGGTGTAATTAGCATGGTAGAGTAGAAATAGGCCAGTGTCTGATGATTTGGGTTCAAGTTATGCTCTGCTATTTATGGGCTGGGATATCTTACATGGGTGACTCAGCTACCTCTCAGCTTTAGTCACTTAAACTGCATTAAATTTAAAAATTACCAGTATTAAAAATAGCATGCAGGCAGACTGCTGTGAGTTCAAGGCCAATCTGGTCTACAAAAGGAGTCCAATACAGCCAAGGCTACACAGAGAAACTCTGTCTTGAAAAACTAAAGAGAAAAAAAATAGCATCCATGAAGAGCAGAGTAGAAATCCAATTATATGGTGGTAATTTAGTATCATGCAAAAATCACTCCAAAATTAAAAAAAAAAAAAAACTCACTCTCAGAGGTTTCTATCTCAGACTTCCTTATGAAAAGCCAAGAATGCATATGGTAGATAATTAAGAAAAATAACAAAACAACAATGAAGTAGAGCAACCACAATGCTATAGCAAAATATTTTCTTGAACACACGAGGAATTTCACAAAATCTAAGAAAACCAGGCTTTGCCCCAACTATTATGACAAACATACTGTGTAGAGTTGAAAAGGGGAAAGTGTGTGTGTAAATATATATATACATATATATATGTATATATATATTCACAATGTATAGAAGGCAATGCCTATTTATAATGTAACTTCTAAATTAAGAAGGATGGAGGATAACTTTTTATTTATTTATTAAGTACACAGTGCTCTGACTGCATGTACATCTGCAGGCCAGAATAGGGCACCAGATCTGATTATAGATGGTCATGAGCCGCCATGTGGTTGCTGGGAACTGAACTCGGGGCCTCTGGAAGAGCAGGCAGTGCAGCCCCGGGAGTGGGGGTAACTTCTTGCTGGCCTACTTTGACATGCCAGGGTGTTACAGGGATTATACTGTGAGATACACTCTTCCACATGCTACAGCAGAACTGACAAACACTGAATTTCCATCTAGAAATCCCATATAGTCAGTCTGGATGGTTTTCATGGCTACATGAACAGACAATTCTTCATCATGGCCGCTATTCACCAGGCTGGATAATACGAATTTGATTCCCAGAACCTACATGGTGGGCAAGAACTAACTCCTACAAACTGCCCATTGGTCTCCATATGCATGCCGAGAGAGAGAGAGAGAGAGATGGTCTCCATATGCATGCCGAGAGAGAGAGAGAGAGAGAGAGAGAGAGAGAGAGAGAGAGAGAGAGAGAGAGAGAGAGAGAGAATGTAAAATAAATTAAAGAATACTGACTGTCTCATGACATTTTTCTAAAGTTGTTTATAACTTCAGAGAGTCAGGAAAAGACCCAAGTCATGTTGAGTAATAATGAGCACACAGAATACACAGTCACTGGTCTGAGAAGAAATGGGTGCTTTAACCACTAAGCAGGGCCAGTCACCCTTCAGTATCTGAGGAAACTGACTCAGGGGCTTCTTACAGAGTGCAAAATTCACAAGTATCTCCTAAAAGTGGGTTAATATTTCCACATAACTAAGCACATCCTCCCATATACTTCAAATACTTTTTAGATTGCTTGTAATATCTAATACAATTAGATACGATATAAGTAGCTGACACACAGTATTGCTCAGGGACTAACAACAGTGGGAAAAGGTCTATCTATAGATATCCAGTACAGATGTAGTTTTACAACTCTTCATCCACCGTTGTTGCTGCAATTCACAAACACTGAGTTGCTGACATGGGGGCTGACTGCATATTCTACCATACACAGCCATCTTAGCTGCGCCCCCTAACCTGTTCAACAGTTGAATGCTGTGCTATGCCAACTCACTCTCCTTGCTTCCTGATTCCAGGCCACACCCATCTGTTTCCCCGAGAATGAAGTTCCTAGCAGCATTATGTCAGACTAAGCATGAGGCGAGGCCTTCCGTCCTCTTCATTGCTATGGCTGTACTATCGTTTTCTCCTTTATTCCATTGATGCTCATCTCTTCAAACTGTACCAACCTGATTGTTGGCTTTATATGTGTTGACTTTACTAGGCCATGGTATATAGGTCTTTGGTCAATTATCTGTCTGGATGTCACTTCAAAGGTGTTTCTTGGATGTAGTTAACATTTCAATAAGTAGATTTTGCTTAAAGCAGATTATCCAAGATAGTACAGAAGTCCTTAGCCAATGAATCAAAAGGCTTAAAAGCAAAGACAGAAGCTCTCTTAGGAAGGAGCAGTTCTGGCTCCAAGCTGCCATTTCAGACTCAAACTGCAAAGTCAACTCATGCCTGCTCTCTAGCCTGGTAGCCTACCTGAAGAATTCACACAAGTGGGTGTGGTACAGAGTTAGGAACTAAAGAAATGAGGTGGGTGGAACATTCTCTCCCAGCTATCAGGCCAGCTGATGCACAGGGACAGAGACAGGCTAGGAGAACAACAGCTGGGGGTAGGCTTAGGTGGCAACCAGGAGGACTAGGAGTAAGTGCAGATTGAGTAGCTCCTTGTGTTACTTGAGAGAGCTCTCAGAGTGAGTTCAGAAGCCCTCAGACATTTTTGAGTAGGTGTGACACAACTTGACATATTTTTTTTTTTTAGAACTTCAGTCTGCCAGATGACTGGAACCAGTACTCAAAATCATTCCATTTTTCCATACCTTGTTCGTAAAACTCGTAAGTAATATAAGAGATCTTTTTGGCTGCATACAGCTCTTAAGAAACCATCAAAATATGAGTGGAAAATATTTTTTTCGTCTCTGGTTCAATTAAATGTTTTTTAGTTTTTGAAAAATCAATTGCTTGGCTGTTTATTTAAACCCTGAATGTGCTTGGTGATACTGACTTTTGATGGTCTAGAATGCTACTCATCAAAGTGCCCTGCAAACGTTCAGATTCTGCTGGTTGCCATGGCCCCTTACTGTCCACACATTCTCACTACAACTTGGTTTGAAGAGCTTCTGAAATGAAAAGTGGCAAGAATTCAGCAAAGGAAAGATTTATTGTGAATCAAATTTAAGCAAAACTAATCAAGCACTGGCATGAAAAGCTAAGTACAATGTACGGAGACATGTCTCCCTAATGGCACTAGCAGCACTCACACAAGAAAGCCAAGCGCTCTTGGTCTACCTAGTTCTAACTGCTTAAAACAGTGGTTTTAGTGTTTTCTCAAGATATTTCTGAATTGGATTAGTGCTCAGTATCAAAATTATCAGAGTACTCCAGAACTGAAAAGATAGATAAATGATGGCAAATAGATAGATGATTGATAAATGATAGATAGATAGGTAGATAAATAGATGATAGATAGATAGATAGATAGATAGATAGATAGATAGATAGATAGATAGATAGGTGACAGTTGATAGATGTAATAGATGGCAGGACTCATTTTAAGGAATCATCTCTTGGGTCTGTGTCTGTAGGTCTAACAAGTCTGAAATGTGCACATACACACAAACATCTATATTGGTCTTCAGTCAAGCGTGCAGGCACAATAATCTGGTCAACCTCACCTATTCATTATTCATCATGCTACGTAAACCATCATTTCAAGGGTACGTTTTATGGTTTCATTACAAGCCAAATTGATAAATACGAATTCCCAAATTATCCCACTTATTTCAAAATGTGTGTTACATTCCAATAATACTTTAATTGCTCTTCACTTTTCTCTTCTTTCCAGACATAAAGCCAAGATCCATAGTTCAAGGGTCTCTTATCAGATTCATGCATTGCAATGCATAAGAACTCATGAGGATACTACTACCACTAATGTGGAAAGAAAGGGCAAATTTGCTTCCTTTTCTTTCTCTATCCCTATGTAGAAAATGTAGTAATACTTAGAAATGGTTAGGAAATCCCCAGATTCCGTTCCACTATTGCTACAGATGAAATACTTCTGCAGACTCAGAAATCATACTGCTGGTACTGCAGTCCCGTTTGGAGGTGGGGCCCTTGGTGATGGGGTGTCTGATAGTGACTATCAGCTTGACAGGATTTAGAGCCACCTAAGAGACAACTCTCTGGGCACATCTGTGAATTAGGTGAGGGCCAGGTCCCAGGCTACCATATTTTTCAGACCATAAGATGCACTTTCCCCCCAAAAGTGGGGGCGGGGTGAATTAGGGTGCACTTTATGGTCTGATTTCTGTTTTTACTGTTTTTATTGTTTTATTGCTCTAAAAACTGAGTGCATCTTATGGTCAGGTGCATCTTATAGTCTGAAAAATATGGTATACAAGATGGCTAACGCAAGCTGAGCATCAGTATTTACCTCCTGGCTTCCTGACTGTGGCTACAGGATGAGAGACTGAGGATGGACTGTATGCTCAAACTGTGAGCCCAAGGAAACCCTTCCTTCCTTACACTACCTTTGTTACAGGAATGAGAAATTAACACAGGAGGTAGTTCCAATAAAAAGAATTAATGCACACATAAAATGGGGCCCCAGTGATCACATTTACCCTGTCGCATAAGAGATTACCAGAGAGAGAGAGAGAGAGAGAGAGAGAGAGAGAGAGAGAGAGAGAGAGAGAGAGATTGATCAGAAGTTTTTTCGATAGAATATTTATAATAGCACTTCAAGTTGACTATGACATCTGTCACATGAGAAGTTACCTGATAGTGCACAGAAGTTGAGTCTAGGATGTTAGGTGGGACTTAACGTGTTTTCATGAGAAAGGAAGCCCTTTTCTCCTCACAGATGCCCCCAGTAACTTTTCATAGACTGGACTTTCTTGGGGGAAATCCTTCCATTGAGAGGAACACAGGCATTCTAGCCAAGCAGACGACGCTTCTGTTGTTTTGTCTCCCTCAGCTGACTCTGCAATGGTGTCCTTCCCTCTAAAGCTGCAATATCTACCTCAAACATTCATTCTACCTTAAGGCTGACTATCTACTTTTTACCTAAAGAGCTCCTAGTTTCTGGGATCAGAGCCCTGTGTGGCTTTTCTTAGAGTCCCATTCTTTTTAGGGATAAAATGTATGCCACTGGATTGAAGATAAGTAAATATTTCTCTCAAAGGTTCCACTGCTTACCTAGATTGTCCCAGTTAACTTGACTGGCCTAAGACTGTTAGTATTATGTCATCTGTACCTCTTCCAGGTTATTACTCCCACCACATCAGCCATTTCAACACCATGATTTTCCCATGAGGCCATGCGAAGTCTGCCATCTTCTCCATGGTGCCTGTAGGTCTGGTTCTGGGTGTCCATGTCTCTCAGAATACCTGCCCTTGCCAGAACCCACAGATGCTTTTAGCTTGTATGAATGGGCCTGGATTTTGTCCCTTGTAAAATTAGGAGGTTGGAATGGCAATGCCCCTTTCTGCTCTGACAGCCTTATGATTCTATAAATGCCTTTTCTACTTCATGGGCCAAAATAGTACCTCAGAGAAAAGGAAATCATACCGGGCCAGGAGTAGATGATTCCAATGCCACCATTTCTGTGCCACCACTTCCTTTTTGATATGTTTTTCATCATGGCTTTGGAGTAATGCTTCTACTTCTTGAAGGAAGGCTTTCCTTCAAATGCCATAGTTATTACCGGTTCACCTCATTTTTCTAGTCAGGTCACTTAAGAGATGAACCAAAGACTCATCTTTCACATTTATTATATCACACTGGTCGAACTTAAAAGAGAGCCTTGCTAACCAATTGCTTCCTGTCCTTTGGAACCTTGTCACTGAGGTTCTTGGCCAGGACCCAAGCAGGCCTCTGGTCCTGGGTCTCTGCCATTAGGATATCTTTGGGCTGATGTGCTCCCTCCTCCTCTCCTTTGATGAAAGGATCTCTTTTCCACAATGCATTTATAAGGAACCTTGCTCCCTGAGGCTTATATGTAAATAGAGGATTATGAGTGTAACTAATTTACATGAGATACAAAACATATTCATAAGGCATGACATATTATAAATGATACAGTGAACAAAAATTAATGTTTTCCAATTGCATATCAGAACAGACAAATCCTCTTGTCGTTTGTTTTTGCTTTTAAAACTATAGATCACAACATCTTTTTTTTCCAATGAGCTAGTCTTTCTGTTTAAATCAGAGAACTTCAGCAGAGTGTTTTAGGAAATAAAATATCTATAGTGCATACATAAACTGGATCTTTAAAAAAATGATTAATGAGCTTGTTTTCCTTTTCCTAAGCTGAATTAAATCAAAAGCATAATCAAACCACTTGGCTGCACAGAAGTCAGTCATTAATATTGCTTAAAAATTTAATGGGGAACAGCTGATTCAGTAGGCATGGAGATATATGGCCTTTGTGGCATTAAACTTCCCTGTCCTGAACCACATTTGAAGGTATTCCAAAAGCTTCAGGCAAAATAGTGACAGAATAATTGGCATTAGACAAAATAGAGGATATGTGTTCTCTGGCTATCGTGTTAGCAACTAAGTACATTGAAGTCCGCCAAAAATACAATTTCCAAAAAGAACATTACCAATATAATAAATGTTTGTGACCTTTAAATCTTCCAAAGGCTTTGTATGCCTATAGGAGGGAAAAACAGACATCTTTAGATCGACTTACGTTCTTCCTCAGGCAAGGACTGCCTCATGGTAAGAGGCTGCCTCAGAGGAGCAGTGGGGGAAAACCTTCCATGTTCCCAGGTCCTTCTCACACTGGCTAAAGTTCCACCCTGAGCCATTTCCCACACACCTGTTCACTGATGAGTGCTTGAAGAGAGAGACAGTTGAAGATGAGGAAAACACAAGCATGCCAGAAACTGCACTACAGTGGGAGGCAGAGGATGTAAACAAGACCGAGGACCCGACTGAAAGGACCTACTGGGTGGGGAAGGAAGTTTATAGACTTCGATGCTATATCTGAAGTCCATCCTGAGACTTAGCGATAGAGGAGCCTGACTCAAAATAGACAATGCTATAACATGAGATGGAAGAGGCAGGGAGGGAGAGAGAAACGTGGCAACATAGAAATGACGCCTAGGTCACCCGGAAGTCCATTCTGTTCTGAGTTAAAGGCCCAGCAGATCTCTGCAGCAGCTTTTCGACAGACACATACTCGAGGTTTTCTTGCAAACAGCTGTTGGTTCCCACATCTTTACCTTTCCACCGGAGCTCTCTGGCAGAGGCTCACTTTACTTCTTTCTTCTCAAAAACCCTCAACCCTCTTTGCTTGGTTTCTGTGGTCTCACACTTTCTGCTACATCTTCTTCCTCCGAAGTGCTCACTCATTCTGTGTTCATAGGTTCCTCTTTCCACACTGCCTCTTGGTCCTGAAATGCTCATGATTTCCGTATTTTCTAACGGAAAATCCATGCCCTTCAGATGCCACCAACACTGTCCTTCGTTTTTACACTGTCAGTCAACTTTGTTTCTCCATGATACAGTGCAGGAACTGCTCGCAGGACAGCCTCCCCACTCCAAGTGTACAAAGATGCAATTGCTCCGCCTAGACATCTAGAGACCTGAATTCTCTAATACAACTATTTTTTTTAAATTTTTATTATTAATTCATATTAGTTGTAAACAAAAACAGGCTTCTCTCTGTCACTTCTTTTTTTTTTTTTTTTTAAGATTTATTTATTATTATGTTTACAGTGCTCTGCCTGCATGTACACCTGCAGCCAGAAGAGGGCATCAGGTCACATTATAGATGGTTGTGAGCCACCATGTGGTTGCTGGGAATTGAACTCATGACCCCTGGAAGGGCAGTCAGTGCTCTTAACCACTGAGCCATCTCTCCAGCCCCTCTCTCTGTCACTTCTATACACCTGTAGACGGTGCCTCCTTGGCACTGCCCTCTTGTTCTCCTTGCCCCTTTTCATCCCCTTTCCTTCCCTCTTGTGATTTTAGATCCATCTTTCTTTCTTCCCTTGGTTCCTTATTTTTGAAGTACTGTTCTTTCACGTAATGAGCAATCCCTGTATCCGCTCTCCTTGCCCACTGCTGTAAGCCCGGCTCAGGCTGGCTCGGCCTTCACTACGGCCATTCGACGCCTGTGACAGATGGAGCAGACGGAGTCCTCTGCTCAAGTCTTACGAGGTCCACAGGCCTTTGCATGTTACAGAAGAAAACAACGCTAAGTTGCGTGTTAATCCCTGATCTTCTCTGATGTAATTTATCATTATATATCAGTGCGTGCGCGCGTACACACACACACACACACACACACACACACACACACACACACACACACCTTGAATCCTCAGTATCAACCCACTTTACAATCTCGGTGCAACTTCCCTTTCCTGTCTCCACTTGATATAGAACTTTTTGTCATCTCCTGTGCTTATACCGACAATCTCCCATTCAGTTCTCAAATAGAGCTTTTACTCTACGAGGAGTTGTCTAGCTCTATCTAAAAGAGCTAGTGTATCGTCTGTATGAACAACTACCATGACATTTACATGTGTTCACTGAGCAATGCGGCGCCCAACACTCACTTCCACATAGCAATGGCTCAGTAAACACTTCTGCATGAGCGAGTGCCATGCGTGTGCACCAGCCATGTATGTGCACCGGTGTGTTTCCCCATTTGACTGCAAGCTTCTTCGACCTCACAGTAACAGAGCTTGACCTGCTGAGTGACCGTGGCCGGGAATGTCTCAGCTGCTGCAGTCATCACCATCTTAACATACTTGCATATTAAAAAAAATAAAATCTCAAAATTCCAGCTAGTTTTTAGAGGACTGATTTTTATTTTGCCTAACAATCAACTATGCATTCATAAAGGGAAAAAAAACAATATTTATGAGAGAAAATGGTGACTCATAAAGATAATTTGTTTAGTGTCTTCAAATTGGAAACTACTCAGTATATTTAGCATTTGTGATAGTGACTGAAGGTTCAGAGATTCATGATGTGTTGAACATAACTTGGATATACACGGCAGGGGTCTACCCATCTGGGATGCCTTCTCTGCTCCTTTGATCCTGACTTTGTTCCGGGCAATAATTTCACCATGTCTGAAGCTGACACAAGAAACAGCATAATGCCATAGACAAAAGGATTAGAATTGTTCTGCCCAAGTGAATCGAGGTATTGGTTCACCTTTTGCCAAAGGAGGATGCTTTGAAAGTCTTCTGTTAAAGAGTCTTTGCTGGCTTGGAGAACAATGGTCATATTTATTTTAACAGCCAATAAAATGTTGCAAAACTTATAGACATTATAAAACTAATTGAGACTATAAAAGCTTTATTTTACTTAATATAGTGGAAATACTAAATGCTGGTAATAAAATCATAGAAAACTGTCTTCAATTCCAGAATGATAAAAAAAAAAAAAAAAAAAAAAAATTCACTAAGCAACATCTTGCGTGTCCTGCCAGATTGTACGGATTCTGTCTTGCAGTGATGTTTATTGACTCTTCCTAAGACCAAATAGAAAGATCCTCTCTCTGTCTGTCTCTCTGTCTCTGTGGTGTGTGTGTGTGTGTGTGTGTGTGTGTGTGTGTGTGTGTGTGTGTGTGTGTGTGTGTGTGTGTCCCTTTCCTTTCTATTTGTCCTACCTAACAATTTTGCTTCCCGTTTTCCCCAGGGAACCATTTTATTGTCTTAACTCATCACCCGTCAAATGTTTCCTGAACATCCACTTGCCTGCAAACAATTATCTAGGAAGATTCATTAGTAAAGAAAACAGGTAAAAGCCCCTACCCACCTGGAACTTTCTTTAGCGTTCTTCCTGAATTGAAAACTGGAGAATTCAAAAATTTGCTTCCATTCCCCAGATCAGGGGAAAACACCAATCATAGTCTACAGAGGTCTGTTCCTGTTTGGAGAGTGACCTAGGGCTCGATTTTTAGTGCTGTCTTTTCTGAGTAGTGTCCATGAAGGGGCCGGACCAGAACAGGTCTGTAGCCTTCCCTAGGAGGAGATTCCTGGGGAAAAGATTGACCATTCTGGACACAATGAATACCAACTGAGAAGGGATTTCTTCAAAGCCACCATCCACCGAATAGGAAAACTAGACAGGAGTGGACAAGTGTGAGCATGCATGGTGGGCAGCTTGGCTCTGCCCATATGAGGCTATGGCAGATGGCAAATGTGCCCAGGACCTCTTTCTCCGAGGTCAGAGCTGCTGGGACTCAAATCCCAGGTGGCTGTCAGAACAGCTGTCCTTTTCTCCCAGTCGCACATCAGCTGATGAAGCCGCTGAGGTTTCTTTCTACTAATTACCACTGATTGCCTTAAACCATGCATTGCAAGATGCATTTCGTGCAGTTTTGTATCTTTGGGTTTATAAATTGGAGTTATCACGTTTTGGTATGTCTGGTCTTAGGTAGGGCTGGTAAAAACATGGGACAGGAGTTTGGTGACTGCAGTGGAGTGCCCTGGTATTAGAGTTGTCGGACCTAATGCTCCAAAGTGCTTAACATTCTTAATCCATTTCACTGAGTATAAGAATAAATTTTTTATGTTGAAATACTTGTGGTACAGTTTTTTCCCCCCATTCCCTACTGTGCGAGCGAGGCCGGCAGACTATGGGGATCCTAAGGCTTAGGCTGTTCTTTTCCATCACAGCTGGTGTATATTCAAAACGCAAAGCCACCTGGGTATTTCGAAGGAGAGTATTCTTCTTCTTCTGGAGGCGGAGTACTCTCTTCATCAGGAGAAATGACCTCTGTTTCCATAGCCTCATAACCGAGCAGTTTCATAGGAGTTGTGCTCTTTTGAGATCAGAAATATCTGTCAATACATCTTTTCTGAAGATTAGGGCAATAAGCAACATAGGTTTCTCTGATCTTCAAAGAGAGCTATAAATAAGTACTCCAAGGTCACCAGGAAGAAATTAGCACAAGCAGGGAAAAAAAAAAAGCCAGATGGATGCTTCATCTGATTGATTCTTGATGCTTTACAAAATTGAGGGGGTGTGGGGGGGGAGTTTTAAAAAGTGACTTTTTCTTTTCAAAATAAATCTAAAAAGGCAGATGTCTAACTTAAGCAGGACACAGGTGATGTTGATCATTTTGCTGAAACAAAAGGTAGAAAAATAATCATACAGATTTCATTTTAAATTGCACATTAGAGAATATGACTGCCTTGATTATGCCACTTATATGTTAAATAACAGCCACTGTGATTTTCTGCCTTTACATACAACATAGACCAATGACATGCGCGCCATTCACCATCTGTGTGAGCTCAACAAACTACTGAACCTCCCTATCTGTTCATTTGAACGTTGAGGATAATAACAGTATTGACTTCAGAGAGGTGTTTGAAGATGAAATGAAAATCATGCCATAGGCATACGCATGCGCGTGCACGCACGCACGCACGCACGCACGCACACACACACACACACACGATATAGTATTAGTTCACTGCCATGTAATCAAAGAGGCCACATTCCACTCCCATTTTATCAGAGAGAATATAAGATACAAGAGTTTAGGGTTTTATCAGGGCTAAGCACGTAGATCCAAATCAGCCTCGCAAAACTCTTCGGATCTCTTTTATCTGCCACAGCATGTTGCATTTGCTAAACACACTGGTAGCCTCAAATTCTATTTGCTTTGGGCAGAATACAAATAAATTAGTTGTATGTGCCTGAAATTAGCAATATGTCCCTATAAAGAGTCATTCATTTGACAACGTGGTTTCCAGATTCACTGCTAATGGGCTCATGGGGACTCGGAATGAGCTCCAATCCAACGAGAATTTCCAGTTCATATTCTCAATTAGTCATGAGGAAAAATTTAAATACGAAGACAAAGACATGCGTTTAGAAACTTGCAGTTCAACAACACAAGCCTGAGAGTATTTCTGACCAACAGGGTGTGTAGCTGGATGCTTTCCTTTATTTGTCTTGATGGAGGCAATGGTTTTAAGTGTCTACCAAAAAAATGTTCTTGCTGTTGCAAGTTCATACAGGGGTAAATGGTCTGGCTTGGCAATCAAGAAGTTGAAGATATGAGGACAAAACTAAATATGCAACGATTTTCTGTGTAGAAGTAGGGTTGTGCTTTGGCTAGCAGGGGCAATGGTAGGACGCTAAAGCATGTGTGTAGTAAAAAACCACAATGAAGTGCTGGGGAACTAGTACTCCAATGGCCTAGTTGCAACTCTGTATTAGTCAACTCCAGGAAAACACTTTTCTTAGGAAGAGTTCTCATTTATCTAATTACCATCTTTAATATTTTTCTTCATATTTATATGTATTATCCAAGTTTGTTTTTCTTTTGGAAAATAATAATCCAGTGACAAGGAGATGATTTGCCTTTCGTTTGGAAGTGTGCCAAGAAGAATCCACTATCATCAATTTCCTCTCTGATAAAAGATGATGCTCAGAGTGCTAGATTTAAATTCCCAGACTGTGCTGACAATACCCTCAGATACCACCAAACAGGGCACCGATTTACACCGGATTGAGATGAATTTTTGCCCCATGACATGAGTAAAAAATTAAACCATATGTGATAATACACAAAAGAGAAAGATCTTTAGAATTAGAAAGGATTTTGATTATTTAAGGGCATATTGTCATAAAGTGAAAGATTGTGGCCCTTTCTAAACTACACTAAGGGAAAAGGAAACTCACGAGCCAGGCGCAGTGGTGCATGCCTGCAATCCCAGCACTCAGGAGGCAGAGGGAGGTGGATCGCTGTGAGTTCGATGCCAGCCTGGTCTATAAAGCGAATCTAGGACAGCCAAGACTACACAGAGAAACCAGTCTCAAAAAGCCAAAAACAAAACAAAATAAAGTTCACATACTTCTCCACTCCTTATTGTGTGTTCTTGAGAAGCATGTGACCCATTTGGAAAAGCATTAAGAAGCAACTCAGAGTGGCTTTAATAAAATTTTCTTAAACTGTAACGGCTGACAGAGTTCTTTCAGACTCTGTGGAAATAATGTCCCTATGAAAAGTACATGAACACAAAAACTCCCAACAATCTGAGAAGGCATAAAAGATCACTTGAAACCTTTTTATGCATATAAGGGCCCAGAAGAAGAATAAAGAATATGTTTCTTAAGGGCATGATTTATGCTTTATAGGATACAAATCTGAACCATCCAAGCATAGTAAGTACCCCCACTCAGTGGAATGGTTACCAATGCAAACCTCTTTATAGCCAGAGTTTTAATGGGTTTCCAAGTGCTTCTTCATATGACCTAGTTGATGTATAGCCTGGAGAGCCAGGAAAGTGGTTTGGGCAACATAAAGTGTGATTCTAGTGTGCTGTGCCTGATAATGTGCCTCCTCTAAGGCATGTGGCTTAACAACATCTAATTCTAGTAGAATTCCTTTGTTTAAGGGAACACATAGCCTTAGAACTGCCTATGGGGCCACCTTTCTTTGAATCTTCTAATATAGGCCGCTAAGCGTGATAGTTTTTGGTTTCTGAAGCTGTGTATTCTTTCTTCCAAAATGCTTGGGACCTCAAAATCTTGGGGGATGGGGTTATGGCTATTTATTTCTTGTTTTTGTGTTTCATTGCTCAGTGCTTTTGAGCACTTTAGATTTTCAGATTCGAGATGTTCAGCCTGTATTTGGTGTGTGTGGGTTAGCCTTAAACTATTTCAAGGAAGTATATGAGATTTCTCTTTGCCAAATCGTACATCTCCGTAAGTCTGAATTTCTTAATATGCTTCCACTACAACAACACATTGCAACAGATTGGCTGCAGAGAATCCAGATGTTTTCAGCCAGACACAAAGGAGAACTGCAAGGATAAAAACCTCGATACTTTTCTGTTGTTTGGGGGATGGTAATATAGATTTGTATGTTTCACCTGAAAAGAATTAAAAGGTTAAAACTTTCATTTTAATGTATAAGTAGAAGCTCTTTGGAGTCCTCATTAAAATTTATAAGAACGCTCAAGGGGCTTAGATAACAAAAAGTCTGACCATTGGACAAGTCTAAGAGACAGCTCAGTAGATGAGCAAGTGTGGGTGGAGGAGTGGGGATGAAAGGACAGTGGGGCCCTCTGTGGGTGCCACGTGTCTCCTTATGGGACAGAGTTACCTAAGCGGTACTAAAGTGATGGAGTATAGGAAGCAGGCTGTCCAGCCTACTTTTTCACCGTGCTTATGGCCTGACCCAAACTCACTAAACAGAAAGGGCCCTGAAAAGCAAAACAAGACAGACAAACAACCCGAGCAATCCGAATATAGTATCATAAAACAAGGAAGATTGTAGAACCAAGAACACCAAAAGTGCTGCGTTCTCAACCAAGTGAAAGGAACATTTCTCGAGTTCAGGATTTTACAAGAAATCTTGTAAAAGATTTCTTAATTTTTGTAATACTCAATAATAAAGTTTTTATCTTTTGTAATACAATTTCAAAGGGTCGTTAAAGGGTCAAATCAGCAAGAGACACACGAAAAGCCTAATGTATTCTTACCCCCAAGAGATTTATTAAAATTTAACATAACTGGTAAGCATTAAACATTTTGCTTGAGTTTCCTATTACTGTGGAAGTGTCGAGTTTGGAATTGGGAAACAAAAAGTTTGCGGATGATTTAATTGATAACTCGTTTGGGATAAGTTAACCTCTTCAAGTCTCGTTGTCTTATTTAAAGCGTGGATAATATTTATCTCATAAGGTTGTCGGGGATCAAATACAGCCTGTGTCAACAGTACAGCAGATGGCATTGCGGATCTTCAGCGAATAGCGGACAGGGACTGTAAAGGGCAAGGATGTCAAACAAAACCGCACAGACTAAAACACTTTAACAAGGCGGAAGGTCTGGTGTGCCAGTGTGTCACTACAGACGGGGAAGAGCCACAGGGACTTAAGGGAAGGAAGTGTCATACTTGTTAGGAGCTGGGTAGAGGCTTGGAGAAAATCGAGATATTCTTCTTTCCACGCCCGGACCTCAGGTCCACTCCAGCTAGGTACAGCTGTCCAGAGCCCATCCAACCCCCATCGAGTGTTAAAAGCCCTCTCCACCCCTGCGGCTTCCCCGAAGCGCAGGACCCTGAAGCCCGGCGGGATGTATCCACAGAGCCTCTGGTTCAGGCTTCTGTACCGGGCTGTCCACGTGGACCCACTACCCACTCGCTGTTTCAGGGTAGATACTAAGTGGAACCTTTGGGGTGGGGGTGGGGGTGTCACAGCAAAGAACTTCCAAGTTCACAGCCTCCGACCACCCACGCTCCCTCCACGCGTAGCCATCAGCAGTCGCGATGATCTGCCGGGTGGGCCCCAACACCAAGGCCCAGGACTGCGAGGACCCCCCTACTCTCACCCCTACCTCCATCCACCCCCCAGCTCCCTTGCTCCGGGAACCCCGCGGCCGGCGTTCGTGCGCTCGCACATCGATTGGCATTGCCTCGCCACTCGGGCTCCAGGCGCGGCGAAATCCGCGCGAGCCCGGCCGAGTCCAGCGGAGCGCGGGGCGGGAACCTAGGCAGGCGGGCCAGGGGATTGCCGAGTGCACGGATGGGCGCGGGTGCCGGCTCGCGCTCCGTCTGGCGGGTGGCGGCGCCGGCTAGTTGTGCGGCGCGAGGCCCCGGCCCCGCATTCGCCAGCCCTGTCGCCTCCCGCTGGCGTGCGCGCCGCGAGTCCCTGCCCCCAGGAAGGCCGGCCGGCTTGGGGCTGGCGCGGCAGAGGCCCGGCCGGCGGGAGGGAGCGCGCGCGAGCGGCCCCGCCCCTCCCCCTCCGCCGCCGCCGCGGAGCGCGCAGGGAGCTACCAGGGGCTCGGCGGCAGCGGCGTCTGGCCCCAGCTCCTCCTCCTCCTCCTCCTCCTCCTCCATCTCCGCACTCCCTCCATCTGCCGTGGGTATGGCCCGTCGCTGGAGCACAAAAGAGTCTCCGCGGCGGGGGTCGGCGTGGCTCTTGCTTTTCCTCGCTGGCGTGTACGGTAAGTGTCCGCCTCCCTGCGCCCCGCTGACCGAACAAAGCTGGGGCGACCTCGGGGGGCCATCAGGCCTCCAGGACCGGGACCCGGGAGACCCCGGCTACCGGCGGGACAAAGACCCACGCGGGCTGTACGGGGAGGGCTGTCTGCTCGCTGGGATGCTAGGGTCCGCTAGCTGCCCCTGACCCCGCGGGGCGAGGGAGGCGGGCCCGTCCCGGCCAGGGGTCCCTGCCGGAGCTACGGCGTGTGGACCGACTTCCCAGCCGGGCGGCGCGAGGGCCCCGGCTGCTCGCCCCTCTAGCGCTCGCTGCCGGGTGCATAGTCCTCTCGCACAAAGATGTGACCGTGAGACAACGTAGGGGAGGTCGCCTCCGGGACGGTCCTGCCACCGCCACCCCAGATCCTTCTCGAGGCAGGAAGTTCTCTTCTGGGTGAAATTGCCCTCGCGTTCATCTCTCTTGGTCCTCGTTCCCTGCTAAGGCACCTCGCTTGCTTGCTTGCTTCCCCACCCCTCCACCTCGGTGCCCCGGGCTCCGTGGGTCCCAGGCGTGTAGGATCTTGTTCCCCAGTAGCAGCACGCAAGAGAAGGCCAGAAAATAGTTTCCAGCCCCACCTCTGCCTTTCTCTACTGGGGTGTACTTGTCTGCCCTGACTCCCAGTTCACTTGTCATTTCATCCCCGCCCTCCGCTAATACAGTGATAACACTGATGCCTTATTCCGGTCTGTGATCTGGCTAGGGATACTCATTTAAGGTTAGCAGAAGGCTGATGATGTGTCAGGGACTGTCCTTTGTATGAATTAGAGCTAAGGGGAGTTAGGAGGGATGTTCATCACTTAAGATCTGAGCTTGGGCTCTTCTTGACTTCACCGTTCTTAGTTACCACCTTGAATGGGTATTCATATTTCCATCTTGGAGTATTGTTTTGATTTCTCCTTGGGGGAGAGGGGAGAAACAAACCCCCCCTGCCTTCTTTTATTTTTTGGTAAATTTTACTTATAAAAAGTCCAAGTCATTTGCCACAAATACTGATTCGGCAGTAAAATGGGGGCGGTTTCTGTTAACATCCAGTTCCCCAGCATGTGGTAGCATCTCTTTTGGAAAGGACTTGTCAGTGGAATTGACCATGGTGGTGATTTTCAAAGCCTGATAATTCATATTACATGAAAAATATAATGGACTTAAATTGACATTTCCTGACAGCCAAGAAATAGTAATCTTTTCAGTATAATTCAGGACGTGTTGCCCCTTTAGCTGACTGGTGTGTTGTTTTCTGTTTTGGTCTGAGGAGGAGGATGGGTCCGTCCACATTTGATGTAGTGACTGTCTACGGTGTGTACGTGTGGGACCTGAAAACCCAGTGCATGACTTTAGATTGTTCCGTGCCTGTTTGGCTGCTGACTTGTGGGTTTGGGTCTACACCAGAGATCAATAAGCTATTATGTTGTTTCTTCTAGCCTGGGGGTGAGCGTAGCTGTGCTCTAGGTTTGGTAATAATGGCCCAGGAGAAAGGAAGATGAGAGATAGCTTAATCTAAGGTGATGAGGAGCGTCCAGTTGTGTGTGCTCTGCGCTGTAATCAGACTTGAGTTTACGTGATGTCTGGTCAGACTAGATAAATAAGTGGAGCCTTAAGTAAAAAGCCCATGCTACCTACCAGGGGTCAGACTAAAAATCTTTTGCCTTTAGAAGTAGAGAGGCTGCAAGGCCGTATTGGTCTTGGTGCATTCTTTTCAACTGATGCACAGAGTGGCCTTCTGGTAGGTTCCTTATTTACAAAGGTTTGTCTTCAGTGAGGAATTGAAGTCAAAGGCCAAAACTCCTTTTTCCAACATTGTGGGATCATATTTATTAAGCTGTCAGGAGATTATCCCAAAGGAGGATGTCGCCAAGTGCTTGACTTTCAAATGATAAGAAAATAAGAGGCAGTGAGATGGACAAAACATTCAACTCTATGGCAGAGCTAAAAGGAACTGTTCACCTGAAGGTAGGGACATTCTCTGTATTGTGTGTGTGTGTGTGTGTGTGTGTGTGTGTGTGTGTGTGTGTTTCTCATCCAGATTTTGGTTTATATTAGTGGAAAACAAACAAACAAACAACTATGGCAAGAGTTAAACTATGTACCTGCGCACTCTCATAGGAGTAGTGCAATTCGGATGCGCTATGTTAAAATGTGATGTACAGTGGATGGACTCTGAGAGAATCATGTGAATATTTTAAAAGTATATTTTGGGAGATGTCTCAGGAAAGTGCTTGAAGTCCTGAATTCCATCCCCAGAACTCAAATGAAAAGCTGGGCAGGGTGGCATGCTTGGGAAGGCAGAGGCAGCCAGACTCCCTGGGTCCAGAAAGATGGACGGCACCTGAGGGAGGACACCTAAGGTTGTCCTCTGACCTCTGACCTCCGCATACACCTGCATGTGTGCATGCACATGTGCACACACACACACACAAGTGTGGCTTCAAAAATAAAGGACAGTTGAGATAGCTCAGTAGGTAAAGGTGTTTCCTATAGAGCCTGGTGACTTGAGGTCAGTCCTTGGAACCCAGATAAGGTGGAAGAAGAGAAGCCGTCCTCCGGCCTTCACACACTATCCTCTCCCGCACACAGGACCCTCACACACATGTGTACATAAGGAAGGGGATGTATAAATAAAATCAGAAACGTCCATTAAGGCAAGTGAATATTCTGAATAACTTGACATGGGCCTGATAAGGAAAAAGTTTTGAGCCAGTATTTAGGGGGTTCCAACACTTGTTTGTTTGTTTGGTGGGTTGGTTTTTTTTGCAGTTACTCTTGGCTGTTAACCAAAATACGAACCTTTGAAACATTTCATATAGATTTAAAAATTGTCATTGTTTGTACGCTTTACATAGCCTCTTATTTTGGGGGTGAACTGTGACATGTGACCATTCCAGCTGCAGGTTATCTTTCCAGATGCCAGAGTCTCATTTGAACTTTAAATTGTGTTAAAGGAGACAACGAATTTAGATTCTCCAGCAGCTTACAGTTCGTGTTTTCTGAGGCAGCTGTCCTGGGACCAGTAACCCACCGTTTAGTTGTTCTTCTGTCTGAATAGCTTGAATTTGCAGGAGAGCAGGAGAAACAAAGGTTGGCATCTGCTTTCTTTGGAAGCCCGAAGGACTAAGACGTTTAGGCCTGGGACCCTGAAGCTTAGTTGCATTTTACCCTAGACCTATTGTCAGGGAGATTGTCCTGCGCTGGGTCTCATACCAAGGCGCCTGTCCTGGCACAGTGTGGAAGTTCCCAATATCTGTCTCTTTGGTCATTAGAACTTAGTCTTTGCTTCTTTCCCAGACCAGTTTGCCAGCAGTAACAGCACCACTGCTCTGTCCTTTCCTGTCTGCCTCCTACGTCGAGGTTTGCTAATGGTCACTCAAATCAACCCTTAAAATAAATTGCACATTGCTTTCTAGATACATCTAGAAGAGAAATAAAGTTCAAAGGTTGCTGCCCTTAGCTTTGTGATATACTCGGATATATTGCCTGCCATTCATTCTCCCTTTTCCCTGCCTTTCCTTCCTTCGTTTGTTGATGTGGACTCTTCAACTTTGGACCCAGTGTTTCATTTGATGAACAGTGCCCTAGACAAAGCCACAGAATGTAATTTAGAACATTTGCCTATGATCCTACAGTTGCCTTGAAGACTTGCAGGTTACTCCTGCTAAAGCATTCAGTAGCAGGAAAAACTCATCCTGACGCATACTGGCTGACCTGTGACATCATTGCTCATCCTGACGCATACTGGCTGACCTGTGACATCATTGCACATCGAACTGTCAGCTGATTGTGGCCAAGAGTTTCATCGTGCACCTCCCGTTGCAGATGTTGTGACCAGGATACTCTTCTTCTTGCTCTTTATTTTATAGTTAACAAATGAATCTTTTCCCGTGAATTGTATGGAGCACTCAGCAACACTAAACAGTTTTCTAGCTTAAGAATAGACTAGAAGTTCCAATTTTAGAAAACTGGTAGAAATAACTAGAACAGAAGGGAAAAACTTTAAGCTGATACCAATTACTTCTGAGAAAGTCAAGCTTGATTACATAAAATATGTTGAATAAAACTGAATTAATTGCTTAATATGAACCCTTCTTTGAGTTCAGAATCTAAATTATATCGATATCCTAGGAAGTCTGTGGAACTAGGCAGCATATTCCTCACAATTCTAGGTGGTTATGTTGAGTGACAACTTTTAGAAGGGCAGCTGTCTACATTGCAGGAGGGATGTGTCGTAAGTGATTTAGAGGGTTCCTAGAAAGTATAGTCTCCACTGCAGAGAACCTAAGTGAGCTGCCGTGAGAAGAAAATGTTTAAACTTAAATGTTTTAAAACCAGGGTCTTGCTCTGTAGCCCAGATTGGCCTCAACCTCATAGCAATCCTCTTGCTCCAGACTCCCCAAGACTGAGAGTATGAATGTGAGATGTTAGGCCTGGGCCAAGACTCTTTTTGGAGAACCAAAAAAAACCTGAAAAAATAAGGGAGTTTCTGTGTCTGATCTTAGGCATTTTGTTGTTTCTTAAAAAAACAAACAAACAATCACCAATATTAAAAGAGTGAAAGTTAAACAGGAGATGGATATAGATGAGGTTTATGCACATTTAAGCAAATAGATAACATTTTGACTTTGAAATTGTAAAATGAGCATTAATCTGTTTTTGCTGGTTTAAGAATTGAAATAGAATTGATCTCTAATTTCTAAGGTTCTTTCTCCTTTGTCCTCTCCTCAGTCCTACTTCCTCCATCCTTTTGTGAAGTAGTGGATGTACACTACTTGCTACTATCATAGACTTACACGTATGTATGTATGAATGTATGTATGTATGTGTATATATAATATAGTATGTAATTATATGTAATCTCTATGTTAAATTAACTTAGTGAGTGAGGTCTTACCATCTAACCCTTAGAAGAGAGAAGGAAACTGACATTTATGATATTAAGCTTCCAGTATTTACTGTTACAGGTTCTGTTCTTAGACATTATTCGTTGGCAGCTCCCGCCGGTTCCACCTAGCAGTCAGGACTAGCAGACTAGGACATTGTTTTTTAATAAAAGAAAAAAATTGAAGTTCTGCGAATTGCCTTGAGATAGAACCACTAGGAAGCAGTCAGGGTTACTGCCCAAGCCTACGTTGCCCTCCATGCATCTCGCAAATGTCTGGTACTGTGAGGTGCTACCTGGAAGACGTGGTCTCTGGCCTCATGGTGCTTAGACTCTACTCAGTGAATTTATGCAAGCACCGTGGCAGAAATTAACAAGCAGGGAGATAATAAATAATGGAGCGGTTACGGCTGGGGTGTCGGTCACGGGGGACATCTATAAGACCTAAGTGATGGGTAGCATGAGAGTTACAGTCAGAGAACCTCGTATGTGGGAGCAATAAAAGGCGGGCGTGGAGTCAGCAGAGCCTGACGTGGAAGAGCTGGAGTGCTGCAGCGATGTTGGCACGTGTGCTGGAGTAAGAGCATGGTGGGCCGAAAGCCTTCACTTACCAGGAAACTGGGACAGAGGGGAGGGCATCCTATTGGGACTCTAAATGAGAGACGCATGGGAGAACAGCAAAATAAAAGGATACAGAGGGTCCTAGAAACCTACAAGTAGAACAATATGATAGGCAGATTTGGGCCCAGGGGTCCCACTCAAACTAAGGCACCAGCCAAGGACAATACAGGAGGTAAACTTTAAACCCCTTCCCTGATCTAGCCAATGGTCAGAATATTCTCCACAGTTGAGTGGAGAGTGTGATATGACTTTCTCACGTACTCTGGTGCCCCACATTTGACCATGTCCCCTGGAGGGGGAGACCTGGTGGCACTCAGAGGAAGGACAGCAGGTAGCCAAGAAGAGACTTGATACCCTATGAGAATATACAAGGGGAGGTAATCCCCCTCAGGAACAGTCATAGGGGAGGGGAATAATGGGAAAATGGGAGGGAGGGAGGAATGGGAGGATACAAGGGATGGGATAAACATTGAGATGTAACAAGAATAAATTAATAAAAAAAAAAAAGGAAAAAAATGTAAAAAAAAAAAAAAAAAGCATGGTGGGCTACAAGGAGGCAGAGCAAGGTGAGTGGAGGGACCAGGAACCTTGAAGACCGTGGTGAAGCCTGGGTTTTATTTTACAAGCTAACTACTGGAGAGGTGTAAATGACACGACACACTTTTTCTCTTGACGTGATCAATGCTGCTGCACAGTGCGGAACATTTGAAGTAGACAGGGTAGTCAGGGAGCTTCGGCTCTAAGTCTGGTGAGAGGCACTAGTGGTGGGGGCAGGCTGGTGGAGCTGAGGTAGATGGGTATTGTCCTGTGGACAGATAAACAAGGTACTTCCTCTTTCTTCCCTGGGGGAGGGAGGAGAGGAGGAGGGAAGTACCAGTGTGTTGTACTTGGAGGTGGGGCTTGGGGTGGGAAGATGTAATTGCATCTGATGGTTACTATCTAGTGTCTTCAAGTCATGTGACATGAACACTGAGGGTGATTTCTGGTCCTTCCGTTCAGTCTAGCAGTTTGGACCCTTGGGGGAATTCCTGTTATTCCATCTAGAAAAGAGAACAGTGAGGACACCCGTGTGAGAAGTGATGCTGTCCATGCTGCGCTCTAGGCGGAAGCTGTGATGGGCCACGGAGACAGCAAATGACAAGAACGTCTAGGAAGATGGGTTGTGGGAGAAGCTCAAGGCGTCATGGGAAACTCAGCTCCCAGCCTCGCCCTCATGAAGTCTTAGGAGTTGAACAGGCAAGAATCCCAGGGTAGGAAAGCTAGATTTCAAGCACATTTTTGCCCAAATTCAGTGCTTTGAAGTAAGTGATCAGTAAAATGCCTTACGTCGTTGGAGTAGTCAGGAATATATATTAATAGGTTGGTGAATTTCAGAAGAAATTTGGAAGAATAAAGTGACCTGTCACCTTTTTACTGGATATCCTGTGTGTTATTTGTAAAAGATACAGTTTTAGCAGCTTCCAGGACATCAGCATAGATGGATCTGACAGAACAATTCTTTAGTTCTTTTCTTAAATATTTGATAACTCAGTGCCCTGTCCAGGATCAGTATAATGAAGTTGTTTTAAGCTGATGCTCTCACGCTGTTGAAAGAGCCCAGCTTCGTGCCTCCCTGAATTCACTTAAATGTTCCAGTTTTTAGAGAAATAAAAATGGTATCGGCCCTTCAGTGTTAGAGTGAAGCGCACACAGTAGAATGCTTAGCGGCTGGGCCTTAGCCCTTCAGATACAAGGAAGAAAAAATGCAAAACAGATGCATATTCCTAGCGCGTTCTGAAGTGTGACATTCAAGTTTTTTTTTGTTGCTGTTCTCATAACGAAACCTAGTAGAATACAAAACAGCTTTACAGAAAAAAAAAAAAAAAAAAAAAAAAAAAAAAGTCAGTGTGACGTGGCCCCCTGAGGAAAGATGACCCAAGACTAGTGATTTTGCTCTGGTGCTTCTTGCACTACTTCTGCTTTCTATGTGCAGAGGCCGATTGCTTTGTTATTAATATTAGTAATTTTTACTAACTAGTCCAGGATTGATTCAGTCATGCCATGCATACAAGTCTGAAATAAATGCGGATTTATTTATGTAACTTTCTTTCATAAAGTCTAGCAGTAGGGCCAGTGAGCGGTTCAGCTGGTAAACACACTTGCCATCTAACTTGACCACCTGACTTCCATCTCAAGACCCACCTGAAGAAAGAAAAGACTCAATTCCCACAAGTTACCCTCTGACTTCTGCGCGTCCATACGTACTACATATAAGGAATGAAAGGGGGTTGGCGGGGGACCCAGCAGCATCTCATATCCCGGCTCTTCCTTCACTGAGCCCCTGCTGTATGGTGTGTTTCTCTCCTCTCCCGGCCTTGGCATACGCTGTCTCTGCTGCCCGGCTTGTCTTCTTGCCTCCTTCACTGTCTGCACGAGGGAAGCTACCTCTTTAGCAACTGCCACCTTTAGAGAGTCTTGGGTTCTCAAAAGCTCATAAACATCTCAAATAGATAAGCCTACGATATGAAACATACATGTGTACACACACTCACACCATACACACATGTACACACACATTCTCGTACTTTCACACACTCCCCAGTGGCCATGCTAAAAAAAAAAAAAAGTCAACAAAACCCAATGTTAATATATAGCCCAGTATGCCTAAAGCATTACTGTTCATGCATAAAATCAGTAGCAAAAATTATTAATGAGATACTCTGAATTATGTTTTCATGCAAAGTCTTCGAATACAATGTAAGCTTTGTACTTTGAGCTGATTTCAGTTCAGCTAGCCATGCTTGAAACACTCACTTGCCACTTTGAAAAGTCAGTGTCTATTAAAATCGAATACGATGTGTCCTGTGGCCCAGCAGCTTTACTCTTCGGTACGAAACTCAACACAGTCCCTAATGTGTGCGAAAGGCACGTACATGTTGGTGGCATCTTTATTTGTTGCAGTCTCAGACCAGAAACATCCCTCACTTACCTCACCAGTGGACAGGCCAGTAACTTGTGCTGGAGAGGGCTGTGGAGTGCGTTACAGCAAGTTCTCAGCGTGCAAGTCTCACTAGGCGTCAGGCGTTTGGGAATCCAAAGAATCTTTTTAAATTGGAGCTACATATTTTCTTAAACCGTAGTAGAAGTTAAAATGTTGTTAATACTAATCTATTTAAATGGCAGTAAGGAATACATTAGCTGTTATTACCATGCATACATTGAAAGTCTAAATATGTTAAATGACACATATTTTCTACAGCAACAACAAAAAAGTCCGATGAGAAGAGTGGAATTGTTTTGTGCTTGTGCAAATTATGTGTGTGAAACATGCTTGGTTGGTATAATAGCCGACAATACTTGTTGAATAAAAGACTTCATTTGTCCATAACTGACGGAAGTTATATTCGTGGTATTCCTAGTGTTGGAGTATTTTCCCATTCATAAGAGTGTCATAACAGGTTGGTAATAATAACATTTTATGCTGAAATACATTTACTAATATTTATTAAACTTTGCACTTGTAAGATCAGTCTATAGCCACCCTCTGTTTTCTTTCTACCTTCGTTCCTCCTCGCGCTTGTAAACCTGCCCTGCCGCCCTCTCCTGCCTGAGTCTCATAGCTGGTCATCCATCCTTTCTGTTGTTGGTTTTAGTGGATGGAGCACTACGGAAGTTTTCAGCGTCTGAGTTGTGGTTGTTTTGCCTTAAAGACTGGGAATGTGAGTTGTGTTTCTGAGCAGTGTAGGTCCTGTGGTAAGCAGAAATGGGTGGTTTTGCCTTAGTAAGAATGGCTGGAGAGAACATTGTTCCCACTGTGATTAAACTTTGTTTCACTGAAGAAGATAATGGAGAAGAGGCTGCAGAAGTAGTAGACTTCTGTTCTGACCAGGTTGGCGTGGCCTGGGGGATGGGGTGGGGGGGGGGGGACACTGCAGCTCTCCTGAAAGGCATGGGCGGGGCGGCGGGAACTTGCAGAACAAGGGGACTTGAGCCCAAGCCTGGGTTGCAAGTCTCCTAACTCAGCTCCATATACAATGCACCTGTGTTGTGCACTACCCAGAGCAATTTAAAGTACACACCAGCCCGTTTTCTTCCTAGTGCTGCAATCCAACTTTCTCCGAGTACCAGCTAAACACTGGCTGTGGTTACAGGGCACATAAAAACATAATACAATTGCCTGATTGACTTAACCCCAGATCACTGTTACAGTAAGGGACTGAGTGCCTTTTCTTAATTATATTGACACACACTGTACATATTTATGGTAGTAGCATCATAATCATATACATATATATGGAGGAATGATTGAATTAAAATATATATATTCAATATGTCATGATCAAATTAGAGTAGTTAGCATTCCGTCTCAATTTTTTTTGTGCTAGGAACCTTTAAACTCTTCTAATTTGTTATAAAATATATAATAAATTGTGAACTGTAGCCGGCTTGGTGTGCTTATGTGTGGATATGCCAGAGAGATTTAGAATTTGAATACAGGATAGATACATCCCTGGTTTTACCTTGTTATTTTTCTTTTTCATCTTTAATCAAGCCAAATGTGGGGGCACATACCTGTAACACTAGCATGTAAGGGGCAGGAAGACCCAGGAGTTCAAGGCCAGCCCAACATCCTGTCAAAAACCACACATGCGCAGATACACACACACACACACACACACACACACACACACACACACACACACACACACACTTACTTCTGTTTTGAGTAGGGAGTTAGCTTTGATAAAAAGACACTACAGTTCTAAATGTTTATTAGCACTTAGGGATATATAGTATGCCTTTGGAGGGGTAACTCCTTGGATTTTGTTTGTTTGATTTTTCCCAATTTCTTTTTATGTCAAATTTGTTAATTTGTATTTTCCTAGAATATAGTATTCCACCTATGTTTTCATTTTGCTTCAAAGCTAAAAATGATTTTCCTCTTAAGTCCTTTTCTACATTCGTGGTTATCACTCTCGTCATTCTTAACGCCTATCTGTGTCTTTGCTGTGTCATTGTGTTTTTGAACAGACTTACCATGCAGGCGTCTCCATAGTGTAATCGCGCTCTTCAGCTCTTGTTAGGCTTGATGGTACACTGATTTCCTTGTGTTCCGGCTTCTGAGATGGTGACTTTTTAATCTTACCTTTAAAATTATGGAGCACATTGACCTTGTGTTCTCTGTTGTGTGGTTTTGTGAATGTTAGCATATGTGCACATTTGTGCGCTTGGTACCTAATGCTGGACAGAGCAGTCACATCACTTTGGACTTGCTCCTGCTATCCCCGGAAGGTTGCCCCTGCTGCCTACATGTACTGAGCCTTGATAGGCCGTGATGTGTTAATCATCTTAGTTATGTGCTTTGGAGATTGTCATATAAATGGTATTGTGGGTAACCATTTGAGACTATTCCTTTAATTAGCACAACTTTGAGAGTCGTTACATTATCATCACAGTTTTCAAAAGTTTGTTCCTTTTTATTGGTAAGCCACTGTTGTGGATGTACCTCAGCTTTAATCAGTTTGCCCGCCCCTTTCCAGTTCCCACTGTTGTACTACTAAACGTTCATGGAGAGGCTTTGTGTACACGTGAGCTTTAACTTTTTCTAGAGTGGGCGCTCCTGTGTCTTCAGGTTCCTTAGGAGGAAGCACCACACTGTCTTCCACTGCGCTGAACAGTTTGCATTCTGGGCAGTGAGTGTGCCTGCTGCATTTGCTGTGGGGCCTCCCTGAGTCTTGGTAGTCTCCATATCTGTTTTTGTTAAAGTGTTGGTAGCTGTAACTCCTGGCTTCATTTGGCAGCTTTTGAGTGCCTACTGCTCTTGAGCGTCTTCTCACATGTGTTTTTCACCATCTTGGATGAAATGGTCAGGTTCATTATTCATTTTCAATTGTTTTCTATTTTACTGTTGAAAACTTAGGGGTCTTAGATGTGCTTTCCTCTTGTGTCTATAGCATGCCTTCTACAAAGTGTCATGAACATCTGATCAAGTTGAGCCTATAAATATTTTGTTTTGTGAATTACAGTTTTGGTTATAATTCCCTTTGCCCAACTACAGATTGGGAAGGGTTTTCTCTTTTTTCTAAACCTTATTGTTGCACATTGTAACTTAAGATCCATTTTGAATTATCACTTTATGATAATAAAGTTTGTAAAGAAGTTTTGTTTTTGCAGATGGTCTCAGCACCATTTGTTGGAAATGCTACCCTTTCCCATTTGAGCCACTCCTCCGTGAGAGGGTAAGGGACCGCGTTGTTGGGTCAGTTCTGGGGCTGCTCTTCCGTGAGAGGGTAAGGGACCACGTTGGTGGGTCTGTTCTAGAGCTGCTCTTCCATGAGAGGGTAAGGGACCACGTTGCTGGGTCGGTTCTAGGCTCTCCATTTGCTTTCACTGCCCTGTGTGAATTGTTTCATCTTTCATCATAAGTGGGATGGTCTAATACTTTACCGTCTCCATAAGAATTTCCTGATTGTTCTGATTACTATTTCCTTACACCAGATGCTATCAAATTAGCCCCTCTTTGTCTGGAAAGTATCTGGATAATATTTTTGTTTTGTTTTGTTTTATCATCCAGTGTTAAACTTCTAGACTGCTCTGGAAAAAAAAATTGTCATCTTATCTGTCATAATTTCTACTCCATGAATATGGACTCTTTCCATTTATTTAAGTTATTAATTTCTTTGATTGGTATTAGATTTTAGTATGGGTCCAGTGTTTTGATAGATGTTTTACTGTTTCATTTGAGAAGAGCTATTAACAATCATAATGCTAGTCTGGAAGATGGCTTAGCAAGTATGAACACTTGCAACAAAGCACGAGGACCTGAGTTCAAATCCCCAGCACTCATGTAAAAAGTTAGGAATGACTGTGCATGGAGCCTGTAAGCAAAGCACTTTTGGGAAGCAGACAGGAGGGTTGCTCAGGGTTGCAGGCCACCAGCCTAATCCTAGGTTCAGTGGAAGGCCCTGTCTCAAGGGAGTAAGCCACCAATAGAGAGGGACACTCAGTATCTTCCTCTGCATCCAAGCATGCTCTGCACACACTCATGTGCTTACTCCTCCCACTTACACACACGGACAGATACACGCAGAAATAAGTTAAGATTATGATAATATTTCTAAATTTGACTTATTAATATTAATTCTTTTCATATATGAAATGTTCATTATAAGTAAGCTCACAGGTTTCAGGAGTATTTATGTATATTCTTCTGGAATTTTTTTATTGTAATTTTATTTGTGAATAAACACAGTGTTATATTTATCTTTCCAGACTAGCTGGAACAGGTTCTCATGTCCTTGAATTTATGACTCACATTTCTAGTGAGTTTCCAAACTAAAAAGTGAATTCTCCAGGTGTTCATCTTTTTCAAGGTTGTTTTTGAGATAATCACAAATAGGAGGCTAGGATTTGAACCTAGATAATTTAGCTGCAAAATCTGTGTCCCCTCCCATTTTATGTAATTTTTTAACGTAACAACTTGAAAAAGTAAATGAAGCTTCTTAAAATATATGCATACACATTTATAAAAGAAATTTAAATGGGGTTAGGCTGTAAGAGAGACAGTGCCTTCCCTTGCCATGTACCTTAGGCTGTCAAGCCCGGGCTAGGTATGGGCTATTTCTTTGCAGGTTGTTGGTCAGTGGGGTCCCATCCACACTCCCCAGAACATGAGAGGCAATTACTGCTTTTGGTGATCTTCTAGAATTAAGTAGGGGTAAGACCCTACTGCCAAAGACACCACATACTTGCGTCATAGAACATGGAGAAATCAAGCTGGTGCCAACCTGGAAACCTCATGCCGATGCTGGAAGGTTCTTTGTACACCACTGGCGAGGAAAAGTCCCCAGCAGCCTCACCAGCTGTGACCCCTGACAGCTACAACAACAACGCGTGTGGCAAGATGTCCCCACTGGGGCGGTGCTAGGACCCGCTGTCTCACACACTATCCGCTGCTCTGCATTGTTCCTGGAGACCACCCTCAACTCAGTGCCCCTTGGCAAACAAGCTCATTTAATTCTTCTTGCATTCATCCTTCTTAATTCATTACGAGAACTTATCTGCTTGTGGGCCTACTGATAGATGAGCCAGGAATGCTAGATTATTAATGTTTTCTGAATTTATTCCAGCTTGCTCTTAATTGAAATTTCTAAGTGGCAAGATGCTTGGTTATTGGATTTGTATACTACCTTCCCTCAGGGTGGGTTGTAAGGCTATTAACTGACTTACACAAATACTTTCTACATCAAATCTTAATTTTCTTTTTTTCTTTAGAAGATAGACAAATTACAACATAGAAGAACAGTAATTGGATAGTTAATAAAGTTAGAAAGATTAACTTCAGAAGCATTTAAAAACACCACCAACCAATTTAGAAAATAAGTAAAAATCAAACTGTTCCATCAAATGTTCAGAATCATTAATAAAGACAAAACAAGACTGGTTAAGGCTCAATGAAATGAGCATTCATGCTTAGCCAACATGCTAATCTTTGGCTCATGTGTTTTGAATATTATTTGATATAACCTGGACATATCATTTCTCTATAAACTATTTTCTTGATGTTGATTATTAGATTATTTATAATTTTGCTCACATTCACAATTAATGCTATAATTTATAAGCTTCTTGTTAACTTTTCTTTGCTTATTTGTATTTCTGTAAATCATAAAAGTACAGTTACTGGGTCAAATGCTGGAATACTCTTAAAGATATCAATAAAAGTACTACTCAATTTGTATTAAATTCATCTCTTTTACTAATTATTACTTTAAACACTTTATATATAATTTATTCAATCTTTTTCCCAAACTCAAAATAGATCATATTTTAGCTCTATAAGAGCCACCGAGAAATTTTTTATGCAATTGAAACCAAGATTTATTTTCTAGAAGAATTTGAGTACATTAAGCCTTTGCTAATAGACGTTAAGATTATGTGTCTTTTAATGCCTTCCCAGTGAACTATTACAATAATAGCTCCAGAGCAATGAGCACAGCCTGAGCCATAATGATGGTCACTAAATACCATTTGTCACAGAAAGGATTCAGGGGTCATGGGATGGGCGATTGGTTCCAGTGTGGTATAGCAAGCACAGCAGACCACTGAGGGTTATTCTGCATCACAGAGCAGGGAGGCTGCCAGAGACTAGTGGCTCATATCAGAAGGACACAGGCGTCCACTGACATAATAGGTCTGTTGGCTGAAGGTGAAAAGCAGCAACAACAACAAACTTTAGCGTCAACCCAGTAATGAAGACAGGTGACTGAAATGCACTGGATGTATAAACGCTTGCTCTTCCTGTCCATTTACAGTAGTATTGTAGCACTATTGTAACAAACAAATGTACTGATACCAGGAAAGACAAGCTCACTGTGCACTCTGTTTTGTTTTGTTTTGTTTTCTGAGACAGGGTTTCTCTGTGTAGCCTTGGCCATCCTGGACTCACTTTGTAGACCAGGCTGGCCTCGAACTCACAGCGATCCGCCTGCCTCTGCCTCCCGAGTGCTGGGATTAAAGGCGTGCGCCACCACCACCCAGCTCACTGTGCACTCTGAAAATAAGCAACTGTGAGTAAAGAATTAAACATTTCTGTGGTTTCTTTCTATGAAACAGGGAAAGTTTTTTGTTTTTGTTTGTTTCCTTTAGAGTTATTTATTTATTATTAATTTTTTGAAAATTTGGTCAGAACAAGCAACACGTCCTTTGTATGCTTTCTACATTTAATTTTGCTTTCGTTCGTTTGTGTTATTGGAGCACAAGCACTGCTTTATCTGCCTGTTTTCTGTGGCTTTCGTGCTGCAGCGACAGAGCTGAACGCTCACAGCCGACTTTATCACAAAGCCTAAAATATTGAAGCTCTCTTTTTACAGTAAGTGTTTGCTGATCCCTGAGCCAGGTAGACAAAGTTGAATGAGCTCAAAGGGAAATGACACCACAGAATGTGGCCGTGGGGCAGCTGGTCTCCTTTTTGTAACAAGTCATCTTGTGGACATGAGAGGGACGAGTCCAGGTTCAGAGCGACTGAAACAGTAAGCGGATGTAACCCTGAGACTCTGCAGAGGGCTTGGCGTGGACGCACTGAGAAGATACATATGAGCTAATCAGGCAAATCAGGCCTAGTCACGGTGTAACTCTCTAAGACTTTGTTAATAGCATTGTGGCTAAGTAGAGCTTTGAGACACACAGAGAAGGATGCTTAGCATTTACGTTTATAGCTTACAGAAGAGACGGTAGCAGCAGAGCAGTAGTCAGGTACAAAACTCTTGAGCCAGCAAGGCTTACACTCTTCCCTAGACGTGGCCGGCTTTCAGATAGCTTGCCTTTTTGAAAATGCCTTCATCCCTCGATGTCAGTGTGAGCATAGTAGGTGTCTCTTGCTCCACAATCCATGTGTTTTGCAGAGAGGGGGTCTAGGACGAGTCCACACAACTGGGTTTGGTGGCTCAAGAGCCTATTTCAGTAAATAAGAGATGAGTATTGTCAGTTTAACTGCTGCACTTGAACTTCCCGGACCTTAGATGAGCCTGTATCAGTTATTCCCAAGATTGCTATGAAATGAAAGACACACAATGGGAAAGTGTTGAGCAAATGATGAAACTATTAACTACAGTAAGACACATTTATATCTTGGAAAGTATCGTGAGAGAATTAAGTGCACGATTTTTAATAAGATAGATCCAAGCTTGGATATTATGTTCTCTGGCTGTGTTACTGTGAACAAGTTGCTATTGTCGTTAACATTTAATTTCTTTGTTTGTAGATACTGGAGGAAATACCTGTTTCAGATCCTTGCCACAGTAATTAAGTAAATAGAAATCAGTGAAAGATGTCTGTGGGGCTGAGATGGTGGCTCAGTTGATAAAGTATCTATCTCGTACCTGTGTTTGATCCCCAGAACCCATGTATCAAAAGAGTCAAGTGTGGCAGTACACACACTTATGATGCAAACTCCAGGGAAGTACACACACACACGCGCGCTCGCACGCACGCCCACACACACCCTGTACAGATACACATACATAAGATATTTTCTCTTTCAGAGAAGCACGCATGCATAGCAGAGGTAGGTATATTTACGCGGAATCATTTTTAAAGTTGCACAACAAAGGATGGGTCCACATGTGCTTTGTCTATAGGATTTTATTGTGTGTGTGTGCTCACATGCTTGTGCAGGCAGATCCAGTGCCACAGCACTCTGAAGGCCATCAGAGGGTGGCTTGCGGGAGTTGGCACTCTTCTGCCACCCTGTGGAATCCTGGGACCGTATGCAGGTTGTCAGGCCCGCCCCAAGCACCCTATCAGTGGGCCATCTTGCCATAGATGATAGGTGTTTTAGTTTATGGAGTAGGTAAGTTGTGAGATAAGCTTCTTTAGAGGTAAGTGAGAAGCTAGCTGTTCACTGAGGGAAAGGGGACTGGCTGTATATATTAAGATTATAATAAGCTAAGAGCCCAGGAATCAGGCAATTAAAAACAGTGGCAGCATGCTTTTTCCTTGCTCTCTCCTCCTCCTTCCATCCCAGCAGGCTGTTAACAGTGAGAGAGAGAGAGAGAGAGAGAGAGAGAGAGAGAGAGAGAGAGAGAGAGAGAGAGAGAGAGAGAGAGCGCGAGAGAGCGCGCGAGAGAGCGAGAGAGCGCTTCTCAGTAGCTTTAAAAGCCCTTTATCAAGTAGTTTACATTCCAAGGGAAGGCCACTGCTAAGCAGCTAAGCAGTGTTCTCTAATCAGGGTGACAGCTCATCTGAATTTTCTTTCTTTTTGTGGCTTTCAAAATACATCCACCCATGAGGAATACCTCTCTTCTTTCTTTTCTAGGCCTTTCTACTCCTTTTCTTATGTTTTGTTTTCCGTCTTAATAATTGTAACACAAAACCAAATTTTTCACCACATGAAGGTATTGTATGCCTCATTTCAAAACAGTTAAATCAGTAAGCATTTAGAAATCTTACTGTCAGAAACTGGGCACTTTGGGTGGGTGACAGCAGGGCCAGCAGAAAAATGCCTAAGGTACTCAGACTTTGGTTGAATTGAATTAGCTGAATTAATTACACAAATTATGGTGGCTGAATTGTTTCCCCCAGAGATAGTTTGGGCTATGGTATATGTTCAGAAGTCAGTACTAATTTGATCTACTGTAGAAACAGAAAGACCCTCCCTATCCTAAACATAGACATATGTTTACTTAGCTGGGTGAAAGGGTTTAACAGACGGACTGATGGTAGTCCAGTAGCACATCATATTGAAAACACCAGAGTTTCAGAAACTAAATCTAGAACGTGTATGCATACAGTAGAAACAGCAACAGGGAATCTCATGATAAAGGTTAAAAGCTAGGGATGAGCCAAAGATGGGCCTTTAAGCTGTTATGCATAAAGAAGTTGAAACGTTTTTTAAAGATTAACACGAGATGTGCCTTTAAAAATGTCTCGTCTCAGTGCAGAGAACGAGAGGATAGAGCAGTGCCAAGGATCAGAGAGCTGCGCGATCAAAAGCCAGAAGCCAGCTTACGGGGTAATTCACTTATCCCCACACTTAGCAAGTATTCATCTATGATCTAATATGAGCCAGGCACTATCCTGTGTTTTTATTCCTGTGACGCTTATATTCCGTGCAGAAAGATGGGGAAATGTATTAGGGGCACGAAATAAAGAGATATCAGGACATTAGGGAGAAGAGTGTGACGAGTCAAGAGAACGTAGCATATACTGTGTGAGGAGAAGGGAGAGATGGTAAAAGACTGGTGAGTGACTTGGGTTTCTGTTGGGACAAGTAGGAGATAGTAGTGTCAGTCGCCGAGAGGTATAAGAGGAAGGCTCGGGGCTGTGGAGATAATGCTAAGGCGGCACAGTGGTACAGTAAGAAAGTAAGCTAATAACAGGGCAGTGCTGGCACCACTCTAAACACGGAGACTCAGTGAAGCAAAATAGAAAACTGGGAATCAGGCACAGTAACAATAATCATCTGGTTCTTGACAGAAGCATACGTGGAGATTCCAGCTCACCACAGTCAGAGTGGCTGTCACGGGGCTCCAGAGAGGAGTTGCGGCAGGGATGCCAGGGAAAAGGACTCCTTAGACACTTGGTGAGGATGTGAGTTCGTCCAGTCACCAGGGACATCAGTGTGGAAGCAAACCCCCAACATAATACAGTTCCACTACCCTGCGTGTACCCAGAAGGATCTATGGCAGTGTCCTTAGATCCCTGTTTAGCATTGCACTGTCCACAGTAGGACATTGCAGCATCAGCTTAGATGTCCATAAGCACATGAATGGGTAAATAAAATGCGACATTTTTATTCAGCTATAAAGAACAAAATTATGTTCTTCACAGGAAGATGGAACTAGAAGTCATCATGTTAAATGAGAGCCAGTTTCAGACAAGTATTGCCTGTGTTCTCCAAGGCAAGGAATCTGAGAGGACAGAGAAGTACGAAGGGACAACTAGACGTGTGGGAGGGGGAAGTGAGAAAGGAAGGAATAATAAAGGGTAGTGGGCAGGTGTGACCTGGTGTGTTAATGTATGTGTGCAAATGTCATGATGAAGCCCATTACTTTGATCAATTAGTAAGTGTTCACAATAAACAAACAAACAAACAAAAGCCTTATAAATCATCATTGCAGCCCCTCATGGGGCAGCTGTAAAGAATTCTGACCTTTTCTGAGTGTCAGTTCCTCTGCATTTATAGACCCGAGGACAGTATCTACTGCACAAGAATGCTGTAAAAATTATAACAGTGAGCACAAGCACCAATTGTACCGCTTTGTGCAATATAAGCACTCAGTGAGTGCTGGGAGTCAAGTAAAACTTGCATCTCAGGAAAGGCCTGTATTATCATGAAAACTGACAAACTCTTAACATGGAAAGTTTGAACCTTTAAACCTAGAATTCTGTGGCAGAATAGGAACAGCTTTAAGACTGGAATGATTTGCTTTGACTTGCAGGTCAGATGGCAGTAGCTGTATTTATGGCCGGGGGAGTGAGAGTGCACTAATGTTCACGTCATAGTAGACCAGGAATTAGAAACACCTGGAGACAAGGGTGGCCATACCCTTCAAAATCTTGCCCTTAGTGACCTGCCCTACTTCTGCCAGCCAGGCCCTATCTGCAAATGATTCCAAAACCTTTAAGTACTGTCAGAAGATGGGACCAAGTGTTTAAACAGGAGCTTCAGAGAGAATATCTCAGATTCAGACCTAGCATCCTGTCTCTGGGTCCCAAAGGCTCATGGCTATCTCCTAATGCACAGTGCATCTATCCAGTGCAGCATCGAATCCCCCTAATCTCAAGAGTTTCAACACTGTTTAAAAACCTGAAATACCTTTGAGACTGGAAGCAAACTTTTAGCCGTGAAACCCTGTAAAATCAAAAGAAAGTTATATACAATTCAGTATAATGTAATGTGCAATATAATATACAATGCAACATACAATGGCATGGAGGCAAACTGCCCGTTCCAAGAGGAGAAAGTGGGGGTATAGCAAGAAAAAACTAGACCAAAGCAAGTTGGAAACCCAGTAGGACAAATGTTAAATCCTACAGCCCATGTCCATCATCAAGGATGCATGAGGGCATCATCTGAGCGTCAGTGGGCTTGACCAGCCCTGCCCCCGGCCCTGCTACCTGTAGCAGACATGGCTTCTTTCTTAGGTTGACCTCAGCCAGTAGAAGAGTTCTTATTACTGTAATCTCCATCCTGAGGTCTTCATTGCAACTTAACATTCACCCCCAAAGCTTCCCACATAGCTTCCTGGGGATCGTCTAAGAGAATTGGACCCTGCCACACACCTGCCTAGTCGTTCTCCAGAACCTTGGTGTAATCATCAGTGCAAAGCTGGCCTCGTGTGAACAAGGCCAGCCTCAGACATGGCAAGACCTGCCGTTTACCTTCAGTCTTTAGTCCCCGAATGTCCGGGCAGTTGATCTTGCTTTGGTGACCTTCACTCTGTGGCCCTTTCCCAGGAAGATGTTCTCACAGCTCTCTTTTCAGATAGTCTCCTGTCAAGTGAGTGTGTGTGTCACATCTGGAGCCTTTGATGGGAAGGTTCTTGATCAGGGAACCTTTCCATTTGTCTCAGTGCAAAGCTGAGGCCCTCTGCTGGCTTTATCTTTTTGTCAACCATTACTTTCTCCAAACTTGCTTTGTCAACAACTTTAAAAGTTATTTACACTCCTTTCCTGCCTGTTTTAGTTGGGGCTTTATTGCAGTGAAGAGACATCATGATCACAGCAACTCTTTTTTTTTTTAATTTTTTATTTAATTAATTTATTCATATTACATCTCAGTTGTTATCCCATCCCTTGTATCCTCCCATTCCTCCCTACCTCCCATTTTCCCCTTACTCCCCTCCCCTATGACTGTGACTGAGGGGGACCTCTTCCCCCTGTATATGCTCATAGGGTATCAAGTCTCTTCTTGGTAGCCTGCTATCCTTCCTCTGAGTGCCACCAGGCCTCCCCATCCAGGGGATGTGGTCAAATAGGGGCACCAGAGTTCATGTGAAAGTCAGACCCCACTCTCCACTCAACTGTGAAGAATGTCCTGTCCATTGGCTAGAGCTGGGTAGGGGTTCAAAGTTTTCTGCACGTATTGTCCTTGGCTGGTGCCATAGTTTGAGCAGGACCCCTGGGCCCAGATCTGCCCATCAGTGTTCTTCTTGTAGGTTTCACAGCAACTCTTGTAAAGGAAAGCATTTAATTGGGGCTGGCTTATAGTTTCAGAGGTTTAGTCCATTATCCTCATGGTGGGTAGCATGGCAGCGTGCAGACAGACATGGCGCTGGAGAAGGAGCTGAGGGTTCTACATCTTGATCTGCAGGCAGCAAAAGGAGACTGTGTGCTATACTGGGTGTAGCTTGAACATAGGAGACCTCAAAGCCCGCCCCTACAGTGACACACTTCCTCCAACTCTCTATGGAGGCATTGACACAGGCGTCTATGGGGGCCATCCCTATTCAAACCACCACACTGCCCAAACAGCACATTTCCTGCTCTGTGTCTGGGTATGTGATTCCCACTAAAACTGGCTCAAAGCATCAATGACTACTCCAAAGCTTGAATGTTACCCTGCCTTGAAATTTCCTCTGCTGTATAGATTAGTCCATTAACTTCAGTTTGAAGATCTGCTTCACACAGCGACAAACATCTACAAAATGTAGCCAGATTCTTTGCCAGAATGTACCACAAATCGGCTCTCGTTGCTTTTTTTTTTTTTTTTTTTTTTTTTTATTCCTTCCTGTTTCATCCCTGTTATGAAAACTCATGAGCACAGTATTTGCTGGTTTTGTGCTTGGTAGCTTTTTCCTGTGTTGATTGCTTCTCATCACTGACAAATAACCTAATACAAGTGACCTAATGGGGAAAATACCTGTTTTGACTGTGGCTTCAGAAGGCTTGAGCCCATCATTATAGAGAAGGCTTGACAGAGTGTCTCTGTTTGTGGCAGCAGGAGTGTGAGGCGGGGGCTGTTCACACCATCAGGAAGCAGCTAAGTGGGACCTATATGGTAAACCTTCAGAGGCTCACTCCTAGTGACCTCCTCCCACAGCCAAGTCCCACCTCCCACAGTCGCAACATCGTTAAAATGACACCTTAATCTGGGGACCAAGTGCTCACAACGTGGGGGATGTTTTATGTTCAAACCATAGCAACAGATGTATCAAAAAGTTTCTGGAAAAGGAAAGACCAGTCGAGCATACGTAAAGACCCCTGACTATTTGGCAAGAGTATTAATTACTAAGAGTTTTGGTTAAGAAAGTTGGTCAAAGCCTTGAAGAAAACAAAAAAGGGCTGGTGTGGTTGACAGGAAACAGGAAGCAGGAGATAGAGTTGAGTGTGGCGTCATTAAGAGGTTAGACAGCAGTATTGAACATCCAGAAAGAGAGCGTGAGCTGCTGGGGTACTCTTCCCCAGCTGCAGAAACCAGATTAAAACTGCATAGTTTTGAGGACTAGGGGATGGTTTTGAGGTGTTGTATGCGTACGTTACTGGTATCCTAGTCTGTTTAACCCTGTGTGGACTTCCTTGTTAGGAGTAAGTAGGTACTAGAAGCAAACCTAGGCTTTTGAGCATGCCAGGAAAAATATAAATATACAAATGTTATCAATTATTTTAATAATTGTGCAGTTTCTTTTACTTCAAAGTAGTGATTTTTAAAAATAATTCTGTTTTTTAACGGTAGGTGTTCTGTACCCTAATATATTATAAATCATACATAAAGCCAGTACTTTTTCTGGTTGCTTTCGTTAGTTTGGTATAAATGTTATTAGTGATGCCAGCAAACATGGAAAGGCTGCAGCCGCCTGCTACTCTAACTAATGCTGACTCTCACGTTTGAGGAGTTTGTTTTTTAATGACCCATTTCTATACAGGAGGGTATCACTGGATATCTTAAAGAAAAACTTAGAACTGTATAGCTACAGAACTTTATCTTTAGAAAGGTAGCATTCAAGTCCATATATTCAGCAAACCAGTTAGGAAAGTAATACATGTTTTAACAAGCCAAACATAGACATGGATTATGAAAAAAACCCAAACATGTCTACTCCTACCTTGACAGTAGGTATGAAGGGATGGTTAAACTGTAAAACCACATCTATCTCTTCATGTTTAATTCATTTATAATGGGGGTGGCAGATGAACAACACACAGGAACCACACGTTAAAACACTGATGGAAACTAGAAGGGTCGATGTCAGAATAGCAAGACATTGATTGGAGTTTGGCACCTAAACATTTGCTTTTAAAGCAGGTCAGCCACACATGCTTGACGGGTATATATACGGAAATACAGGTAGACAGACATAAGTTCTTCAGCAAAGGAAAATTGCTTATCTTAAGAAAAAATATTTTTAGCCAGGCATGGTGTTACATGCCTGTAATCCCAGCACTCAGGGAGGCAGAGGCAGGAAGATCTCCGTGAATTTGAGGCCAGCCTGGTCTATAAAGCAAGTCCAGGACAGCCAAGGCTACACAAAGAAACCCTGTTTCAGAAAAAGAACAAGACAAAAAGCCCAACTGTTTTTAATGCTGAACTTAAGTAGACTAGAAGTTCACCTGGCCACTTACTATCTGAAAGCTCTTGCATGAGTTGCTTGCCCTGGGCTGTTTTCCTCATCTGTAATATGGGTGTAATAATAATCTTACAAGTTCAGGAGACAGATCTAAGTGTATATCATAAGTTCAGTACAGTGCATATGCTTAAATGTCGATGGTCAGTAGCTGCTGAGCTTCAGGGCTGTGCAGTGGGAACTGGCTGCAGAGGGCAACCAGAGAGCCCTTGAGGGTCATGGACATGTTTTATCTTGGTTGTAGCGCTGGCTGTAGCTCTGTATGTACCTGTCAGAACATGGTGATAGTCTTCTTGACATTAAAAAAATAATAAATTGTATGTTAACACCACTGATTACTAAAACATGACTTACCTTTTCTCTGCACTTCCGTTTCATTAGTGGTTGGTAAGTAGTTTGTAAGGTTCCTTCCCAGAGGCATGGGTGTGGGTGAGCATACTCTGGAAGCAGGAGAGCCTGCCCTGCCTCCTGCAGTGGCAGCATTGGGTGTCCTAGCTGCAACTAGTGCTGGAGAGCTCACACAAAGGTGGTTGGTCACAAGACCTAGCAAGGATGCAAACACACCATCTGTCACATCATGCCACATTTGACTAGTGGGAGGTAAAGTGCTGTAGCCATTTCGAAAACAGTTTGGCTATTCCTCAGAACAGTAAAGACTGGGTTACCACATACCCACCAATTGTGTTCTCTGTGTATACACTGGAGAGTTGTGAACACGCCCTCACAAAAGCTAGAGCGCACCCCATCTTTCAGTTGATGAGCAGGTAAGCAAAGTGTGTATGTCCAGTAACAGAATATGCAGAGACAAAAAAGGGAACGAAGCCGAGAGCGGACATAGTTTGACTAGACGAGGCAATCCAGTCAGGAAGCAGGGGGCATGTTGTTAGCACCCGGTATAGACAGGAAATGCATGCTCTCTTTGGGGAATGATGAAAATATTCAGACCTTAGAAAGTGTTTGGCTGCATAACTTACTGAATATACTAAAAAAAAAACACAAAAAACACTGACTATACACTTTTTATGATATATGAAATGTGTTCTAATAAAGCTGTGTAATAAAGTAGTGTAAATGTATAATTTATGAGATTTTCTTGGAATTTCGGCTCCCCTAAAACCTTCATGTCAGCAAATCATAAGAGTGACAGGTACGAGTTGTTGAACTTGGATCATCTTAAATTCCTTTCCTTGTTTATTACAAGTTCTTATAGCAGTGGTTCAAGCTAATTTTAGAAAGAAATTCTTTCCATCTGCATGAACACTCAGCAAGATGCTTAGCAGCAGAAGTTATATTATAAAGCCTTTGTGTTCTCTCTGGGGTGTGATTCATTCTATGGGTACTGGGAGCCGGTGTTGCTTAGTCTTTGTACTTTGTTTAGTTTATTGTCATCATAAAGATCTTTTTTATTTTTAGTTTTGTGTGTGTGCATGCGCACACTCACGCAGATGCATACTAGTGCAGGTGTCCATGGTGACTTAGTGGCAGTTGGAATTGAACCAGCATAGGAATTGAACTCAAGTCCTCTGAGAACAGCATCTGGCATTTATTGCTGAGCTCTCTCTCCAGCCCCCACATCCTTCTTCTAAAGAGATTCAAACAAAATCTTACTAAGATAGTACATAGGATACATAAAGTATCTTTTCCATAAAAGTAATATGATAAGTAACCATTACTATTATTTTAGGTAGCAGACAGATTCTGACCATTCCATCAAAAGCTGTTGTAGATGACTTAAATTAGAAGGTTGCAGAAATAAGATAATTGTAGAGTACTAGCAAATAGAGGAAATGAGAAAAATCTAATCCTAACCCTTTCTGGGGGGTGGGGGTAATGGTATGCAACATTTTAAAAAAGATACTAGGAAGCCTTTCCCCATAGTATTGCATTGAATTCTTTACACATTTTCAAAGACTTCATAAACAGGTAGAGTTGTACCTGGGGAAAGAGAGAGAGAGAGACAGAGACAGAGACAGAGACAGAGACAGAGACAGAGACAGAGACAGAGACACAGACAGAGACAGAGAGAGACAGAGAGAGAGAGAGAGAGAGAGAGAGAGAGAGAGAGAGAGAGAGAGAGTGTGTGTGTGTGTGTGTGTGTGTGTGTGTGTGTGTGTGTGTGTGTGTCAGGTTGTTTGAACCACCACATGAAAATGCCACTGACTATACCCACTAACAGATGTTATTGCCCTGCAGCTGTGAATGCTGGAAGTTCAGGGTTTGGACGGTGTCAGATGGACGTTTCTGCTGAAGCCTCCCTTCCTGTGTCCTCCAGGCCTCTTCTCTGTGCACATGTAAAGAGCGAACTCTCTGCTACTTCTTCCTCTTAGAAGGATACCCAGAATAGGGCTCACACCATAGAATGTCCTTTAACAGAAAGCCAGGGTTAGCGTGGTTCTGAAATGATGTGGCCACGCTGCAGATATCTTAGTCCTGCCCTGTGTAAAAGATCACAGACAAAAAGAGTGTCTGACCACCAAACTGGTCTTTCTAGCAGACCACATAAAAGTTCAGATGTAGAGGCCTCATTGGTAGTGCAAAGATAAGTATGTATTTGCCTTTTCTTTCTCTTTGTTTTGTTTTTAACACTTTTCAAGTTACTTGTTATCCTCGCAAATAAAAGGTAATGACTGGGTCAGAATTGAGGATTCTAGGACCGGGTTTGAGCACATCTCTCTTGAGGTTGGGTATCTTTTCACAGAGTTTAATATAATTATATATGGAGCTTTATACATAAAAGTCATAAGGACTCACACTCACCTATCTACCTGAAAATACCTATAATACATGTCGGTATATAAACATACAGATAGTTTCCCATCTAGGCTGACCATTTCCTCCAAAAGCCAAGGACTCCAAAAACATTCTAGACTATTGCAAGGTAAGTCCCTACTGCTGAAGCCACCATGCGCTTCTGACACACAGACCAGGCACCCTGAGCTGGAACTGACCTGAAAGTTTCCTTTCCTGAGAACTAGCTTTTATGGGAGGGAAGCAACCAACAGTCCTACCCTGTTAGCATGCCCATGAACCACAAGGATAATGGGCATGGCATGGTAACCTGGGGGTGCAGTAGTGGCACACACACATGCCCTGGTGGTAGATTGAACTTAGGCACTCTCCATGAGAGGAAGTCATACCTGGTACTAGAAACCTAGCCAACTACCCAGGCTTGACGAAGTTGTGGATCTTGGAAGGGAACCAACAATCACCACTTTATTAAGCCAGCATAATCCCTAACTAGAGTCTGATTATTTGTCCTTGTATCCACAACTAAGTTGTTTGAGGATTGCCATAGGACCCTTTGGTGAACAACTCAATTAGCTGTAACCCATTCCTGGTACTGGAAGCGTCATTTGGTGACAAGAGATGGCCAGCTGGGACTCTGCCTCCCCTATTATTTTGCAATTTCATTTAGATCACCTTCATATGTGTATGTATTTTAGGAAGTTTCTACTGTACTAAGTTTCTATACTATCTCTCAAATGTCCCTTAATTTTAGCTATCTCCCCCCATAAGCCCTCTCTCATCCTTATCCTCCCTCCCCCTCCCCACTTGATCCTCCTTGTCCAGTCCCCCTACCCATCCATCCGTAACTATTCTGTTTCCCTTTTCTAGGGAGAGCTATCTGCCCCCCTAGTCCCTTACTATATGCCTGATCTCTGTTGGTCTATGGATTCTAGCTAGCCTATCATTGACTTAAGTATCCACATAAAAACAAATGCCCACCATTATTTGTCTTTCTAAGTTTGGGATACCTCACTCAGGATGATTTCTTTCTAGTTCTGTCCATTTACCTGAGAATTTCTTGATTTCATTTTTTTTTAAATGTCAGAATAATGTTCTATTGTGTAAATGTACCACATTTTTTTTTATCCATTCTTATGTTGAGGAACAATCAAGTTTATATTTCTGGCTATTATGAATACAGCAGCAATGGACATAGTTGAGCAAGTGTCTCTGCAGTAGGATGAAGCATCCTATATGCCCAAGAGAGGTGTTTTAGTTAGAATTTCCATTGCTGTGAAGAGACACCATGCCCATAGCGGCTCTCATAAAACAAAACATTTAACTGGGGCTGGTTTACAGTTTCAGAGGTTTAGTCCATTATCATCACAATGGGAAGCATGCCATCCTACAGGCCGACTTGGTGCTAGAAAAGCCCAGAGTTCTACATCTTGATCAAAAGGAAGACGGGGATTTGTATTTCACACTGGGCGTAACTTGAGCATTTAAGACCTCAAAGCCCCACCTCCACAGTGACACACTTCCTCCAATAAGATCATGCCTCCAATCATGCCCCTCCCCATGGACCAAGCACTCAAACACATGAGTCTGTGAGGGCCAACCCTATTCACGCCACCACAAGTGGCACAGCTTGGTCTTTAGGTAGGTCAATTCCCATTGTCCTGAGGAACCATGACACTGATTTCATTAGTGGCCATACAAGTTTGCAGTCCCACCAGAAATGTGTGAGTGTTCCCCTTCACTCCACATCCTCACCAGCATAAGCTGTCACTTGTTTCATTGATCTTAGCCATTCTAATTGGTGTAAGATAAAAACCCCAAGGTAGTTTTGATTTGCATTTCCCTGACGGCTAAGCATGTGAAACATTTCCTTAAGTGCTTCTCAGCCATTTGAGTTTCCTCTTGAGAACTCTGCTTAGATCTGTACCTCACTTCTCAATTATGTTATTTCTTATTTTTAATATCCAGTTTTTGAGTTCTTTTTATATTTTAGATGTTAGCCCTTTATCAGAGGTGTAGTTTGTAAAAATTTTTCCGATCCTGTAGGCTGCCACTATGTCCAAATGATAATGTCCTTTGTCATTTAAAAGACTTCCAGTTTTCATGAGGTTCCATTTATTAGTTGTTGACCATTATTAATGCCTGTGCTATTAGTGTTCTGTTCAGAAAGTTATTTCCTGTGCCAGTGAGTTCAAGGCTTCTCCCAGCTTTCTCTTCTATTAGGTTCAGTGTATCTTGTTTTATGTTGAAGTCTTTGATCCATACGGTCTTGAGTTTTATGCAGGGTGCTAAGTATGGATCTACTTGGATTCTTCTACATGCAGACAATCAGTTTGACCAGCACCATTTCTTGAAGTTTTTTTTTTTTCTTTTTTTTAAGTAAAAAAATTAGGTATCCAAAGTTGTGTGGAGTTATATCTGGGTTTTCAATTCAATTCCATTGGTCAACATGTCTGTTTTTGTGGCAATACCAGGCTGTTTTAAATTACTATAGTTCCATAGTAAAATTTGCTACCTAAGATGGTGAGACCTCCAATGGGTCTTTTCTTATTCCGGATTATTCTAGCTATCCTATTGGTTTTTTGTTTGTTTGTTTGGTTGGTTGTGTGTGTGTGTGTGTGTGTGTGTGTGTGTGTGTGTGTGTGTTTCCATATGAAACTGAAGTCTTTTCAAAATTTGTGAAGAATTGTGTTAGAATTTTGATGGGAATTGCATTGAATCTGTCGATTGCTTTTGGTAAAATAGTCATTTTTACTGTGTTAATCCTACTGATCCATGCGCATGGGGGATCTTTCCATCTCCTGATATTCTCTTTAATTTCTTCAGAGACACAAAGTTCTTGTCATTCAGGTCTTTCACTTGCTTGGTTAGAGTTACACCAAAATATTTTATATTCTTTTTGGCTATTGTAAAGAGTGTTGTTTCCCTGATTTTTTTTCCTCAGTCTGTCATTTGTATATATGAATGCTTTGAGTTTTGTGAGTTAATTGTGTATCCAGCTACATTGCTGAAAGTGCTATCAGCTATGGGAGCTTCCCAGTGGAATTTTTAGGGTCACTTATGTATAATATCATATCATCTGCAAATAAAGGTTTTGACTTCTTTCCAATTTGTATCCCCTTGATTTTCTTTACTTGTATTATTGTTCTAGCAAAGACTTTAAAATGCTATCTTGAATAGGTATGGAGAATGGACAGCCTTGTCTTTTTGTGATTTTAGTAAAATTGCTTTGAGTTTTTCCCCATTTAAGTTGATGTCGGCTATAGGCTTGCAGTAAATTGCCTTTAATATGTTTAAGTATGTCCATTATATTCCTAGTCTTTCTAGGACTTTTATCATGAAGGGGTGTTGGATTTTTTGTCAAAGGCTTTTTCTGCATCTACTGAGATGGTCATGTGGTTTTTGTCTTTGTGTTAGTTTATATGGTGGATTACATTTATCAGATTATGTAAGTTGAACCATCCCTGCAACTTTGGGAAGAAGCCTACTTGATCATTATAGATGATCTTTTTAATGTGTTCTTGGATTCAGTTTGAAGTATTTTATTGGGAATTTTTGCATCTATGTTCATAAGGGAAATTGGTCTATAACTTTCTTTGGTCTTTATGTGATTTGGGTATCAGGTTAACTGTGGCCTTGTGAAAAATGAATTGGTAATTGTTTCTTCCATTTATGGACTAATTTAAGGAGTATTGACATTAACTTTTCTTTGAATGTCTGGTAGAATTCTGTGCAAAAACCATCTGAGTGAGCTTTTTTTTTTCGTTGGGAGACTTTTACTGACTGCTTCTATTTCACTAGAAATTATATGTCTATTTCAATTGTGTATCTGATCTTGATTTAACTTTGATAACTGGTATATTATCTATTTCTTTTAGACTTTCCAATTTGTTGGAGTATATGTCTTTAAAGTATGTCCTTAGTATTCTCTGGATTTCCTTGATGTCTGTTACACACACACACACACACACACACACACACACACACACACACACCATTGTTGCTAGTTTTGCTCTTCTGTCACCATCTTTTAATTAACTTGAATATAGGTTTATTTATCTTTTTTCCCTCAAAGAACCAAGTTTTTGTTTTACTGAAACTTTGTATTTCAATCTTATCGATTTTAGCCCTGAGTTTCATTTCTTTCATCTACTTCTTTTGGATGAGTGTAACAGCATGGTCTGGTGCTTTGTAATTGATTGCTAATTATTTTACCGCCTGAGGTCGGCTTGCTGTCTTTTTCAAGACACGGACTCCAAAATGGCATTTGTAATCCTTGCCTCCAAGCGATCCCTGATTGGCTGAGTAAGTGCCTACACACCTGGGCAGGGCAGAGTGAAGTGGGTGTGGCCAAAGTTCCAGGTCTTGGAGGATCGACACTCATGGGAGAGGAGAGACAGGTAGAGGAGAAAAACGGAAGCAGAGTCGCCATAGGATAGATAAAGAACCCCATGAGGGGAACAGCAAGGAGAGAAGAGGCCCAGGTGGAAAGCATGGCCAAGTATTGATGGACACATTGGGCAGGAATAACTAATAACTAGTCAGCAGGAATGACCACAGCAAGTGGCATGGGATGTGGGGCTGAGAGGTAACAAGGCAGATGAGGGGTAATATCTGCCCAGCCTCAGGGGAAACAAGGCTTATTTAAATACAACAGGTGTCTGTGCCTTTTATTGATATGGTAGTGGGTTAATAACAGCTGCTGTAATAATTATAGACTGTTAATAATAAACATCATTAGCCATACTTTTATTTCTACAACAGTTGAGGTTTTCCCCCCTCTCTTTGTTTTAGAGCTTTCGGCTGTGCTGTTATTTCACTACTGTGAGATCTGGCCAGTGTTCGTATGTAGGCACTTCCCTTAGAAACGCTTTTGTTGTGTCCCGTAAGTTTGGATATGTTGTGTATTCAGTTGCATTTGATTGTAGGAAGCCCTTGATTTCCTTCTTAATTTCTTGACCCATTTTTCAGTTCGTAGTGAGGAGCTCAGTTTCTGTGAGTTTTAGTAAGCTTTCCGTTGTTGGTGTCCAGCTTCAGTCCACGGTGGCCAGATAGGAGTCAGGAGTTAATTCCGTCTTCTTCTGTCTGTGGAGACTAGCTTTTTGTCAAGTATGGTCAGTTGTGGAGAAAGTTCCATGAGGTGCTGAGAAGATGGCATATTTGTATTTGGGTTAAATGTTCTGTAAATGTCTCTCAGGTCTGTTTGGTTAATGACATCAGTTAGTTAGCTCCAGTATTTCTCTTTAGTTTTTGTCTGGATGACTGGTCCATTGGTGAGTATTAGTGTTTGGTGCCTGATGTTAAGAGTTTCAGTGTTCTCCTGGTGGACTGTGTCTTTTGATGAGTATGTAACAACACCTTTCCTACCTTCTGGTTAGTTTTGGGATGAAGTCTATTTTGTCAGATATAAAATGGCTACACCAGCTTGCTTCTAAGCTCTATTTGTGTGGGATATCCTTTTTCCATCCCTTTACCCTGAAGTGATGTCAGTCCCTGATTTTAATATTTTAAAATTCACCTCTAAAGGACAAAGTGCTTTCATTCTTGATGACTGTAAATGCTCTTAGTTATTGTTGGTTTTTAATAAATCCCCTCAGTTTTATTAAAGAATCCAGCTAGGTACAGATTTACATTCATTGAAGCTTTCTTCAGTTTATAAGTTCAGTCACAACCCTTTGAATGTTATTTTTGTAAACCACAGAATATTTTTAAAAGAAACTACTTTACAGTTTTCGTTCTGGAGTTTGCCAAGTGTATCTCAGTAATGTAATTAAAGTTGTTCCCTGTCCTCTGCCTTTCCTGTAAATTGGTAATCAGCCTGAGAACCACGTCTACATAGCCACTAGCCACAGGCGCTATTTTAAATTAAACTGGAATTAATTGCAATTAAATCAAATTAATTGATTTGTTAAGGTACAGTGCCCTTATTTTAAATGACCGATGATAGCCACGTGTGCCAAATGATTGCCAAAGTTAGATAATGTCTCTATGGTGTGTGTTCATCTTTCTAGAAAGTCTATGTCACAGTTCTGTTAAGTAAAGGCTTGCTCAAATTCACTTTCCTTTTTGGGGTGTGTTCTACTATTGGGAGGTGGGCAGTGGCTCCTTGCCTCTCCTCTTTTTCTCACTTTCATGGCTAATGCCCAAGTCTGTTACATCATCAGAGGATGCAGAATGCTGACCAGAGGAACTCACCTCTCACCAGCAGGATCCCCAGAGTTCATCTACTGGGTAAAGGACTAGAGGAGGTTACAATGAGAAACGTGGCAGTTTGTAGCTGGCCCTCTGCCAGCCTCCCAGTTACCGCTTTTCTCTTCTTAATCATGCCCTGGTGTGCTTTAGAAGAATCAACACCTCACCCTCAGCCTGTGACCTTCATTCCTTCCCTTCTGTTGTGAAAAACTGGCCAAGTGACTTCAACCGCCAGGAAGAGAACGATGGGCCCTGCCTTCCTTCTCCCTTCCTGTGGGTGTGCCATCTGAGCTGTTGAGGCTGCTTTGGCAGGCTGATGAAGACACACACCTCTGTGGCCAGCAGGGTTAGAGCAAGGAGCTAGACCTCCCAGTCAGATCCGGTCTGCAGCCCAGCCTGCCTCTTTAATATCGGCTTTATTGAGATAAAAGTTGCATGCAACGAAATGAGCGCATTTTGCAGATACATGTGGCGACGATTGCCTACGTAATGCACATGTAACGGTCCCCAGAGTGCAGGAAAGCCTCACCACTTCACGCTGCTTGTTGCTGTTAGAGTCCCTTCCCCTCAGTACCACTCACTGTGGCCTGTTTTCTGTCATTCTTGTGAACTATTTCTGTAACAGGGTTTTTAATGGCTGAAATCCCACTTCCAGCAGCCCCAACAGGCGAGGCTGGGCCACCCATGCCAGTACCTCATCTGAAGAAAAGAGTATTGGTGTAGCGTCGAAGGAAATGCAATTGATGGATCGGTCCAGTGACCCCAAGACATCTTTGGGGTACTGATATGAACTTTAGTTTCAGGTAAAGAAAGAATTAAAGCAAGGACAAGAAGGCCCAGGCCACATCTTGCCTAAACATGGTTAGCAGTCTAGTCTGAATGACCTTCAGCACTCTGTTGTATGTGGTACCCTAAGGAGAGCAGGCTGCTTCCCTGAGGTGAGAGAAGGCTTAGGACAAAGGAGTCCCCTGTGCCTTTAGCCTGGAGGCTGATAACAGGTCAGGCTGACAGACACTCCTGTTCACACTAAGCAGACAACACCCAACAAAGGCAGAGCCCTTGGACATAGGAGAGGACACTCTGCTGGGTGCTGTTTCCTTAAAAAAAAAAAAAAAAGTTCCTTCTAGAACTTTACATAATGAAGTTTTTGGCTTTTTTTGATTTGCTTGCTTGTTTGATGTTTTCTTTCATTCCCCCTTACATAACTGTATCATGAGAAGAAATTTCTAAAATGGTTGTACAAGTGTAAGCTCCCACCAGCAATTTTTTATTCATAAAATATGTTAAACCAGACACAGTGGCACACACCTATAATCCCAGCATTCAGGGAGGCAGAGGCAGACAGATCCCTGTGAGTTCAAGGCCAGCCTGGTGTACAAAGTGAGTCTAGGACAGTCAAGGCTACACAGAGAAACTCTGGCTTGAAAACAAAACAAAATCAAAAGAATATTTTATTATAATTTTATAAAGTAGTGAACTTATCTATCTGATGTGTAGGGGTGTGTGCACGTACACACACATACCATGAACACATATCACATATGTAGAGTTCAGAAGACAGCTTGCAGTAGTTCTGGCTTTCCCTCATGTGGGGTGAGGTCATGGGGGTTAGTGGCACGGTGCCCTCCTTGCTCACCTAACACTGGGCCATTGGGAAGTTCCAATGGAAGTTTCGTGAGGGGACTGTGAGTGGTGACTTCAGCCAAGCGGGTAACCCTATGCCACTGTGGATGTTGTGATTGCTGGTGAAACGCGTTTCACCGGGGAGCCTTTCCACAGTTCAACTAGGTGGGTGGCGAGCACTTAACTTCTGCCTTGTGGCAGCTTGGTGTGTCCCTTGGGAAGACTCGCCATACACATACGCAGGTTAGTCTAAGACGAGGACCCCGATGTACATTTTGGGGGTCATTTTTTTTGCTCTGAATATTACTGCTGCTTCTCTAACCCAGTTTCTGTTCCCCACTCTGCTGGGGTGTTGTGGTCCAGCAGGTTTTAGGCAGAAAGCCTGTGCAGTGATAGTGCTCACCTTATTTGTCCCTCTTGTCTGGGCGGCCTCCTCCTTACATCACAGACCGAGTCCTTGAGTTTAATTCACCTTTACCCCAGCTTTTTAAATTGTTCAGCATGGACTTACTCCAGTTCCTGTCAGGACCGGTAGGAGGAGTCCTCTATGGGAGCTTCTTTCTTTTTCTTTTTCCTTTGGTTTTTCGAGACAGGGTTTCTCTGTGTAGCAGATCTGGCTATCCTAGACTCACTTTGTAGACCAGGTTGGCTTCGAACTGCCTCTACCTCCCTGAGTAAAGGTCACAGCCACCAAGCCCGGCTGTGAGTTTCTTATTTTCATTGATTTTCTGTGTGTGTATGTTCTCACTTCACACTCTAATCCTTCACCAGTTATTTGTTTACTGTTTTCAGCTTTTCAAGTGAATGCACAATTATATCATGTAGAGATACAGCTGGACGTTTCTTTGCAATTCTCAATGTCTGTGGCTTTCCAACTGAGTTGGCTGAGACAGTTAACTGATGAGGCCACCATGCCCCAGTCTTACCTTTGGTACAAAGTTCCCTCCTTCAGTAGGACACTTGTGTTGTTTGCTTTTATTTCATAAACTTTTGGGTAATTTTCTCCAGAGAGTGGCAGGCCTTTGGAAGGCAGGACTTTGCAGGCCTCTTACTTACATGTCAAGGGCTCTTTATTTGAGCAGATGAGACTGAATATCTCTGTCTGTATCCTGCTCTGCTCTAGTGCCCAGCGTTGCAAAACAGCCCAACCAGCAGTGTGGCATTGCTGCCCACAGCATCTCCCCCAAAACCTCCCCTCCCACTGGGGTGTGGGGAGGAAAGGGGAGAGAGAGAGGGAAGTGGGGTGGGGAGAGAGAGGGAGGGGGAGGGAGAAAAGTGTCTGATAACTGCTGTACATACAATGGAAAATAAATTGTAGGATGCCAAGTATGCTACTGTTACTAGCTGTCAGTCATGAAGGCTGGGTTTTTGTTTTTGTTTTTGTTTTTTTTCCTATAAAGATTAGGTTTTACTCTGAGGTCTAAGCACTATTTCTTTTATAAACAGGAAATTCATCCAAGTCTGAGTCTTTTGTTTTTAAGTAAGAAATACAGAGTTCTTTGTGCCGTGGGAATTGGTATAGAGCCTGGATTCTTTTTTAAAGTAAACAGCAGTACAAGCCAGTGACTGGTGTTCAAACTTCTACTCATCCAGTTACTTGCTCTGAAAATAAAATTACTAAAACTATAGAAGCTTTGGTTCCTTCATATGACTTGAAAAATGTCTGTCAGAAGTGTAAAGGGTTCGCTGAATGGATGCTTGCAAGGCATCTAGGACTTAGCTGGCACATACCTGCCAAATCTTCAATGTGGTTACCAGTCAAGACATTTAGCACTGAATGAAAAGAGAACAGAAAGAACACCATAAATATAAGCATTATTTATGACACCACTGCTGTATGCAAGTGAGGAGCCCAGTCTTTAGAGAAGTCTTCAGACACCCAAGAGCAGTGTCTGAATGCAGCAGAGCTTGGGTCGGATCCCAGGGAGGGAGTCGGAACTCATGTGTTGTTAGCTGTGGCCCAGCCTCACACAGCTTCTCTCCTGGTTGATTGTCAGAATTGCAGAAGAGTAAGACCTGGGACTAAACCCCTCTTAGTGTTTAGTTAGTAAGGTGAGGATCATTAACCCTTCTTTGTATTTATTTAGTAAAATGAGCACCATTAACCTCTTGTAGCGTTTGATTAGTGATACGGGAAATACTGGAATAAAATATGTCAAAAGAAATAATTTCCTGATTTAGGTGCCAGTGAAACTTCATTGAAAACCTTTTAGGTGCTATCCAGTCCATTGTCTGGCTTTTTAACTAGCCAGCTGCTAATGTGAACTTACAGAAGTAACGTTAGTACGCTTTCCCCCACTACCTGCTACCAGGAAGGGCAGCATTGCGTGAGATCGCTGTAGGACTACATACGTGCTGTTGTTACCGGAAAGAAGGTAGAGGCTGTGCGCTCGTAGTTTGTGGTATGAGCTTCTCCAGGCTGGAGGGGTAAAAGCTGTTTTCTTTGGGTTGTTCCTAAAACACAGAAGCAATTAGTAATGCTGTGTAGGTGATGTGCTTGTTAAAATGTTTGTGGCGGCAGTACACCTGAATTAAGTTATTCAGTCTGAATGGTGTGTGCTCAGAAACATCCGAGGTAAGAAGAACAAAATATTCCATTTTAACAGAGATTATCTTTTTTTTTTTTTTTTTTTTTTACTTCCAAAAAGGACTATGTTCAGCTAAGAATAAGTATATGGAAAACCAGCAGTGTCATCAGTTTCTAAAAGCTTTTCGAACATTGTAATATTTTCCACCACTGAGCAGCGTCACATCTCTATTTGCCCAGAATGATAAGGCATGAGCAGTATTTGTTCACTCGCCTTTCTGTTTATATATATATATATATATATATATATAAAATGAATAACATTTTTAAAGAAACCTGGGCCGATAAATAACATTCAGCCCTTGTGTAAGTGCACAGAATACATTGGTCTAACCCCTGTTCCTGGAGTTTATAGTTTTACATACCCCTAGACTGACAGTTTATATAGATGTACACATGCATCTGTGTAACATGCATGTATATTTTTGAATGCTATAAGCTATATAGACATGATTTTATAGCCAAAATTAGATATTATAATGTTGTTCTGAGACTTTTTTCAAAATTTACTATACCTACTTATTTCAGTTTATTAAACACTTTAGTATAAGGCTCTACCAGTTTACATATTTGTTTGTTAATAAAGATTTAGACAGTTTTTTCCATTGTAAGATTTCCATTAAGCCGATGATGTATTTTCCCTGTTTTAGGGGTGATTTGAGGTCCAAAAAGGTTAGGCAGCTTCTCCTCACCTGCACAGCAGGTGGCAGAGCTGGTGTTAGAAGCGTGGGCACCTAGTCCAGGATCTTTTCTTCCTTCAGCCTGTTCTTATTACTGCTCTGGAAAAAGATTTAACATAACGTATGTCCAACATTAAAGTCCACAGCTGTATGTCAGGGTGTCAGAAGTGTGGCTATAGTGTGTAGATGTGCACTATATAGAAAGCCTAAGCCCAAACCTTGCATTGCTGCTCCAGCTGTCACGTGCTTTCGGTTACTCTGTGCTTGGAGTGCCAATGGTTGGACAGTAGACACTGCCCTTTGGCCAACTGTGGTAGTTGCTTTATTGAATGTGTTTCTTATTTTGTTTCTTCTGTCTTTAAAATAAGTAAGTTGTGTGTGGTAAAGAAGTAGACAGTAACTTCCTAGTGTTTCCCGTTCTCCATATGTAGGCTTTGCATAGCTGGGCAAAAGAAATGGTGCTTATGTGGTGTTAACACACAGTGTGTAAAGTAAGTACATCCAGGGTTGCTTGTCGTGCACACCTGCATTTCTAAGTGAGGGGAAGAGAGCAGTTCTTTTCCTTTGAGCAATATAACTGTAGTTGTCTGAGTGTGTTTTTTCTTTAGAATTGTTTGGTTCTGCACTTTCCCCAGTTGGAGGAAAATGAATGGCTGCTCAGTATCACGTGCCATGCCATGGTTTCATCTTAAGAACCATGGCACTTCCCAGTTAGCCATCTTTCAATGCTTTGAGCATCTTCTGTTCTAGGATCTGCTAAGAAAAAGAAAAAAAAATGATTGCCAAATAAGCACAGACTATTCTAACTCCTCCTCGTGAGGTGGGGATGCTGGGCAATGATCCCTAATTGTGGAAATGTCATGCAGCACTAAAAGAGAAAGGTTGTTTGTTACAGCATTGCACGGTTCTCCATAGTCAGCCACAGGAACTCTGCCAGCACTTCGTGATGTCACCGAACTAGCTCACCCTGCTCCACCCCTACCGTACAGATAATCCTTCTCTGCCCTTCCTCACTGTTGCAGTGTCAGTTCGAGACAGTAAGTGGAGAAAGACAAAACTTTAGAAGTAACAAGCAGTTATATCAGAAAGAACTGGGCATGGAGCGTAGTGCTAGAGGATTCGCCCTGCCTCTTCAAGACCCTGCATTCGCTTCTGCTCAAGCAACGCAATCGGGGAAGGTCATATTTGATGGGAAATAATTTCTAACAAAACAAAAATATGTTTTACAAAAAGAATATCTGAAGGGATCCCATTTGCATTAATTTGAAGGAGTAGAAACATTGGCTTTTAAGACGTCACATTTTTATTAGGTGTCAGTGGTAATTGGTGGTTCCTTGCATGAGTCTATGGAAGGAGATGTAGAAATCAATGGCTTCCAGAGTGAGAGAATCGCTCCTTCTCTGAAAACCATTAAAAGCGTGAGAAAAGGTGTAAAGACACACAGAGCAATGAAAGACCTTTGCTGAGGAAGCGTGAGTCGAGCTCTCACAGTCTGAGGGACGGGCTCTGACTGGACACCTGACGGCAGCGGTAGCTGCCCGCTCCTTTTGCTCTGTATTTGTGAGATCTTTATATTGTACTGTGTTGTAATTTCCAAAATGTTTTGTATTTATTCTTTTTGGGGGGGATATTTAAAAAAATTAGTTTCTGATAATTGAAGGTCATTCTGTATAGTCTTCTTTTAAGAAGAATGTGAAATTTTTATGAGTTTTACCTTGGAAATTAGTTTATTCATTATGTTTAATTTTAGGAAATGGTGCTCTTGCAGAACTTTCAGAAAATGTGCATATTTCAGGAGTGTCAACTGGTAAGTCATCTTTTGTAATGTTTAAATTTCATGCATGACCTATATGGTAAATATTGAAAACCACCTGATATCTTATGAAGTGATATTTGGCTATAAAAATTATTGCTGCTTTTCATAGCATGTAATAAGGAAGGAAGGAACTGGAACATGGAGAAATTCTCATAAGATAAAGTGATATTGCATGCCAGAGGGTTTGATTATACTTTTCTAAACAGACCACATAATTATTTTCATGTGGAAGTTAAGCCGAGAGAAAAACCAGCTCAATAGAACTAGTATTTTCTCTCCATGTAAACTTGCATAAAAATGAAATTAATTTTGAATGTTATCCCTAGAATTTACAGCCTTAGAAATGAAATGGTTAGTAGATGTTTTAGATTAGAGAGATGCTCCACAAAAAGCTATTTACTCGAGAGCAGTTTGTTCCCAGCAGTGGTCCATCAGCGCTGTGCAACTCAGAAGTTAGGGAGAGAACCCGCCTCTGCATCCACCCCAGCCACCTGAGTTACCAAAGGCCACAGCCACACAGCGGGTGGGTGTGAGTGATTTCCAGGTTGTCACTATATATGCTCTGTTAACTGCATATTTTTTTATTTAAATAATTTATTCAGATTACAAATCAATTGTTATCCCATCACTTGTATCCTCCCGTTCCTCCCTCCCTCCCGCTTTCACTCTGTTCCCCTCCCCTATGTCTAAGACCAAGGAGGGCGCTCCTCCCCCACTATATGGTCATAGGCTATCAAGTCTCATCTTGGTAGTCTGCTTATTCTTTCTTTGAGTGCCCTCAGGGCTCCCCACCAAGGGGAGGTGGTCAAATATGGGGCACCCAAGTTCATGTCAGAGTCAGTCCCCACTCTCCACATAACTGTGGAGACTGTCCTGTCCATTGGGTAGATCAGAGTAGGGGTTCGATGGTTACTACTTGTATTGTCCTTGGTTTAGTGCAATAGTTTGAGCATATTAAATATTAAAAATAATTTATTGAAATAGTTTCTGACTACTATTAATTGCTAATAAGTCTCCATTTTACTGTATTATTGATAAGATTTAGATAGTTAAAAGTTGCACAGCATACTCCCGGCATACTCAGGCAGTCAAGTTATTCCTTCTCAAGTCTCTGATGGAGTTGAAGACCAAGTAGCTTAGTTTTACAATGAAGTTTAGTTGTTTAGGGGTTAAGATGTTTTTAGGTCTAGATGGGTGTTTTAAGTTGATAATGACAGTATGTGATGGAGATTGATTTACATTCAGAAATTTAGACGCACCAAGATAGGAAAGATGTCTTCTTTGCTGAAGGAGGCAGAGGCAGGAGGATCACGAGTTCGAGGCCAGCCTGGACTACACATTTTGGGGGCTGGAGAGATGGCTCAGAGGTTAAAAAGCACTGTCTGCTCTTCCAAAGGTCCTGAGTTCAATTCCCAGCAACCACATGGTGGCTCACAACCATCTATAATCAGATCTGGTGCCCTCTTCTGGCCTGCAGGCACACATGGGAGCATAGTACTGGATAAATAATAAATAAATAAATAAATAAATTTTTTTTAAAAAAAGGCTGTCAAATACAAATAGCCAAAACACTAAGAATGTAACATTTATATAATTCCTGATTGTGTTGTAGTTCTTCTTCCTATAGGTAATCTATTGTATATATGTGTAATAATATAAATGTATATGTAAAAAAATAAAAAAGAAAGACAAATACGACTAAAAAATGTTGCACAGCAATAGTTATTGGTCTACTGAGTTTGTCTTATAAATTTTTCAAATTTTTTGTTTTTTTCTCCCACAAAGCAACTTTAGAAGTTTGCTGTTTATTTTGTGTCTCTGACTTTGCATTCAGGAATCCCCTGCTCTGGGTCAGTCTGTATGCTCATTACACACTCACAGACATGCCTGGGCTCAAAAAAAAAAAGCCTCGTTTGTTCATTTATTTCACTTTTTCATAGGCTTTTTCAATTCAATTTTATACCTCAACCACAAACAAAGATTTAAAATTTGTTATCTTCCACAAATATGGAAGCCAGGTGGCCACTTGAGTGGCAAGTGCTTTCACTCACTGAGCTGTCTCACTGGCTTGTGGAAGCTGAGTTGTAAAGATGATCGTGTGTGTGTGTGTGTGTGTGTGTGTGTGTGTGTGTGTGTGTGTGCGTGTGCGTGCGTGTGCACGCGCTCCTCATCTTTAATAACTATGAGAATTGTGATTACACTCCCAACTCACAAAAGCAAATGGTATTGTTTACAAATACTTTACTTTCTATAACCAAAGGCTTGTTGTATAATTTATAAGTTTTTAAAAACTAATATCTTAAAAATAAATAAATAAATAAATAAATAAAATGAAAACCCACTATCTCAGGACTCCTTTCAAATGTTGCTACTTTCAGCCTGCCATAGCAGTGTAAGCTAAGCAGGTGGTTTAAGTAACAGCAGTCTCCTCAAAGTTCTAGAAGGTAGGCTGGAAGTCCAAAGTTAGATGCTAGCAAGGTTGATTCCTGGTATGGCTGTGAGCTCAATGACTCTTCTCTTGAGAATGCTTAGAGGAAAAGGCAAACTCTCTTCCTTTCATAAGGACACTATGTAGTATTGTAGTGGCCTCTCAGCTAATCTGTTCAGGTGGAAGTCATGAACAATCAAACTAAACCTCCTTTGGCGCCAGTAACTCCAAGCCTTGGTTATCGGCCCCTCAGCTCTTAGTGTTAGAAGTCCTTGGTAGTGTGTGTAACAGACTTCCCGTGGAGATGAAAACACACACAGTCTACTCACCCCAGGCAGGGAGCCCACGACACACCAGAGTACAGATACCACCAAAGCCCAACGTGGTGAGCCCTTGAGTGTTTGGGGTGACTTAGAAGGATATGGATGAAGGGTCCCTTACAGGAGCAGCAATGACTCAAAGGCAGCTGCATCATCAGTGCCCACCCTAGCATGGGTGACAGCTCCTCACAGAGCTGGGAGCCTGGAGCACATGCACAGCCTGCAAGCAGCTCAACAGGTTGGAGTGTGTCCTTTCCAGATGGCTCAGTTGGCCTCAGCCTCTTCCAGGCAGCTGGGCTGGTTTCTGTCTCTTTGAGGCAACTGGTCTGTTCTCCGTGTCCTTGCAGACTGACTCATCTAAGGTGTTTTGTTTTGTTTTCATTTGTCTAAGGCTTGTCTGAGAGTGGCCCTCAGCCATTTTTACTTTTTCCTCTTGGGAGGGAAGAGCCTAGTAAATCTGGTCAGTTGTAGGAACTTCCTGAAGCTACTTTCAGTTGTCCACCTTCTTTCTTAAAGAACTTACCTACAGGGTGGAATGTTACAATTAGGGAGGAAACTGCTAGACAACGCATAGTCCCCGAAGTAACTGTACTGGTTGCTTCCTGAAGTTCCTCATAACTGCGTCTGGCCGCTGCTCTGCGGTCTTCCTCCGTCTCTTCTGCTCCTGGCGGTTTCCTGTGCTCTTGGGCTGCTGCTTCTGCTTGCGCCAGAGGCTGGCAGTCACTGGAGTTGTTTCTTTGGAAACCCACCTCACCCTGCTCTCCCCCCTTGATGAAGACCACAAATAGATAACAAAACCGTGAATCAGTAAGTCTGTGTTGGGGTGAAGGCTGCAGCACAAGAGGGTCCAGTGCGCAGGTCAGAGGCGCTCTGGGGAGAGTGAGACGGTGCTGCTCACATTACAGACGTGCACAGCTGCTGTGGGCGGGGGAGGTGCTCCGAGTCCACCTGAGAGGAGGTCAGAGTGTGTGTAAGGACACTGAAGCAGCTATCGGGCGCGGGGAGGGTCGGTCATCCAAGGGTCTGCCACTGGAGCTGACACAGCCAAGTCTCCGTAAGCAGAGCAGCAGCCTTGACAACGGCAGGGATCCCTGAGGCCTTAAGCAGTCTCCTCGGGCATTAGTGCTTCCTCTGCCTTCACCCACCTTTCTGTGAACTGTGGGGAGGTCATCAAAAGAGTGTAAAGAATTGTGGAGGAAGCACCGTGGCTTAGTTGAAAATGGCAGGACTGCTGATGCAGTGTGCTTGCCATCCTGGTAAACCTTTGGGAGCAAAGGCAGCATCACCCATGAGCTCCTTGACGCAGGAACCATGGAGACAACTGTGCTTGTTCTCGTGAGGACTTGGCCATGTCTAGCCTGACACAGTCGCCCAGTTTGAACTTTTTCAAAGCTTAACCCCTAGTGGGAGTTGGTTCCTTCTGGTTCCAACCCCTACTGCTGGGTTGGAAGCCGTCCCCTTTAACCTCAATTACCTCCCGGTGGGTAAATTTTCTTACCATCAAGTCCACGGGGTGGAGAGAGGGAACCAGCCCCTGCGTGGGCCCTTGCTCTGAGCTCCACATGTGCTCCTTACCTCAGGTTCCCCTCCCAACACATAACATGAATTAATATGGGAAAATGTTTTAAAATGATTTTGTTCTCAAATATTGGGAGCAGGTCTTCAGCATGAGCTTTTAAGGGGGAAATGAACAAAAGATTCGAGGAATTGGAGTCTTGTTTTGATAGCAGTTCTGGAGATAAAACCCAGGCCTTGAGCATGCCAGGCGTGTGACCTTTTCACTAGTAAACTGCAGCTCTAGCTCTTGTTGTTGTTGTTGGTGGTGGTGGTGGTGGTGGTGGAGGAGGAGGAGGAGGAGGAGGAGGAGGAGGAGGAGGAGGAGGAAGAGGAGGAGGAGGCAGGATTTCAAAGCAGCTGTGGCTAGGTCACTAAACCTCCTGCCACCTCCTCTAAAAGGCTGAGATTGCATGATTATTAATGTGTGTTGCTTTTGAGACAGATCTTACTGTGTAGCCCAAGCTGTCCTAAAACTCCAGTCCTGAGGCATTAGTGGAGCTGTTATTGGAATTACTGGTGCACAGATCCATGTCCAATAAGAGTTTATATATTTGATCACTGCCAGTATTTATTGTATTAGAAATTAAAGATGAAAAATTGCCTTAAAATTTGTAAATTCAATTTAAAATAACGAGAATGAGTTTATTGCAAGCTTGTATCTATAGCACAGTTTTAATAAAATATATTTTCCAAGACAAAAGTATCAACAGTATCATTTTTTTATATTGTAAAACCTTTAGTGATAGATTTAAAGTAGTTGGTTTCTCATCATCTGCTTCTAAATTCACTTTTTTGCAACATAATGCTTTAACACATGAAGATAATGTAATTAATATGTAACTAAGAAAGTATAGCATTCTAACAATATTTTCCAGACAATTATGAATGCCCATTGTTACAAAATCCAGTAAGTGCAAATCTGAATTTCTCTGTGAGCTTCGTGTGCTGTGACACTGCAGGATGGTTGACTTCCGCCTCTGGGTGTATTTTCATTACTGAGTGTGATTTTATAGTATGCCAGTTACTTAGTACTGTTTGCTAAATTGTGCAGATTAATACAGAGTATGAAAAGCTACAGAAATGTGGGCAAACCCAGTATCAAGTTGTAAATTTACCATCCACTCATCAGGATTAAATTATACTTGTTACTTTTGTCTGTTTGCCTGAGACTAGGCTGCTGGGCCCCTTTCCAGTGTTGCCTTTGCTCGTAGTAAATTCCTGTTAGAACATCTGCAGAGGCTACCAAGATGAGACTTGATAGCCTATGACCATATAGTGGGGGAGGAGGTCCCCCTCAATCATAGACCTAGGGGAGAGGAATAGGGTGAAAGCGGGAGGGAGGGAGGAGTGGGAAGAATCAAGTGATGGGATAACAGTTGAGTTGTAATCTGAATAAATTAATAAAATCAAAATTAAAAAAAAAAGAACATCTGCAGAAAGGAACACTTAAAGGGAGTAAATGTGTTCTCTGTACTAGCCTTTCCCTACTCGGGAATTCAGATAAATTTAGATGTACTTACTGTTTGCTATGTCTGCCATGTCAGAGCAACCACAGACTAAACAGGGGTAATGTGTTTCCTCCTGAGCCTGGAGGCCACCAGCCCAAAGTCAGGATATGACAGGGGAATTTCTTGTGTGCTCTCCCTGTGGCTCTTAGATGCCAGCTACTGTGTCCTGCCCTGGATCTGGTCTGTCTTCTGAAGTTACATCACAGTATCCTACCCATGTGACCCCATTTTAACATAGTTACCTCATCAGAGTCCCCTGACATCCAGTGACACTCTGAAGTTAGGCCTTTCATTAGTGAATTTTGAGGACAGTACACAGTTCGTCCCTTAATAATGTGTATTTTAATTATTTGAAATTATAAATCAATAAAATATTCCAGTTCAAAAGACAACAAAACCTTATTAATGTGGAATATTTTTCTGAAGCTTAGTCTTAGAAAAATCATTATTCTATGAAGAACAGCATATAAGACCTATCCCAGTTACATTTTAAGGAGAATGAAGGGACATTTTCTCAAAGGCATTGGCCAGTGAGGAACTGTGCGTGCAGTGTTATCCATTGCATGAAGTCTTTCAGATTCGGAGTGTTTGGAGACTGGAGTATTTATGTAGACTTTCTAGATTAGACATCTCTAATTCAAAAATATGAAATTCAAAGTGTTCCAGATCTATTATAGCAACAAAAAATAAACCTTTCAGATTTTAGAGCATTCTGGGTTTTCGATTTGGAGGGTAGCAAAGTGCAGGCTGATTTAAGGTTTCTGAAATCCTTGCATCCAGTAGCATTGGGTCCCGTTGGTGCTGCTCACAAAGATGTCTGCTCAGTGAGCTGCCTCGCCTGAGCACACTCTAATGTGAGCATATCTTCCCTTGGAGAAGCAAAGCTCAGGAGGCTGAGGTGCTGAGCTCCACCTGAACCTTCTTGCTCCTTTGGTACTGCAGTCTCAGCTCCAGCTGTCTGTGCTGCGGGAAGTCTACGGGAAATGCTTAACGAGGTCCTAATTTATCCAGTTAGTACAGTCACTTTGAAAACGAAAGTCTGCTCTAAAAAAACAAGGACCATCTGAATGCATATTCACCTTACCTGTGATGAGTTTGCTTTATTCTGCATATATTAAAGTACTGACATTGACCTTGTGCCCAGCAATAGTGGGAGTATGGGCCTTAGTTACTCTGTTTATAAAATACCCTGATAAAAGGAAATTAAGAGAGTGTTTATGTAGCTCACAGGTCAAGGCCCATCACGGCAGGGAGGTCTAGGCAGCAGGGGCTTGAGACAGTGTGTCGGAGGAGGAATGTCAACTCAGCCTGCTTTCCACGCCCAGGGAATGGTCCCTCCTACAACTAAGATGTCTCTTCCTGTATCAGTTAGTGTAACCTAGGTTACCCCTATGGGCATGTCCAGAGGCCCATCTCCAGGGATTATAAGCTTCGTCAAATTACAGTTACCCAAGCCCTCGCTGTAGGTGATGGGTCTCTCGGAACCTACTTAATAGAAGTGAGCATGTGCAGATATGCCTTACCATAGCGCACCCTGTGGTAAGTCACAGCCTTTTAGGCTAGCTATGAAATTTACAAAAGACCCAGCTGTAACACTGAGTGGGTAGTCAATGACTTGGCCTTCATGGTTAGTTCTGCTCACTCATGCCACACTCCAAGGCAGTTGTTAATTTATGATTGGTGATACACTTTTGGTCCCTGTGCTCGCAATGTATGCTTTTAATAGTCTATTTATTTCTGTCATTTTATTCCTTAAAAAAATTTTCCAAGAGATGTGTTTGTCTTTTTGCTTATTTTATGACTACAGATTGGCATAAGAAGTATTAAATTATAAAGTCTGGTGATAATGAATATGAAAAACTAAACATTTTATTTTTTATATTTTCCCATTTAATTTAGAACTTTTGTGAGCTATGTTTTAAATTTTCAGCTTCTATATAAACAGAAAGGAGAAAAGACAAGTGTTTTGTGAATCTAATAATATAATCATTGTAAAATTATATCAAACACTACCAAGTGTTGTATATGAACAGAAAGGTTATCTCAATGTTGTTTTTAATATAAAATCTACATTTTATCTCTTGTTCATTTAAAATTTTGACTTAAATATGGTAGCCAAAATATAGCTTCTTTATTCTATGGAATGGAACATGTTTTAGGTCAGGTTGATTAATAACAAACCCTTTGTACTTGTTGAACAAATGTATTTGATTTTTAAAGATGTGTTTAATTTAAACTAAGTTTTACTCTTAATTATGATATTGACTTGAGTCAAACAACCAATATTTGATTATTCTTTTCTTTCTTTTGATTGCTTCTAAATTAGATTGGTTTTCAAAAATTCTCTTTAGTCATTAATTACACAGTTTCATTAAACTTTTTAACAAATGAAAAAGTAAAAAGATGAAGAAAATAGCCTCCTAGTATATTGTACAGACTAAACACATTAGTGAATAACTCAGAGTCACCAACAGTGCATCAGATGTGTTACATTAAGGAGAGAAGTAAGCCAGGCATGGTGTCTCATGCCTGTGATCCCAGTGTATAAGGGAGGCAGAGGCAGGCAGATGGTTGTGAGTTCGAGGCCAGCCTGGTCTACAAAATGAGTCCAGGACAGCCAAGGCTACAGAGAGAAATCTTCTCTAAAACAAACAAACAAACAAAAAGCAAAAAAAAAAAAAAAAAAAAAGGAAAGAAAGAAGAGCACTTACCCCTGGGATAACCTGGGATAACTAAGAACAAGTCAGATTTGGATTTTTTGCCCCATCCTCTCTGTCCTCTGCCTGCTGTGTGAGTCTCCATCCGTGCCTGCTTGGAGGCTGTCTTGTGAAGCTGCCCCTAATGAAGGGCCTTCTCTGTGTTTATTGGACAGCACAGCAAGCTGGGGAAGGAGCCCATGTGTCCTATGGGGAAGGAATGAGGACTGCTTTACACAGGGCCTTGGTGGGGTGTTCAGGAGATTAGGCCTCTTACTTCAGCCAACCCCGATAGCAGAGTCACTGTTTGTCAACTAGTATCAAGCGCTGCATCCAACGTGTCTGGTGGATAGGCACCCATAAGGTCACTGTCAACCTCTGCATTTGCTGCTTTCAGCAAATGACCCACATGAGTTACTCTGGGCCGGGGTATGGAAGAGCACATGGTTTAAGACTGCAGCTGTTCTTTAGCTGTGAAAACTGATTCCATGGGAGTCCAAGGCAAGCAGGGTTGATGATTACATCGTCCTCTGAAAAGCAAGTTAAACAAACAGGTCTATTGCACAACAGGCCAGCACTCTTGTCTTAAGTGACCTCAAGATGTATTGCTAACTCCGGCTGTGAGGTCCAGCAAAAGTTTCAGTCTATTGGAATAATAGTAAGGGATAGTTTTATTATCATGCACTGTCACAGTAGATAGAATATTTCATTTTGTTTCATTTGTGCCTTTTCTGTGCATTCCTTGAAATTATATTTTCACTTGAATTATGACTATTCTTATCTCTTGCCCTTTCCATTTAAATTTTTATGTTTCATATTTATATTCATGTGTGTTTATTACTCTAATGCTTGCATAAATTCCCATCATGTGGGATTTATAATTAGTGTTTCGGAGCACATCACCAGCTGTGTCCAGTGATTTCCCCCTAGGGTGGATTGTGTTGCAAAAGACTAATTTTAGGTACATATTAGTATATATGTAACATTTTTATTTCTAAGACTGTATTCATAGTATAAAATTCTAGTATAATAATTGCACCAAAAGGGATTGCACTAATTGACACAGGTATTTGCAGCATATATGGGCATTTACATTAGGTATGATCATCATTTCTTGTTTAATATTTTTCCTTGTGGTATTTCTATCAAATCCTAACTTTCTAGTTTCCCTACTCTTATTTTTTAAAAAAGAAAAGAAACAAGAAATTAATTGCTTCTCCTTTTGACTCATGCATGGCCTAGACATATATATTATAAACAAAATAATAAGATTGACTTCTCTTTATAATTAGAAAAAACTATGCTGATTTTTACAAAATTCTCATTGTTAGAACAGACTTGAGGGCTTAATCCTTTCTCAGCTGCAAAGTTCTGTTTGTTTTATGGTCTACTTTAATGTTATTTCTGGCAGCTCTGTGTTCCTACCTTTCAGTATGAACAGTTGAATGCTCTAGATGAGGTTAGTCTGAAATCTTTTATCAGGTAGACTGAACATATGAGAGCTGAGAAAAAGAATATTGGCTTCAAAGTTCTTGTTAATATTAATTAACTTAGCAAAATGTGGACTTCAATCTTTTTTTTTCTTTTTGTGATTTTAGGAAACAGGATTTCTCTGTGTAGCCTTGGCTGTCTGGCACTTGCTTTGTAGACCAGGCTGACCTTGAACTCACAGCGATCCGCCTGCCTCTGCCTCCCGAGTGCTAGAATTAAGGGCATTTGCCACCTTGCCTAGCCAAATTATTATCATCATTATTATTTTAATTGTCAGAACTGGTTCTGTGAAAATCATCCTCCTCTGTTGCATTTATGTGTTTGCATTTGTAGTTTCCTGTTCTGCCATCTAGAGATCCAGCATACTGCTGATCCCCAGACCCTCTTACAGCTGATGCTAGTTCAGTCTTAAAGAGGGGATGGAGGGTGGGGAGGCACTTACTACTGTCTGGCCTGCATGAGTTAATAATTTGTGAAGTGCACAGCAGTGTGGTGAGATGACTTGTCATTAACCATTACTCTAGTTTTAAATATCATAGTGTAGTATTTTACAGTTTTACTGAAGAACATTTGGTCTGATGCAATAGTAATTCTAGAATTCTTAAGGGCTTGTAAGGAATCTGAAAGAAAATAAAACTTAAATGGCAGTTATTTGATAGTGCTATATAGTTAATTTTAATATAGAAAGTGGCATGAATGAATAGTGGCCATTTGTACCTTTTCTGTGGGATTTTTAGTAATATTTTACAGTTTTTCAATCAAGTACCTTGATCTTTTGCTGAAGCAGCCAAAAAGAATGTCACTGTTTTATTTGACCAGTGCTTTTCTCCATGTTCCAAAGGAAGAAAGATGTGAGAGATTACTATGTTCTGGTTGATAATGAATCCACGGAGATTTTTAAGATTAGGGAACATAAACTAGAACTTAATGTGAACCTAAGAAACTCCTTCAGGCAAAGCAGTGAGTAGGGGCGCAAGGCTACGTTTTTTGAGGAAAGCGACACACATTGGTGCAGGGCTCTGCGTTGCCTACTGCACATGCTCCAGAGGGGCTGTAGTGGGCATGCCTGTGAGCTTCAGCAAGGAAAGGGAGGTCCCATGATTTGTAAGATTATAAACGTGTTTTCATGTCACACCATCATTTGAACAGTGACTAAACTCAGCATTGAAACAGGTGGGGTGAGTGCCTCAGCTGCAGTCTAAGCCTGTTGTACTGTGAAGTCCGGCCAGATGAGCAGGTCCGCTGCACTGAGGGGGCAAGACCCCTTGAGTATATAAAACATGTTCACATATGTAATATGTTCTCTGACACTTTGAGAATACTTTTTCAAAGTGTGATTGCATATTATCTGTAGTTTTGCTAAATCTCCTGTTTACTATAAAAAGCCAGTCACTTAGTAGGTCCTTTAGTTTGGACATTTCCAAAAGGTCCACACATTAAAGGTGGAGGCCCCCAGACAACTCTCTTAGGAGGTGGTGGAGCATTGAGGGGGTGAAGGCAGTGGGAGGTCCAGGGCGCAGCAGCACAGCTTGCCCCCGCCTTCCCCCCCCCCCCCCCCCCGTGGTAGTTTTAGGACCCTGTTGGTCCTTCTACCTCTCTGGCCCATTGTGAGGCATCACAGGCTCGTACTGTGCTGAGTTATCTCACCAAAGACCAAGAGTAGTGAGGCCAGTCATGTGACCAACCTTCTGACATCATGAACCAAAAGAACCTGTCTCTCCTTAGAGGCTGATTATCTGGTACTCTTATGCTAGCGGGCAGTGAGCAGCAGGTGGGTGAGCTGGGGCTTCATTTCAGCTTGCTAATATCGCCCAATATTAATAAGGGAGATTTTTTTTATTTTCAGTTGCACAAATAGAAATATGGTATCCAGAACAAAGTGTGTGATAGTTTTTATCACTCCTCACTCAGCACCAAAAGAATATAATGGCTGATATATGAATTATATCATAGCTGATAGAGATGCTTTGGAAAGTCATGAACTCTGAGACCAGTTTGTTTGTCAAATACTACTTCCTGCCTCGTCTCTTTTTTGCTTCCTGCAAGAGTCACCATAAGCTTCAGAATTAATAGTTTTCCCCATTCAGGAAATAGAAATAATAACTTGCTCAGCATTTAAATCTCCAGTGCATAAATTTAAAAACATTGGTACCATAACAATAGTTTTTATGCCCTCACAGTGGGGGTAGAGGGAGTGCCCTCATGGCTTTAAAAAATGTGTAAAAGGTTGACTCTTCCCTATTTATCTTATCTTGTACTTTGCCAGCAATTTCGGAACTACTCCTAGAACTCAGAAACCTCCTAGGAAATGGTTAGTCTCTTATAGTGTAATTTTATTCAGCTTCATTGCCTTCCTCATATCATATTTTACTACATTTCTAGAGTTCCTCTTCAGTATTTTGGGCCTCTTCTGACTTTATTGGGTGTTTTATTTTACCACCATGTAACATTTTCTTATTATTGTTATGAACATTAATGATGCTCAAGAAACCATGGAATCACCTGCTGTGGATAGAGCTAATGTCCAAGCAAAATAATTTGGTTCTTAAGGAATGCCTCTCAGAGTAATGAGAATAATTTTGTTGATATATCCATCCTTACATATCTGTGCTAATGCAGGAGAGTATTCATGTAAATTATAAACAGCTAGATGCGGGGTTTCTAATGGTTGGTGTTAGGAATGACAGTCTTGTAGAGTGATAGATTACTGTATTTTCCCACTTGCACTCATTCTCGCCTTTAAAATTACAGTATAAGGTTTTTTTCATTTTAGTAGGAAATAGTGTCGTTAGAATGTTAGTAATCATTTCTCCACTGAAGGAAATGTTTGGTTTTCTGAGAAGGAGGGGTGTTACAGTTCAGATTTGTTTTCTAAATCTCTATGAGTTTGGAGTAATTGGAGCTAAGATAAACAATTTAAGCAGGGCAGTGGTAGCCCATGTCTTTAACACAGTCAGATCCCTATAAATTAGCTCCTTTCTAAATCCTACAGTTACAACAGATAGGGTGGCGCTGGTTCCACACCAACATTGGGATGCATCTGCCTTTAACCCCAACACTCACAGAGACAGAAGCATGCAGATCTCTGAGTTCAAGGCCAGATGGATACAGATCAAGTTCCAAGTAAGGAAAAGCTTAGATCCAGGCATGGTGATACATGCCTTTAATCCCAAACAAAGGTAGTTAGTTTGTAGAAGGAGGCATCCATGTTTGAAAGTAACGAATCAGAGAAGATTTGACAGACTAAGATACACCCAACTCTGAGGAGAAGTTAGTGAAAAGGGAAGCCACTTAGGCAGTTTTTCAGAGAGAGGAAGCAGTTTTACCAGGACGGTAATAGAGAGAGGGTTGCAGAGAGAGAACTCAGGTGAGGACAGAAGGAGCCAGAAAATGAGAAGGAGCCAGAAGAGTAGAGCAGATTGCTGAGTTAGTTTTGAGGCCAAGCAGAGGAGTTCACAGGCTGACTCTCAGCCAGATTAAACAAATCAGCTGGGAGAAGAGTTTAAGCCGGAACAGCTGAGTTGAACCACCGGGCCCAGAGCTCGGAAAGAACAGGTAAGGGTGGGCTTATTAAGCAATGCGTCTCAGAGGCTGGAACATTCTAGGCCTAGGTTAGATTGGATGGGGGTCCAGTAGCTTTCAGGACTAGGACTAGGTTAACAGAAGGAGGTAATAAGCCTCCCAGACAACAACTGAGCCTAGAGAATAAAATTACTTTTACAGAGGGGCCTTGAACTCCCGGGCTTCCTGCACTCTTTGCAGTGGCTCTACCACTGAGAAATACCCCCAGTGATTCTGACTTTAAAAAAAGGATTTATTTTAAATTAGGTGCACATGTGTGGAGTTATATGCGCATGAGTGCAGGTTCCCATGAGGCCAGAGGTGTTTGGAGCTGGAATTACAGGCAACTGTAAGTCAACTGGCATAGATGCTGGCAACCAAACTTGGGTTCTCTACAAGAACAGGAAGTGCTCTCCACTGTGGGACCATCTCTCTAGCCCAAGCTGACCTCTGGCTTCTTATTAAAGAATAAAATAATGACTTTGGAGTACTTCCTAGGTATAGCTCATACTCAGTCTCTTTCCTTCCAACCCTGTCCATCCTCGGCGTTGGCGGTTCTCCTTGGAAAGAGTTCCGCTCAGGTGCCACATGGTCAGAAACTCAACGTTGGGAGTCTGGACAGTTGAGGTTCAAGTGAAGACACTAGCTGGGTATGGCAAAGGGAGAGGTAGAAGAAGTGGACTTGAGACCTGTGGAAGGCCAGCTTTGACAACCAGGGGTAAACTGAGGTGAGGTGTAGAGTCCGTGCTCCTCACTCAGCAGACTTCTTTCTGAGGGGATTAAGCTTGATTTACTGGAGCTCATTTTCCTTGTAGCTGGCAGAATGTTCTTTTAGTCTTTAATATTCCTTTACTCCTTTAATTTACTGGAGCCAATGAAATAGAAAAAGAAAGGGGAGAAAGAATCACACACGCACACATGCACACGCACTGGATGGACGAAGCAAGACAATCTGCAACGCTTTCATTCATAAACATACATGCATGCATGCATACACACACACACACACACGTTGGGTGGATGGAGCAAACTCCAATGAACAAGCTCCAACCAGGGTTATATTTCCCCTTAGCCTTTGTAGTGCCGTCTATGACAAAATTCTCTATATAAGAAAAAGATTACCTTATTGCCACAAGTTATATATCCTCTTAAAAATCACCCCAAAACCATATGCTTCAAAACATTAAAATCATTACAGAAAAGGAAATTACAACAGGATTATTAATATATTTTTCTTTTAAGACTCATACCTAACTGAACATTTCCCTTCTGTCTTTCTCTCTGCAAGTTCATTGTAACCCCAAACAATAATTCTTTAGTCATTGGTTAACAAAGTTTAAGCAAGCTAAATTTATCATAGCAAGTTTCCCTCTATGCTTAGCTGATGACAATTTATATTTACCAAGAGACAGATCATCTTTTTTTTTTTTTACTTATTTTTGGAGTCTTGTTCAGCTAAACTGGTTAATTGTCTACTATCTATTCTTACACTCATAATAGAATAATTTACTCTTTGTTCATAACCCCCCTCTTTATGGTGACCACATCCCTAGGTCTCAAGATCCCTAAGAACTCAGCCCAACCTGGAGTGGATGCTTTCTCTGATCAGAACTTGTCCCAAGCCTATTTCTCTCTTCCCAGTACAACTAATGTGCTTGTGTCGCAGGAAAGCTCAGTGTCCTCTTTTCTAACCTGTGCAGCCCTCACTGCTCTACAAGGGGGCGGGGGCACATTCTACTTTTAATTCTAACTTTATTATAACTTTCTATCAACTACCCTAAGTTCCTAAAACTATTCAAATCAAATCAGGAATTCTGTAAAATCATTAATTCATCTAAACAACATTATATGGAAATCTATCTTCATAATGATCTGCAGAAAATTACCCAACAGAGTGAGCTCCCTCCCAAGAAGCCATCACACCAGTCAGTAGGCACTCACACTGTGCTGGGTGTACGAGGAGGGCAGCAGTGACAGACACGAGAAGGCACAGTGGCAGTGAGAAGTAATCTGGAGACCAAGCCCCTGAGGCTGCACCTCTCCAAGGTACATCCATCACAGCTCTGCAAATGGTGGACCTTCTCCAGGAAGCTTGCCTGCCCACTGCAGCCAGCTCCTCCTGCATGGTCTCCACCACAGACCCATGCTTTGCTAACCAGAAAGTGTGCTTCCAGTTCCAGGTGCAGGCCGCCCTTCTTTCTTTCCTGACCTCAGAGGGACATCCATCCTTACGTGACATCTCACAGAAGGCCATTGCAATGCAGATTCCTTACACATTTGCTCGCTTGCCCTGTGTTCTCAGTGGCTTCATTTAAATTCTGTTCATATATGTATATGTTTTAGGGAGTGTCGAAAGTCATAGGTTGCCATCTGGCTTTTCAGAAGGTCTTTAGTTTTAAGTTTTCACCTTGTTACTGTTCTAAATGGGCAGTGGGTCAGCAGGTATCCGATTAAACAGCATAGTCTGTTTTTCCACATTCAGGGTCTTTGACTTGCATTGCTACAGTCTTTCCTATGTGCTTAATGATTCACATACTTGCACATGTATGCTCCTTTGTCTGGAAGGCAGAGGTCACCTTGGGTAGGCTATCCTCAGGAGTCACCCACCTTTTTTTTTTTTTTTTAAATATTGCTCTCTTTTTGAAAAGTGTGTGTGTGCACACACATAATGTATTCTAATCTTATCCACTCGCTGTTGTGTGCTTCGTTTTTCCTCAGAACCCACTGCTTTCCCCTCACAGTTTCATGCCCTCTTTGTTGTTGTTGTTTTGTTTTTTGATTTCCCATGGAGTCAAGTTAATGTAGCCCATATGACATGGGCATGGGTCCATGGGCTGGAGCTTAGGTGGCCTGCTGGCAGGTACAGATGTCTGCTTCTTCCAGCAGCCATCAGCAGTTAGGGGTAAGGTCTCAGAGCCTCTCCCTAGGGATGCTGGACTGGCTGAAAGGCCAGACAGGGAATTCCAGGGGCTCCTGTGTCTTTGCCTCCACAGCAATGGGATGCAGTGTACGCACACCTCCATGCCTGGTATTTGCACATGGCCACTACAGATTGGCTTGGTTCTTGTGCTCAAGAAAAGCACTTTGACAACTGAACTGTTCCCCGGTCATGGCTTCCCCCCACCCCAAAACATCTCTTTTATTGGAATCAACCCCTTCTTAACAGCGTTTTCCTACATGTTTTCTTTTTAACTGATCTCATTGCCTCAGCCGTTTTTTTTCCCACATGTGGAGTTAAGTACATGGCGTTATTGAGCAGGGGAAGACTTTACAAAAGCCTCCTGGATTATATAAGTATAAAAACGGGAAGGTTACAGCTGATTAAGAACAAAAGAGTTCTTTCTGTAATATGCACTAGGCATAGGTATAAGAAAAGCACATTCTGAACTAGCTTGAAGAAGCCAAGAGAAAGAAAGTCACAGGTTGGAAGGAGTGTGGCTCAAATTACCTTGTAATGATTATTTTGAAGTGCTGTATGCCATACGCTTATTTACCTTTCTTTAAGAATAACAAATTTTAAGTTATTTTAAATATGTAAGTAACATCATGTATTCTTGTATTTATTACTTATGTCTTATGGTGACTTGTGTTTCTTAGATTCTGCTAGTAGTTGTGTATGCTTCCACAGCTCTTATTTCCATGGAAATATCAGTTCTTTTTTTTTTTTTTTCCTTCATGCCCTTCATATTTGTCATGTGAAATTCAGTAGTCAGTGAGTATAATTTACTAACTTGTAATTGAGTTTTGTGGTTTATAAAACCCAGAACTGCAGACATTTCATGGCCCTCTTCATCTCAGCTACCTGTTGCCATGAAATGTCAACCCTTGTCAGTTCTGAAAAGGAAACTGTTTTTTCATCCTTTAAGCAGGAAATTGTACACTTTCTTTTACAAGTACTTTAGGCCGAATCGTAAATTTCATTGCTAACTTCTTTTTCAAAGCTTCAAAAACCATGAAGTCTGAACTTGAATGATTTATTTGACATGATTTTGACATGATCTCCTCTCTCCCGTCCCCGTCTTAATAGAGGTCATCTGACTGCAGTAAAAAGTGACTGGTAGAGAAAATAGGCCTGATGTGGTAATCTACTTTTATAACCGCAATTCTGTGCCTTTACTGTAAGATTATTGAAATATCAGTAGAAACTTAAAAGTCTTGTATTTTTATCAGTTTTGGTTAATTTTAAGGCATACTAATGATATCTTTATTTTAAGCTAGGAATCTAAAATTAAATGCTTACTAAGAAATCCATCAAAGAGCCTCTCAACCTGTTTGTTCTTCAGTAAAATTTTCTCCTGAGAAACAGGGTACATGTTAAATAGAAACCGTATTTAGTTAGGTCCTCTCTGGACCGTAGCCACTTCAGGGTTGTAGCTAAGGCACTGTTTTCTGTAAGCCACTGCCGACGCCCTGTATTTTAGATCCCCTATCAATGACAAGTAGGCTTTGAGGGGCTTTTAGCCTGAAGTCTGTGTGTGCCTGCAAAGACGCTGCTGCCTGCATTGGAAGCTGTCATTTTACTCTTCTTGTTTTTTCTTTTTTTTTTAAATTGAGTTTGGGTTGGTTTTCTGAGCTGGGTCTTGCTCTGTAGCCCTAGTAGGCTTCAGTGACCAGTCTTTCTGCCTTCATCTCCCAAGTGCAGATGCTGCCGACGCAAGCAACTTGCTGTCCTTTTAATGAACAATCACAATTATTTGATATGTGGGTACAGTTCTTTTCCTAGAGTTATTGGAGAATGTATAAACACTGTAGGTATGTGTCACCATTCCTGCATGCGTTCTTGTTTACGTCTAGAGGTGCCCACCAGAGTCAATTAAGTAGATTTGGTCAGGGTGTGTTTTTGGAGGGGGAGGGATGTTATATTCAAAGAACAAGCAATTAATGTTCCTAGTCAAGAGATCTAGGGCCATGCATGGTGGCGCACGCCTTTAATCCCAGCACTTGGGAGGCAGAGGCATAGGCAGACAGATCGCTGTGAGTTCGAGGCCAGCCTGGTCTACAAAATGAGTCCAGGACAGCCAAGGCTATACAGAGAAAACCCTGCCTCGAAAAACCAAAAAAAAAAAAAAAAAATCTATCAAGCAAAATGAACAACAGACTACATATGCCGTCTTTTCTATGCCATGTGCGTGCATGCATGTGTGTTTGCTTGGAAACCTCATGCTTTATAAATCACACACACGCTGAAATAGCAAGGCCTTTGAGGAAAGTGGCGCTGGTACTAATCTCTCACAACCACTTATCTTCGTAAGTGGGGGAAGAACAAATGAAATGCCTTTCAGAGTACTAATGTGGTCAGACACCCTTGGACTTTTATGCCTAGACTTGGTTTGTGCTGTGCAGCCACATAGTTCTGGGTTCATGCATGTTTCTTCCAGATGTTTGTTTCAAACAGAGACCAATATAATCAAAACAACAACAAAGTAAAGATTCAGACAAGTCCTTCTCTGGGAAGGCACACACCTGTGTGGTAACTTCACCGCCAGAGGAAAGCCGCTCCAGGCCTGCCTGTAAAGTGGCCACTCCTTGTAGTGGAGAAGATGCTTTGAGGGATTTTTTTTTTTTTTTCCTTAACTAAAAACTCCTTCTTCAGATCATTAGCATGCTAGGAAACTTTTTCATACAATTTTACATTATACTAACACAATTCCTCCCTTTGCCAATTACATATAAATGAACTTTTGTTGAATTAACTAGACTATAGCTAAAATAATTATGTATAAGCAATAGACAAGGCATGGCTTGGATGAATGTAGGTCAAAGAAGGTCAAGATTGAAATCAGGAGTTCTGTCAAAGCCTAGAAAGATGACATTTAAAGGCTGAAAATACAAGTTTTTGTTTTAAGACAAAAAAACTTATAAATTTGGGAGCTGGAAAAAAAAATGGCTCAGTAGCTAGGAGCATTGACTGCTCTTCCAGAGGACCTGGGTTCAATTCCCAGCACCTACACGACAGCTCACAACTGCCTGTAATTCTAGTTCCAGGGGATCTTGACACTGTCACACAGACATACAGGAAGGCAAAACAACAATGCACGTGAAATTTTAAAACTATGGTTTTTTAATTTTATTTAATTTAATTTTTATTTTAAAATGTCTTTTAAAAGGTATAAATACATAAGGTGTGAGTGTGTGTCTTCACCCATCCTCACCTGGGCTTTCATCCAGCACCTGACTCTCTGTCATCCTTTTCTCTTCTTCCTGGATCATATGGTAACTTTCCTCTGTCTTCCTTCCTGCCATGCCAAGCCCACGCTCCCTGAAGCCATCCAGTCTGTACTGGTCACTAGTCTAATTTGGCACACGTGATAATATTTATTAACCATATTCTAGTCATCAAAGCCGAGTAATCCCTTTATCAAAGTAATTGTATTTATGCCTTCAGCACCTTTGCTTAGTACTCGTGGTTTGAATACCCACTTAGAAGAAGAAAAAAAAATACTGCATTAAGCAGAATAAGCCGCTTCAGATTCCAGCTGAGGTCCAGCATCAGAGCTGAAGAGTTAGGACGAGATGGGGACCATGCAGAGCTACTAATATAATGCGAGACCCGAGGTCGAAAGACACCAGTTCAAAAGCCACACTTTGACAGCAGGTAGTGAAAGCAAACTTGGTTCCCAACTGGAACCTCCAGTCCTGCTCATTACTAAATCTTGTTTTGTGAATTTCTGAGCAACCTGTGGTATTCTTGAAATGCATTTCCTTCTTACTCACCTGCCTTTTCTCTTGACAATGACGTTGGCGCCAGTGAAGATGTAGACTATGGAATAGGAAGAGAGATTTCGGAAACATATAGTCTGACCACATGGAATTTGAAGTTGCAGTGTCCAGCGAGCATTTGACCATGCGGACTCCCTGGCTAGAGAGTTTAAGGCATGTGACCTAGAGAGGCTCTGGGACACACCATGGATGCTGCTTGATCACAGTGCCCGGGGAGGAGCACCAAGCCAAGAGCACCTACAGGGCAGTTGGAGGAGAGCCAGGCGTGCTGCCAGCCCAGTCAAGGTGGTAGACCTTAACGAGAAGCACAAGGGCTAAAGCCAGGCTCTTGGACACTGGGGGCCCCTCTAGATTTGGCAGTGAACGGTGTGTGTGTGTGTGTGTGTGTGTGTGTGTGTGTGTGTGTGTGTGTGTGTGTTTAGTTTCTGTGGCTGAGGTTAGAATTGAAAGTCTGATTTCAGTGGACCAAAGGAACGCAAAGCAAGAAAAGGAACAAATGTCTTGGCTCTCCTGGTGAGCCTTTGGAAATGCACCACAGATGGAAGTGGCGAGGGGCAAGAAGGCTGGTGTGGATGTTGGAGGCACTCATGGTCACTACTTGTTTAACATGAGGAAATGTAAACCGAGTCAGTTCAAGCAGTTTATAGTGCAGTCATGGCAGTAAAGCCAGTCCTGACAGATGGAAGAGAGAGCCTCTGGACCCCCCATTCCAGTTTTCCAGTGTAGTGCAGGCAAGCCCTTACCCCAAGCAGAGGAAGAAGGCTTTAATAGTCTGATGTAGCTAATTCTTTCTTAGGCCTAGGAGATTATGTAGAGATCATGGTAGAGTTTATCTATAAGCCCAGTACATTGTACTTGGGTGTGTTGACCATAGACATGGTCCACCATAAGGAATGGTAATGTTGAGGAGCTTGTTATCCCCGATTTAAAGTTTACTCAAGGCACATGTATTCGCGTGGAATCATGCTAACACACAGTTTTAGCAAGTTCATAGATCAGTTGAAGATTCTTTTAAAGCCACTGGAACAAAATGCCAACGTCTGCCATGTTATAAACAAAGTCGGACTATCTAAGTGAACCCAGGGAAGTCTTTGGTGCTAGTTCAGTTTTGTGTTTTCTTTTTTTGTTTGTTTGTTTTGGTTTTTGGTTTTTTTTGGTTTTTTGTTTATTTGTTTGTTTGTTTTTGTTTTTCGAGAGAGAGTTTCTCTGTGTAGCCTTGGCTAGGCTGGACTCACTTTGTAGACCAGGCTGGCCTCGAACTCACAGTGATCCACCCACCTCTGCCTCCCAAGTGCTGGGATTAAAGGTGTGCGCCACCATCGCCCGGCTACTTTTGTGTTTTCTAAGGGGAAATAACGATGGGATTATAAATGTAGTAGGTCTTAAAATAACCCTGTATGTGGCAGCATGTCTCAGCCTTGTGCAGTTGTGCACAAGTGTTCGTATATGCTCACGTGTACTCACTCATGTTTGCTCATGTGTGTCTCTGTGCATTCACATGTGCCCTGTGCATCACACAAGTTTTATTCCTTGGTACGTGAGCACCACCTACTGGTTTCTCATATACTTGGATTTTTTTTCCTTAAAACCTAATTTTTTAAAAACATTGATAATATAATAATATCTTTCCAGTTTTCCCCTGGTCTGGTGTTTGTTTAAAAGCTGGAGGTTTTCTGCTGTGTCACAGTCCACACCATCCAGAGTTCTGGCTGCTGTGGTAAAGAACTAGGTCTTTCAACTATCTTCTCCTGAGACTGCTGTCAGCGAGGGGAAGCAAAACTGTGCTGCATTTCCAGTAACTTCTTATACTGGAATTACCCTTAGAGAAATGAGTTTTTTTCCGACCCATCCATCATTAAAATCAATCTTTTTTTCTTCTTGTAAAGGAAGGGGTTTACTCTTTGGTGTAGTTAGAGATGACCTCAGACCTCTGATGTCCCTGCCTCTGCCTCCCAAGCGCTGGGACTGGAGTAGTCCGCCATGCCAGATCAAGACTGAAGCTTAAGGACAGAAATACAGAAATAATCAATCAGTGAATGGTTAGCAGCAGCCTTGCCTGTGATGGAGGCGGAGCCCTTGGTGTGTGTGTCCCCGAGTGCTGGGCCGTGAATCTCCATCTTCGGACAGTGGTTTGGATCTGGCCCCTTTGCCTGTGTGTTCTAATTCCCTCTTACGCTTAAATTTGTGCTCTGAGCAGGGTGTACTTTAAGACATCATTTTCTACAGACAGTGAGTTGCTCTGTAGACTCAAGAACTGACTGTTAGCAATTTGGCTTGCTTTATTTTGAACACCATTAGTAACATTTCTTAACCTGTGCGGTATTTGCTGCCATCCTTAGCCTAAATTGAGTGGCTTCAACCTCTGTTTAAATGGAAGGGTTTTTCCCGTTCTAACTGCAGTGAGGGAATTTGGCTGTCTACAAGTCTGGTCGCCTGATTTTTTTTTTTTTTTTTTAAACTATGTCAGAGTTCAGGCCATGTGTGGTACCAAGTGCATGGCTTGCACTGACTCATTTTCTCCTTTACCAATGCTCTTGTAAGTACAGATACTAATTAGTTAATTAATTGGGGCATTGTGCTCATCAGTTTTTTTTTTTTTTACTCTGATGCATATTTTTTTATCATTTTTTGAGAATTGTCCCAAGACTTCTAATAATTCTTTATGTATCCTTGGCAGGCATTCTCCCCACCACTAGTTTGCGGCTTCTTCTGAACAGACGTTGCTCAAAGAGTCGTCAAATATAATTCATTAAAATTGTGTGAAATGATAGCTTACAAGCTTTCAAGTTCTACTAAACCCTTTTGCTGTCTTTCTTCTTCCTTTTCCCATTTTTCTTTGCTTCCTTGCATGCTTCCTTTCTTTCTCTTTTGCCTTCCTGTCTAGCCAAGCATTCTTATCTCTATTGGGGAAGATTACATTGTCAGATTATCAGCAGGACCCTAGATACGTAAAAGCATATGTAAGCATGAATATTTTCTTTTATTTAAATCACATTGTGATATTTTAAGTGTTGCTTCAGAAGTTTAGTTATCAATACTACAAGAATCTTTCAAGGCCCTTGTCTTAGGTATTTTTCTGTTGTGATAAAACACCACGACCCAGGCCACTTAGAAGAAAGAAGGCTGGAGGGGTGCTTACGGCTCCAGGACGATGAGACTCTATGGCCAGGAAACAGTTGCGTGTGGTGCCTGGGGCAGCAAACTGGAGCTGCGGTCTCACCTCTCCATAAACAGGAAGCCAAGAGTGGACTGGGAATGTCACACGGCTTCTGAAACCTGGAAGCCCCAGTCTCAGTGATAGACTTCTTCCAGCAAGGCCACGCCCCCTAAACCTTCCCAGATAATGCCACAAACCCGGAAGCAGGTATTGCAACATGTGAGCTTATGGCGTGCTGTCATTCGGCCCTCAGCCCCAGGGTTATAAGAGATGACTACAGGAGTACACGCAGGAGAGCTCTGAGCGTGTTAATGTCTTACCAGCTTTATCCTGTCGTCACCTCCTTTGTATCAAAAACCACAGTTCATATCTTACAGTTATTTAAAGCTCACTGAAACGAGCTTGCTGACCCTAAAGATCGAAGTGCATTTCTTAAATATTGAACAAATATTGAACTTAGGAAGCTCACAATGATATAAATTTAAGATAAATTTGAGAAAAGATGGACAGGGCAATTGACTGCTCTCTACACGTAAACCTAAGAGCTCTGGCACCTGCGCGACCTAACAGGAAAAGGCCCTTGCCTGCCAGGACACGGTTCTTTTTTGTAGAAGGGAAGAAAATAAAATGCCACATGCACTAGAGAGGCGTTCTGAGTTCGCTGAGCCACATCTTACTGCTTGTGATTTCCTGTCTGCAGTGTTTTGGTTTTTAAAGAAATGCTGTTTTTGACTTAAGATGTAGTGACTAGCTAAGGTTGCTGTGGCTGTCTTCCAGCTTGTGGAGAGACCCCAGAGCAGATCCGAGCACCGAGTGGAATCATCACAAGTCCAGGCTGGCCTTCGGACTACCCTGCCCGCAGCAACTGCAGCTGGCTCATACGGGCGAGCCCAGGGGAGATCATTACTATAAGGTAACTCTGAGACCTTTCCTACTGTTAATCTTTTCTTTAGAAATATAAATGTAATTTCTATAGGCACAACAATATAAAATATTTTGTAGAGCATAAAATAAGTTGACTATCAGTGTTATCTAAAAAGTAAGTAATGACCTAATCTGTGTGTTTGCAGCACTTTCTTCACTGATAGAACATTGTACCGAGCTGCAAGGCCTCTTGCCTCAGCCCCCAGAGTGCTGGACATCAGGAGTGCATCACTACACGCAGATGCTGCAGCTGCTTTTTAACAAAAGTGCAATTTACTACCTAGCTTATTAGGATCAACAGTAATATTTAGCAGTGTGTAGGCAAACAAAACTCACTAATCCACTCAAAGATTTATGCCATAACCTTAGCTTTATTAGTTAACTCCTCTGCTTTAAAGAAGTTAAAATATGACTGTAGGTGTCTGCTCATAAAAATTTAAATATGCTATTACACATATCTCGAAATTTCTTGTCTTTCTTTGGTGTGTGATTGCATGTGCTATAGGGGTGTTCACCTAGGTTTGCACATGTGGAAGCCAGAGGCTAATGTTGGTGTGTCTTCCTCAATTACTTTGAACCTTTTCTTTTGAGAAGAGTCTCTTCTCTGAACCTGGAGCTGTCTTTTCGCTAGACTGTTGGCCAGCGAGCTTTGGGCATGAGTCTGTACCCATGACCACTGTAAGCCCCAGGCTCACAAACATGTGACACCGTGTACCACGTGGGCATCCAGACGCAAGTCCTCCTGCGTGCACAAACATGTGACGCCGTGTACCACGTGGGCATCCAGACGCAAGTCCTCCTGCGTGCACAAACATGTGATGCCGTGTACCACGTGGGCATCCAGACGCAAGTCCTCCTGCGTGCACAAACATGTGACGCCGTGTACCACGTGGGCATCCAGACGCAAGTCCTCCTGCGTGCACAAACATGTGACGCCGTGTACCACGTGGGCATCCAGACTCAAGTCCTCCTGCGTGCACAAACATGTGACGCCTTGTACCACGTGGGCATCCAGACACAAGTCCTCCTGCGTGCACAAACATGGGACGCCGTGTACCACGTGGGCATCCAGACGCAAGTCCTCCTGCGTGCACAAACATGTGACGCCGTGTACCACGTGGGCATCCAGACGCAAGTCCTCCTGCGTGCACAAACATGTGACGCCGTGTACCACGTGGGCATCCAGACGCAAGTCCTCCTGCGTGTACAAACATGTGACGCCGTGTACCACGTGGCATCCAGACACAAGTCCTCCTGCATGTACAAACATGTGACGCCGTGTACCACGTGGCATCCAGACGCAAGTCCTCCTGCGTGTACAAACATGTGACACCGTGTACCACGTGGGCATCCAGACGCAAGTCCTCCTGCGTGCACAAACATGTAACGCCGTGTACCACGTGGGCATCCAGACGCAAGTCCTCCTGCGTGCACAAACATGTGACGCCGTGTACCACGTGGCATCCAGACGCAAGTCCTCCTGCGTGCACAAACATGTGACGCCGTGTACCACGTGGGCATCCAGACGCAAGTCCTCCTGCGTGCACAAACATGTGACGCCGTGTACCACGTGGGCATCCAGACGCAAGTCCTCCTGCGTGTACAAACATGTGACGCCGTGTACCACGTGGGCATCCAGACGCAAGTCCTCCTGCGTGCACAAACATGTGATGCCGTGTACCACGTGGGCATCCAGACGCAAGTCCTCCTGCGTGTACAGCAAGCACTTTGCTCGCCGAGCCTTCTCCTCTGCCTCCTTTTTATAACTTAGAAGCAGTTAACATTGTTTAAGAATACGAAGTGAGGGCTGCAGAGACTGTTCAGTCAGAAAAGTGTGTGTGTCGCAGGCATGAAGACCAAGGCTTGAACAGCCACATGCCCATTTAACAAACTCCAGCTCAGTAGGGGGCTCTCAGAGAACATGGTGAGTGGAGTCTGAAGAACAAACAGCAGCTGAAGTTGTGGACATGCACCCCAAGAACATGAGCGTACACAGACGCGCGCACGGCGCACGCACGCGCGCGCGCGCGCGCGCACACACACACACACACACACACACCTGGAAAGTGATTGGGAAAGTATTACTTGTATAGTAAACACTAATTTAAAATGAAGAAGACTGTAGAGTGAGGGCTACAGTGCAGTTCAGGGAGAGGGGTCCATAAGCTAAGGCTGTGGGCGTGATCCTAGCAGACAGGTATAAAAGGCACATTTTTATGTGTTTGAGTGTTTTGCCTACATCTGTGTCTGTGTCCCGTGTGTGTGCCCGGTGCCCTGGGACGTCAGAAAAAGTCACTGATTCTTTGGAACTGCAGTCCCAGATGCTAGTGAGGTACCACGTGGGTGGTAAGAACTGAACCCAGGTCCTCTACAGGATCGGTAAGTGCTCTTAACTCCTGAGCCACCTCTACAGCCCCCAGTTCCTATGAAAATTGGCATTTCTATGAAAAATCGCCACCAGCTTCAGATTCTAACATAAGTATTATGTAAAAAGGTTGATTAACTTTTAAAATACTTAACTATCCATAGAGAAAAATGGTGAGAATAAGATGAGAACGTGTTTATTTACTAAGCTGCTGATATTTTCTTACAGTCATTATGCCAAGATTGTTAGGGGAAATAGTTTTGCTAAAAGGGCAAACTAATGTATCTAAGCTCTAGGTGAGAGGCGCAAGTCCTGTCCTTTACATTTTAAAGTAACGTATGTAAACTCAGTCTATGCTTAGTGCATTTCTCTCCTGTGGAAGCTATAAACCACCAGCCATGAGGTACTTTTTCCCTTTAGTCTCCTCCCTGTGAGGCTACGTGTGTCCTGCTGAGGTCTGCAGAAACACCACCAGAGCTGGAATCTGCCTGTTTTACCTGGTCTCAGTAATTTGTAATATGACCAATCATGAATATGCCAACAAAATAATATTTTTACTAGATTTAAGGGGATTTGTATCTGTGAACCTAAAAGTTAAATCTGTAGCTCAGTGGTTAAGAGAGCACTTGCTGATCTTGCAGAAGACAGCACCCACCGACGTGGAGACTCACAGCTGTCTGTAAGGCCAGGTCTAAGGGCTCTGACACCTCCTGGCCTCAAGGGTATTACACACACGTGGTGTACTTAAATACATTCAAATAACACACACACACACACACACACACACACACACACACACATATTATATATTTTTTTAAACTTTTTAAAAAATTGTAGCTTACTAGCCCACTCAAGTAAAACTTGAAGATCTTGCCAGCCAGACTGGTATGGAATGCAGCCATGAGAATTTCATTGTGTGTTGTATCTTGGAGACTTCACAAAGCAAAATACACTAAAAATAAAGGGTGCTGTTAAAATGCAGAACAAAATTGGAAGTAAACGCCATAGCTATAGGGGTGGTTCCCGACTTGGGCAAGAGTTAATGAACTTAGATTTTCACAGATAAAAGGTGACTTTAGTAATAAAGTTTTTTTTATGATAATAGCTAATTTTTTAGACCAAATAACAGGTGGACACCAGAATAGGCATTTCACGTGAGACTATTGAAATACAACCCTGTTATTCAAAGACATGATCACATGTAACCCATTCAGATGTGCAAATGAACCCATGATAGCAAAGTCTAAATTGATTTACTTTTTAATAAGTAAAATGAAAGTACACTGCTTCCAGGTAGACGTTTTAAAATATCTAACTATGTAAGTAAGGATAAAGTGAGCATTCAACTTTAAATTTAAGATAAAATTAAAATTCTTATTAATAACGTGAAATATACAGGAATATGGAGGTGTGCTGGGTTTTGTTTGTTTACTATATTAAGGGCCCGAGCTGAATATGAAGCCAAGGACCCTGAATTCATATCTTTCTGCCTCAGCTCTGAAGCAGTCTGAACTGAGGTGGGGCAGAAGACCTAGGAGTACATGAGGGAGAGCTGCCTGCATAGACGTCAGAGCTGGAGGCTTAAACCTCTTCTCCCTCAGCCAGGACACATAGACTATGCAGTCACAGGCAAGGACTAGTAATGCCTCCCAGCAAATAGCAAGACTTTGCAACCTGCTGACTCCACGGCAGGATTTGCAGTGTGTGAACCCCCATGTAAGACTAGTTACAAATAAAAACCTGCATAGGGAATACAGAGGAGAGAAGGAGGTCCACACAAAGAGCCTTCCACAAAGTGAGGCTGCAACCCAGGCTCCAAACAACAGGAAAACAAACGCTGTGATAGAGCCAATAAACCAACCTGCAATGCAAGTTTGTGCAGGCATTGTAATATTTATGAATTCAGGGGCTTCTTTCTTAATCTTTTTGCCCTCTCAGCACTTGGCAGTCTGGTAAAACTTACAAAGTAATTCTCAGAATGTTTCTTAATTTATGGAACAAATAGCCTTACAAAGTATAATAGCATTAAAATATATCTACTAGATATATTTGAATGTTTATAATATGGTAACATATGCTTACTGGCATGTTGACTAAAACAAATCACAGTTTGAATAACTTTTCAGTGTAAATAGTCATTTTAGGCTATTGAAAACTAAATGTAATATGAAAATCTGACTCCTTGTGTATAAGAGAGGGGGAAGCATGTGCGCAGGGGTCTCTGAAAACGTTGCGCCTAATACTGGAAGGCCAGAGACAAATATTGGCCTGAGCTGGAGCTATGCAGAGTATTTAAAGAGAAAATAGCTTGACATAATCCTTGTAGCTCACTTCCTTATCACTTGATTTCAAGCAGAGGCAGAGAGATAAAGCCAGATCTTCATTTATTAGTGAGCCGTGTTCATATGTTGGAAGCAAACTTGGACTTCTCATTTCTGCGAAGCGATGGCTGCTTTCAGGTTCCCATGCGACTTTTTTGTCATTTACTGGTCCTCATATTTTAGGGATCGCATGATAATGCTGAGCTCTAAAGCGACTTATATGAAAGAGTGTTCTCAAACTCAGGGACCTGTCACACAAATGTTACTCTTTCGTGTGCTTCCTCTCCCCTCCCCCCATCTCTGCTGTCCAGAAAATGCTAGCCGGAGTTGCTTTAAGGGAGTGGGTGGCACAGTGGTCTCTCTGGCACACTCGTCCCTGCTTGGCTTTCCGGCCCAAGCATGAAGAAGTGTAGGAGGATCTGGACCGGAAGTGGACTTTCCTAAATGTGTAAACAAAAGAACGTGTGCTGTCGTCATCTGGGGCTCAGCATGGTCTCGGAATGTGGGAGCCGGTGGGTGATGGCTGATGACGTGGCTGTGTGCTGGGGCAGGAGCCTCAGGGACTGGGACATCTGCCTTCAGTTACATAACATTTTTATGACTGTTCTTGTCAAAATATTTACAGTCTCTCCCAACTTTCTCTTGTTATAGTTTTCAGGATTTCGATATCCAGGGGTCCAGAAGATGCACATTGGACTGGTTGACGATAGAAACATACAAGCATATTGAAAGTTACAGAGCGTGTGGGTCCACAATCCCACCTCCATATATCTCTTCCCAAGACCACGTTTGGATCAGGTTCCATTCGGATGACAGTGTGTCCAGGAAAGGCTTCAGACTGGCATATTTTTCAGGTATGTCTTTAAAAAGAAAGACACTGCACCACATTCTGTGGTAGTAAGTGTTCGATCACTCTGCAGTTAATTCTCTGAACAGTGTCCATTTAATCATGAGTACGCCCTCAAGGCAGCTAAGATTGAAGATTCGAAGTCAGGTTTCTTCACTTTGAGTGTCCAGGTCATTGTTTCATATAACCATAATAAAATGATTAATTCCACAAACTAAGGTCTGTTTTTAAAAACATCTTAAATATATTTATCTTGAAAGTAGGCTTTTTTTCCAAGCTTTTGCCCAAATCGCAAGCATTTCATCAGAGCATATTTTTTGGTGTGTGAATTACTGTTTTCTTGTTTTTATTATTATTAATTCATTCGTTTTACATCTCAGTTGTTATCCCATCCCTTGTATCCTCCCATTCCTCCCTCCCTCCCGCTTTCCCCCTACTCCCCTCCCCTATGTCTGTGACTGAGGGGGACCTCCTCCCCCTGTATATGCTCATAGGGTATCACATCTCTTCTGGGTATGAATTATTGTTTTCATTACCCCCTTAGACAAAGGCTGTACCCTATCCCACCAGCACAGGTTATACTCTCAGACTTCTGAACTTTTCTCAAACCATTTCCAAGGATGACGAAGTCACTCACATGTGGAAAATTCAGAGCTTTGTACCATTCCCTCAGCTTTGAAGTGTTTGTGCCAACTGCTTCTCCTAAGTAAGCTGTTAGTGGAGAGAAAACAACGCCCAGTGTGGGGGCTGTAGGAATCTGCCAGGCTCTGGCTCATTCTTCTTTCTTGCTCTTGTTGAATATTTAACATGGTATACTGAAGTAATTAGAACTCCCTAAGCATTTTTTTTTTCTGTCTTTTATGAACTATTCCTCGAACTACCCATACTTTCAGAAGTACCTGCACCTGGTAATAGATACTGGTGATCATCATTCAGTCATTTTGTGAACTATTTGCAGTTGTATTAAAAGCAAAAACTGTAAAATAGGAAGTATTTCATCATGATTACATGGAGTATGGGCAATTTTGGTTTTGTTTTGGGTTTTGAGTTTTTTTTTTTTTTTTTTTTTTTTTTTTTTTTTTTTCAGGGGCGGGGTGGTTTTTGTCTTTTTGAGACAGGGTTTCTGTGTAGCCTTGGCTGTCCTGGACTAACTTTGTAGACCAGGCTGGCTTCAAACTCACAGTGATCCGCCTGCCTCTGCCTCCCGAGTGCTGGGATTAAAGGAGTGCACCGCCATACCTGGCTAGCAGAGCAATTTGAAGTTAAGGTGACAGTCTATCAAAAGCAGTCTACACTGTAAAACGCACCACACTGTACACAGTAAGTTACTGCTGTGCACGTGGACACAGCTAGAGGAGAGCGTGAGAAATACGTGAAAAGTGCTTGCTTGGATGATTTTCTTCTTTAAACACACCTCGTGTTTTAATCATGTGTACAAAGTGTTAAATTCTTAGGCAGTGGTCCTTTGGCTCCTGTGTCTTAAGTCATTTCACTAAATATTCTGCAGTGAAGTAGCTTTCTACAAAACAGAGCTGGTCCCTTCTGTCTTAGGCAGAAGTGCACGCAGCTTAGCGGTAAAGGAGCGGGTTCTTAGTGGAATTGCTGACTGTCATGCCAGAGCTAGGTTCTCACAGGGATTCTACAGACTAGTTAAAAGTCTTATCACTTGAGCTCAGTCATCACCATTATAAAAATATGCGCTCCCTGTCTTTTGAAGTGGTGGCTGTGTTTCATTTCTGTGGTTCCTTCCTCTCCATCTTTCCCTCCTCCCTCCTCCCAGGGAGATCCGAGGAGCCGACCTGTGCCTGTGATCAGTTCCGTTGTGGGAATGGAAAGTGTATTCCGGAAGCCTGGAAGTGTAACAGCATGGACGAGTGCGGAGATAGCTCTGACGAGGAGGGCTGTACCAAAGACGCCAACCCCCCAACCGCTGCTGCTTTCCAGCCCTGCGCCTATAACCAGTTCCAGTGTCTGTCCCGCTTCACCAAAGTCTACACCTGCCTCCCCGAGTCCTTAAAGTGCGACGGGAACATCGACTGCCTGGACCTCGGAGACGAGATAGACTGCGACGTGCCAACATGTGGGCAGTGGCTAAAATACTTTTACGGTACTTTCAATTCCCCAAACTACCCAGACTTTTATCCTCCTGGAAGTAATTGCACCTGGCTAATAGACACTGGGGACCATCGGAAAGTCATCTTACGCTTCACTGACTTTAAACTGGATGGCACTGGTTATGGGGATTATGTCAAAATATACGACGGCCTGGAGGAGAACCCGCGCAAGCTTTTGCGTGTGTTGACGGCCTTTGACTCCCACGCCCCCCTTACAGTCGTCTCTTCCTCTGGACAGATCAGAGTGCATTTTTGTGCTGACAAAGTTAACGCTGCGAGAGGCTTTAATGCTACTTACCAAGTAGACGGCTTCTGTTTGCCGTGGGAAATACCCTGCGGAGGTAACTGGGGCTGCTACACAGAGCAGCAGCGCTGTGATGGGTATTGGCACTGCCCGAACGGGAGGGATGAAATCAACTGTACCATGTGCCAAAAGGAAGAATTTCCATGTTCTCGCAACGGTGTCTGTTACCCTCGTTCTGACCGCTGCAACTACCAAAACCACTGCCCAAATGGCTCCGATGAGAAGAACTGCTTCTTTTGCCAGCCAGGGAATTTTCACTGTAAAAACAACCGCTGTGTGTTTGAAAGCTGGGTGTGTGATTCTCAGGACGACTGCGGGGACGGCAGTGATGAAGAGAACTGTCCCGTTATCGTGCCTACCAGAGTCATAACAGCAGCTGTCATAGGGAGCCTCATCTGTGGCCTGCTGCTCGTCATTGCACTGGGGTGCACGTGCAAGCTCTATTCCCTGAGAATGTTTGAACGGAGGTCAGTGTCAAGGCAAGCCGTAGTTTATGACGTCTGTAGTAAACGCCTGGACCCAGGGCTAGGGTCGGGGTGGCTCAGTTGGTAAGCAGCTTGCCGCACAGACATGAGGAGCTGAATGTGATGCCCATGTGCACAGAGTGAAACATGATAGTGAACACACATGTAGTCCAGTGCTAGCAGATTCCCTGAGATTCCCTGGCCGGCTGACCCAGCCTCAATGGCAAACTCCAGCTCTCAGTAAGCAAGGTGGATGGTTACTGAAGATTGGCTTCCAAGTGCACACAGGAAGATACACACATGCACACACAAAACCAGAAAAGATTTAAAAAGTGTGGCCCAAATGTTTGCCATTAGTCCTTTTATTGTGGCTTATAGATGTATATGTCTAGAATACATAAAGTTAGGATGAAAAGCCCAATAGTCAAGCATAGTACAGAGTGTTGTTTAGCCTTAGTATGCAGATGAGAAAAGTCAGTGTTACATTTTCTAGGTTACTGTCTTAGGGGAATTTTGCTAGCTCTTACTCTCAGTTACAGTTTTATCTTGTTTTTATAAATAGTCAATAATTCTACCTATGTGAGAGTCCAGTGTCTCCAGCACTTGACAGGTGAGAAGAAAATGAATGAGCCATATTTTGACAAGCAGGCTCACAAGGAGGTGGGACTGGGTACGTGAGGTGAGGATCTATAGTCTGTAAAATAAAGAGGCATGAGCGCCCTGCGGTGGAGGCACGTGGAGGGCTTTCCTTGCAGAGGTGCCATTTGAAACATGTGCGTGATATGTAAAGAGTTACTGGAGAATTTTCCTCTGGGAAAATAATGTAGAAGAATGCCCAGCATTACTCTAAGAATAAGTAATAATTCACTTGCTCTGGAGCCGTGGAAACACGTGGAGGACTAGTCCCACACAGGGTGCAACTCCAATGAAAGCTGTGTTCTCCGCTGAATAGCCACAAGGTAGCCAGGAGAAGAGACAACAGGGGGCACAGCTTCCAGTGTGGTGTAAGAGAAACTGAAAGACATTAATGGCAGGGGCGTCTCCCAAGAGGCTATTGTGGGGACAGCTGCCTTCAATCCTGACAGCTACAAATGATCAATTAACAGTGACCATGCCAGACTACATATGGTGCACAGATGCATGGGGCCGTAAGAGCCATTGCTGCATCTTTTCTTTGAGTAAATATAAAAGGTGGGGAAACTTCACCATACTGCACCAAAAGCGCACAGTGGGGAGTCGGGTCTCCTGTTCCATCATGTCGCTCTTACCTGCATTGAGCTTGATGGAGGAAGTGTCTTCTGAGACCTCTCAGTGAGTGCTCCCAAAGGCTGGGGGCCTGGGCTTGGAAAACCTATCATTTTATCATGTACAGATACTTCCTTTCAGGGAGATTTCCAGTCTGTTAAAGCATAATAATCCAGGCTGTTGCTAGCATAAGGACAGACTCACTTCAGCCCTGCGTTCCCGGAGTGGACGTGGTTGGTTTGAGTTAGCTGGTTGAAATATTGAGGTGTCTTCCACGCTGATGGTGGAGCACTGCTGCTTGTCTTCTGCTGAGCTTTCCTTCCCATTTCCTCTAAGATCGTTCGAGACCCAGTTGTCACGAGTGGAAGCAGAATTGCTACGAAGAGAGGCTCCTCCCTCATACGGGCAGTTGATTGCTCAGGGCTTAATCCCACCAGTGGAAGATTTTCCTGTCTGTTCACCTAATCAGGTATAATGCGAATTCTAATCTCTGTCCCATCATCTTTTTAAAGTCTATATGTAGCAGAGACCCTTCCTTAACTTTAGAAATTTTCAATCAAGCAAATGATAAGTGTATGGAGAATTGAACTTACAAATTTTATTGCATTTGAACAGAATCTATAAAATGTTAATTGTTTACATTTATAAGATTGTCATTCTTAGACATTTTACTTTTTAGAATAAGGGAGTGCACTGAAATTTAAAAACTTTGGCCACTTTTTTGATTGAACTGAATGAACACTTAGAGATTTAAGAGCGAATGTTAACGTTAGTGTGCTAACATGTTACTTACGACAGACTAACCAGCTCTCTGTGGAAGTAACCGAGGGGGGGGGTTACTATCTGCCCCGCAGTGAGGGAGCGTCCTGCTGGGTTTCACAGTGTCTGTGAATTTGGTCCACGGTCTCTGGGCTGTAGCTCATGCTGCTCTGCCTTCCAATTTCTCAGGAAGGTTTTTAAAACTGTTCAAGCTATAGAAATGTACCACAGTTCATTTAAGTCATAAGGATGTGTATGTATTTAAATTTTAAATGTATTCACACACATTTATAAAAATGATTCTCAGAACTAAGAAAATTTAATGTTTTTCCAATGACTTAAGTCTTTAAAAATAGAACAGCATTTCACTTCTGGCACGTGTCAGCTTATTTTAGTGTTTAGCAAATCCTTGGTGAGAATGTGTAGGTTTTAAACATTTTTCACATGTAATTTCTAATTCAGAATTTATACTGGTCAAATTTGGGGGTATAAAATAGAAAACACTAGGTCATAGTTTCTTTATGTTGTTGGCCCTGCCACAGTCAGTTTCTTTGAAGGTAGGTGACAGACCGTGGTTGACTTAGTCCATTGGCTACAATCTCCCTCCTCCCCATTGTGTTCTGTGACCTAGTAGGAACACGGACCAGGTGCCTGCACACTTCCCCAGCGCTGTTACTGTGAGAGGATACAGATTAAAATCCACCGAGAAGAGATGCACAGGGCAAGTTCAGACAGCCCGATGGCAGAGCATGGCTCTGTTTACACCTGTGCAACCATTTTCTCTAGCTGTTACCAACCAAGGACACTCACCTGGGCCCCGTCCAGACTCACAGTCTTGATTAATTTATATGGCTAATCTAAGCCTGTAGCCTTACCGAAACTGCCACCTCTTACCGTGAGTCAGCAGAGCCCTAAGTAAGTCACAGTGTTGTCGCTGCATGCCAGTCTCCAAGCAGAGACACCTTTTTCTTCAAGTATATAGAGATCCTGTCCCAGAAGCCAAGGTCTGAGGCTTCAGATAAGACTGAATTCTTTATTCCAGATTGCTCTGTTCTCTAGAGCTATAAATTACCTTTGGGAGAGAGTTCTGTTTAAACAACATTTTGAATAAAATGTTCTTAAAGGAGACTTTGTTTAATGAGACCAAATTCTTAAGTTTGAGATTTCTGGTAATGAATTACCAACTTTCCACAGCTTTTAAAGGAAAATAATTTTGTAATCTGCCATCAAATATAAAACAGAAATAGTTTCTGGGCAGTTTTGTTGCTTCACAAGTTAAACTATAGACATTTATCCACCGAACATCCATTACCTTCCCCTTACAGAATCTGTTAAACGAGCAACCTTTGAATTAACAGGCTTGTAACTAATTAAAGATCGTCCTGATGGTGACAAACCATAGTGATAAAGTTGGGATAAAGTGTGCTGAGGGCCCGACAGCCTTTTCTCACTGCTGTGTGTTAGGACCATGTGTTCACCTGTCCGTGACTCGAGCACTGCATTCAGGACTAGGTCTGTGGAGAAGTCCATTCTAAACTTGAGCTGCTATTTGTTTTTAATTTCGTAATTAGATGCTTCCAAATTGGTGAAAAAAAAATCTTAACAAATCTGTACTTAAAGTCCATGTGTGCTGACAGCCAGAGTTCTTCCTGGTGGTGTGGATTTTACCACAGCTGGCTAGGAGATGCTCCTGCATTGTCACCTCTTAGCGTTCCTGAACAGTTTTCACACTATTCAGGCATAACAATATGGCCATGAGAGACACAGGTGGGGAGCATAAGCCAGAGTTGGTCCCAGTTCACTTCCCTTTTGTTTCTGTGAGAGGCTGGGCTTTGGCAGGGAGACACTGTGTTGTAAATGCTCAGTGCCAGGTTCATTCAGGCTATGTTTGCTCCAACTCTACAGCCACTAGGTGGAGCTGAAAGGCCGTTTAAATGATGCACATTTGTTAAAAATATATAATAATAACAATAATAAAAATAATAATCGAACACTTTCATCTAGAAAAGAATTTATCTTTTAATTACATTTATTTATTATTTGATTCAGAAGAGGGTGTGTGCTATGGTGCCGTCCTCTGGCGCTCAGAGGGCAACATGCATGAATCTGTTCTCCCTTTCACCCTGTGGGTGCCAGATACCAAACTCAGGTCAGGCTTGGATGCAAGCGCCCCCACCTGGTGAGCCCTCTCGCAGGCCCCAAGGTTTTCTATTACTTGAGCAAGACACTTTCATTATATGCGTATTAATTTGTGAAGCATTCCTTTGTAAATTTTTTTGGCTTTTGTTATTTTTGTTTTGTTTTGTTTTCTTTTTATTGTTTCAGACAGGGTTTCTCTGTGTAGCCCTGGCTGTCCTGGACTTGCTTTGTAGACCAGGCAGAGCTCCACTTGCCTCTGCCTCCCAAGTGCTAGGATTAAAGACATGTACCACCATGCCCAGCCTCTGTAAATTTTTTCAATTATCAGTTTTTAAAGACTAAGATGATTTATATTTAATCCTAAAATGAAAAAAAAACATAATTCTTAAAAATTGAGAAGGAATCCAGATGTATATTTTAGATTTCTATTCCATATCACAAGTGTGTTTGGCGCTTTATTTGCAACAATAAAACTGAGTATTCAGTCACTCAGTCCTTGAAAACCTGCTCTGGAAATGCAATTCACACACTGACAGGACAGTTCAGCCTTGTAAATCAAATCGAACTGTATTTTTTTAAGAGGATAAAAGACCTTAATCGTAAACAAGACCATGTCGCTTTAGTGAAGTATGGTAGAGATTTGTCAATCTCCCCAGTAGATCCCAATAGATAGATTTTTTTCCAGGCTTGGTACAGTTTTAGGATGGGGTTATTATTGAGATTTGGGATAAAATAACTTATAACTGATACAACTCTCACTGTGAAGTTAAGGTTAAGTCACAGATTAGATTCCCTACAGTGGAGCTGTAGAGGTGAGAATTAATTCATCCCAGTCCCTAGTAACAGTGAGTCAAAGAATGCTTTTCATCCTCACACCTCTTAAGTAATTAAGTAATACTTAAGTAAAGTCCTCCTTTTCTTACTTCTTTGGTTTGCTTCCTTTTACAGGCTTCAGTTTTAGAGAACCTGAGGCTGGCTGTCCGATCCCAGCTGGGCTTCACTTCCATCAGGCTTCCTATGGCAGGCAGACCCAGCAACATTTGGAATCGCATTTTTAATTTTGCACGATCACGCCATTCCGGGTCATTGGCTTTGGTCTCGGCAGATGGAGATGAGGTTGTCCCAGGTCAGAGCAGCAGCAGAGAGGCTGAAAGGAGCCATCCTCACAGAAGCCTGTTTTCCGTCGAATCTGACGACACGGACACAGAAAATGAGAGAAGGGACACGGCAGGAGCGTCTGGTGCGGTTGCGGCGCCTCTGCCCCAGAAAGTCCCTCCCGCAACAGCCGTGGAAGCCACGGTGGGAACAGGCGGCAGTTCCTCGGCTCAGAGCTCGCGAGGCAGCCATGCAGATGGAAGGGATGCGTCTGGTGTGGAGGCGCCGAGTGTGAGCCCAGCACGTCACCAGCTCTCAAGCGCGTTAAGTCGGATGACTCAGGGCCTGCGCTGGGTACGGTTTACATTAGGGCGATCAAGTTCCACAAATCAGAACCAGAGTCCCTTGAGACAGCTTGATACCGGGGTGAGTGGAAGAGAAGAAGATGATGATGTGGAAATGCTAATTCCGGTTTCGGACGGGGCTTCAGACATTGATGCCAGTGACTGCTCCAGACCTCTTCTCGATCTTGCCTCAGAGCAAGTACAAGGGTTTAGACAGCCATACAGTGCAGCAAACGCTGGAGTCAGAACAAGTAACCGGGATGGCCCCTGTGAGCGCTGTGGCATTGTGCACACCGCCCAGATCCCAGACACTTGCTTAGAAGCAACAATGAAAAACGAAACGAGTGACGACGAGGCTTTGCTGCTGTGTTAGGGCCCAAGCACCAGAGATTGTATACAAGCTGGAGCAATATCCACTCCTTGTTTTGTAACTTTACAATTAAACTAGTTTTAGTTTAAAATGAGAAGATGCAGGGTGGCTTCTTACCGTAGGTTAGCCTGCACGGTTGAATTAACACCATGTAACTCTATGAGCTCGAGTTTCCTGTGTTAGCAGCTGAAACGGCATCATGTATTCTTCAGCCATGTTCTTCCGTTTGTTTATACTTGTTTTTATTTTTTTAAATTCTGGTACTTTCAACAGTAGAAATATGGCTGTTCTAATTCATTTGACTGTCATTTTATCTGTCTTATGTTAAAAGGTTTGTACAAAATAGTACCTTCTTTTAATTGAATCCTTTATGCTCTTTGCCACCATGTAATTTATTAAACTAGACGCTAAGGTTGTTAATGTACAAAAAAAGAGAGCAAACCCTTCTAGTCACCTCTTTGTTTGCATAACATCGTCTGCTGCTGGATTTCATCGTACGGACCTGTCAAAGGGAATGAATCTCCTCTGTTACACACAGTGATGTGCAACTAAGGCAGAGTTAGGGAAATTGCTGTCGGGAGACAAAACTCTTTTATAGATTTTCTAATGCTGACTTTAATATTCTACTATGGTACAGACCAAATGGTAAAATCCCAAGACATTTCTGTTTTCATCTCGGTTTAGGGGCAGAATTAAGCGGATGAAGATACTCTACTATGCATTACATTTCGAACTTTATAAACAATGTACATGAATGGCACACGCTCAGTCTCTCTGGGGCGGCGTCTTTCTCTAGTACAGGGCTTTGCTCGAGTTGGACCCTAGGGATTTGCACTAAGTCCTGTCAAGGTCTCAGATGACGTTAGTGCACAGGCACTCCCACTTCAGATGCTGTCATTTGCTACCACAGTGACTATATATTTCCATAGCTTTGGGGGCGGGGCACCGTTTTTATTACAACTTGAAATTTGCTTTGCTGGTTTCATATTTATTTGTTGTATTTTAAAACTGCATTATTGTAAGAGTGATGTTCCCCCCCCCCCAGGATACTTTGTTCTTGGGGGGAAGGGGGGTCCACTGCTATAATCTTGAAGAAAAACAAATTAAAACTTTTTCTGATTGTCCCCCTCTTCAAGTAGAGTGAATTACGAACCCCACTTATTTTTTATTGTTAATTCTTGTTTATTTATTCTTTAGCTGTCTGTTTTAGTAGCTTAATGATTGGGTATGAAAATGTGTTTGTGTGTGATTATTGCTATTTATTACATTTTGAATACTTTGCTGAATGTCATTTTAAAGCATGTTTGAGGTCTTGTGTATCTGTCCTGTTATGCTGTCAGGAAGACCTGACTAAAATGTTTTAATATGTATCAGAAATTAAAATAATTTTTTGTATTGCCTTGAGGTACTTTTTAAATCAAAGTTGTTCTTTATTTTGGTGGAAGTTATGTCCATGTAGAGATTCAGGTCATGTGACTACAGCGAAGGCCATGGAAGAAGGCAGTCGCTGTAGCTACAGTGGTGAGTCGCAGCTCACACGGGAGTGCTCCACCAGAACTCCCCAAGGGCTGGAGCGTCAGTTTCCCTTTAGAAAGCTGCTGCTTAGTTGATAAATCTTGTCCAACCCACTCAACATAGCAAATGAACCTCCTTTTAGGTCCTAATAATGCTGCTAGCAGCTGGAACTTTGAGGTTGTTGTGCTGGCTTTGTCTTTGGCTGGCTGGCTTTCTTGTGTGGTTCTGGGCATCAAGCCTTGCCTGTGCTGCTGCCATGTTTCAATTTCTTTTTAACTGACTTATAGGACATCGTGGTTCAAGGAGTAACAATTTAATCTCTCTCCTTCTCTGACCTCCGTCATTTAGTTCTATTTAAAGAGATACACACAGGTACCAGTCTCTTGTAGCTCTTGTAGCTCTCCCCAGAGCTGTACATACAGTCCATATATATATATGCTATCCTAGACTGGCTTTGTAGACCAGGTTGGCCTCGAACTCACAGCCATCCTCCTGCCTCTGCCTCCTGAGTGCTGGGATTAAGGTTTTAAAGTTTGAGAATTTCCTATGTATACTTCAATTGTCTTTGCTTATTTTCACTTGTTTCTATTTTACTTTTTTTTCCTAGACAATTTTAATTTGTAATGAACTTAAATTCAACATCGTTGTGTCACATTGTCTATCTAAATTAGTGCCGTCTCAGAAAGATGGCAGCCATTTATTTAAGCCCGTGTTGGGTCTTTCTGATATATTTTGTGTTTTACTTTCCAGTCTTAACAAATTGTATCACTGTGTTGCCATTATCACTGGCATTCTTTCCATCGCTACTTTTAACCTATTCATACACATACTGGGGCAGTCTTCTACCAGCTGCCACATTTGCTCACGGTTCACATTAGTGGTTCAGTTAAGTGTGTGTGTGTGTGTGTGTGTGTGTGTGTGTGTGTGTGTGTGTGTGTGTGTATACATTGCAGTTTACACAGCTCTGTGCTTTAACTGAATGGTCTAATGCCTCTAAAACAACACTAGATGAGAGGGCTTCTCCTGAGAAGTTGATCCTATTGAAGTGTCCACTGAGCCTGTCCTTTAAGCCATTTTTTAAAAATGCATGGTGGCCTTTATCACATGCCCTTTCAACATCCATGGGGGAAGTGCATCTGATTCCTCTCCTTTAATCCCATTTTAGCATGCTCTGTAACTTTAAACCATTTTTGCGTTCCTGAATAAATGATTTCGGCTAGGTTGCTGCACTTCCCTGTAGTCAGAGCTACTCAGGACTCTGGAATCACTGGGGCTCCCAAGTTTGAGTCATAAAATTCCTGCAACATAAAATCTTGCCTTTTTAAGAAAAGAGGGAGGGAGGCTAAACATTAGAAAGCTGACCTATTTTGTTTTGTATGCTGTATTTTGTTTGTCTGTTCTCTTACATGGTTTGGTTTTTAATTAGTTATTCCCACCTCAATATGTTAGCTACTTTTCCCTAATTCCTTTTTATTATTTTATTTGTTTACTTTATATTTTAATTTTAAAAATATATTTCAATTAAAATATTCCACCCCTTTTCTCTTTCCTCCTTTCTACCCCTCCCATGGCCCTCAACTCTAAAGTTGAAGCCTCCTTTCTTTGGTTAATATTGTACATACGTATGTGCAAGTATGTAAGGTCAAGCCTGGACTTAGCGCTGAGCTCCTCTCAGACTTAGTCACCGCTGGAGATACTCGAGAGGCGCTGGCTACTTTTGAGGTCGCTGCCCCTTTTGGTTTTATTTCTGGCAAACACTGTACCTAGTCTTCTTACTGAGCCCTTAATCCCTCTCCTTGGTTCCTCTTTAGCCTGAAAGTGCTTCTCAAAATTTCTCGGTGTTCACTTTGTTTTTTCAGAGGTAGTAGGTATTTTGATAGAATTGTAGGGTTTTTTTTTTTTTTTTTTTTTTTTTTTGTTTTTTTGTTTTGTCTCATGAAATTTCATCTTTTAAGACATCGGAAACAGTCTTTGGGGGAACGTATCGCTCTCTCTCTACATTGTCTAAAGGTTCCAAAAGCACTTTTAAAATATTCTTTTTACATAACATGAATTTGAAAGGATAGTACATTTGTTGTTTGGATGTGTGTACAAAACTTGGTCTTACCAGTTTATCAACAGAGCACCAGTATTGGGAAAGAACAGAAACAAAATGGGCGTATGGGAAGGAAGGGTTCTGTGGCCCACACCTGCCCTGGCTCCCCGGGGAGGGTGTGAGGGTCCCAGCAGATGTTGCGGTTTGAGTTCCTTCTGTCACTTCCCACCGTCACTCACCGAAGCCGGAAATAAAAAGGAATAAACGAGGAATGAGTGTGTTCAGTTTGCTAGCTGCTTACTGGGTGCCTGCCGCAGTCACAAGTGTTCGCATTTTGCTGCCCTCCTATCTCTTTCCCAGTGTTCCTAGTACCGTTCCCCAGGGGTTCTAAAGGAAAGATAACATCTCTGTTCACCTGCTTTGCTTGCTCAGTGCGTGTTGAAAGCGCAGTGGGAGACAGTGGAGTGGGAGACAGTGAAGAGAAGCCCAAATTAAATGTGAGCATTGGTTTGGATTCAGAGTTGATCTTCCCTTCAAGGTGGTAAAAGGGAAAGGAAATTTTTTACTGGGTTTTAGAGCTGAGTGGAACCTTTATAAACACAAGGAATTTTTCTTGACCTCAAATCTGATGTCCTCACGCTATCTCACACACACACACACACACACTTGAAACCTCGTGCGCACATGGTGGTTTGTCACTGTTCTATTATGATATGCGGTGTTTTGTCATTTAAAACATTAGGGCCAGGGCTGGAGAGATGGCTCAGAGGTTAAGAGCACTGGGCTGCTCTTCCAGAGTCCTGAGTTCAATTCCCAGAAACCAGATGGTGGTTCACAACCATCTATAATGAGGTCTGATGCCCTCTTCTGGCTTGCAGGTGTACATGCAGATAGAGCACTCATAAAATAAATAGATCTTAAAAAAAAAAAAGAAAAAGAAAATTCTAGAACCTTTTGACATGTACCAGCCCCTAAGTGTAATGTGAATCCCATGTTCACACTATCAAAGAGCATTTCTGAGAGTTGGTTTTTTTGTTTTTTTTTTTTTTTTTTTGGTTTGGGTTGGGTTTTTTTTCTGCTTTTTCCTTATGGAATAGAATTTTCAAAGCAAATTAACCTATTTTTAAAGTGCCTCTCATTGGCCAAGTCCTAGCTGCTTTTTCCTTATGGGATAGAATTTTGGAAGCAAATTAACCTATTTTTAAAGTGCCTCTCATTGGCCAATCCTATCAACTTCACAATTCTGTGGCACATAAATGACTTGCTTATAGCAGTAATGGCAAAATGAAGATTTAATCTAGTAGTGTTTTACTCAACAGTTGACAGAGGAATCACAAGTGAAGTTTGGCCCATCAGCTGAGGGAGCACTGGTCCCACAGATCTTTCGTGAGGAAGGCTCATGGAGCCTGGCTCATTCTAACACGGAACCTGCGCGGCTTTGTGAGCTCAAGAGGAGGAACAGACACTTGCAGAAGCTTCAGCCTGTCTGCTGCTCTCCCACTGCTCCAAACCTTCTGTTTCCAGTGCCTGCTATCTTGCAAATCAGAAACATGTGGCTGGGGAATTCCTTGCTGCCTGCTGCCTGCTGCCTGCTGCCTGCTGCCTGTGGCCCAGAAGCTCCAGAGTCTTAGGTCCTGCAGGGGAGCCTAGCTCTTTGTGCTTCTTTCAGCATGGAAGCTGAACTCCAGAAATAGTCGATGAACCTCTGCAGAAGCTGCAGGCTTCTTAGAACTCAGGTACTGACCTTCCAGAATATTCTTCCACATTCATTTGCTTAAATCACTAAGGCCAGCCCAGATCCAATAGGGAAAGAAATCAACTCCACAGTCAGTAAATAGAAACAGCAAAGGATCTGTGTCAGCCATCGACTATGGACTCATACATAAAGAACACTGAAGTGCTATAATAATGTTTGAGTAGAAAGACAGTTTTATTGTTTCAAAAAAGAGCTTATGCTAAAATAATATCAAATCAGGTCCACTCTCATCTACCAAGCGTATTGATCGTATCCTGTATTTATTACTCAGGTAAAAAAAAAAAATCCCAGCATTGGATAGGTACAATGTACTGTCATAATTCTTGCCTAGCATGTTTAAGGTCCTGGGTTCGATTCCCTAGCATGCACACGCACCAAACAGTATTTACACGACTTGAAGGAAACACTTTGGCATGTTGTGAATACGTATGATGTCAGGTTATTTTTTTCAACTATGTCTAAACTAAGTTCTGTTTAGAATTTCCTATATTGCTGGAGGCAGCAATACAGTAGCTAAATGTCTTGAGTCAAATTATCTGGATTGTAAACTTTTTCCTTCCCTACAACCTAGGGAGACACTTCACCACTGAGAACACGTGTTGGATGTTTCCTAAGACGTTTCCTGCATCTGTTGCTATTACCGGGTGGTTTGTTGTATAAGCCCATTTACCATTTACATGATTTATCAGACTTATCAGAATTATTCATCCAAACATCAGCAAGTGAGTTTGTCCTTGGAGTCAGATGCAGGATAACTTTAGAACCCAAATTAATTCTTCCTATGGTGTGTTTTCACTTACAGACCAGTCGCTTCGTTTTCTATTTAGATTTGAGTAGCCACATGATACAAGTTTCTGCTGTATGAAAAAGATGAGAAAGCAAACACTTCACAATCAGTAGGATGGTTGTACTGAAAAAGAGGGGGAGCAGTAAGTGTTGGCGAGGGTATGGAATGGGCTGCTTTGCACACTCCTGGTGAGGATGGAAAAGTATGCCACTGCTTTGTAAATACAGTCTGGAAATGCCTCAAAATGAACATAGCCACCCCATGAGCCAGAAATCGCTATTCCTGGATACAGCCGAAAACACGTCCATATACGTGTGTCTGCAAATGTTCATACCAACATTATTTCTAGCATCCCAAATGTGGTAAATCTAAAGTCCCACCAACTTCGTAAGTGAATGAATGTGATCAAAAAAGCCATACAAATATGTGTGGTCCCATTGATAGGAGGCACTGTGAAGGAGAGGTTCATGGAGATGGAATGAATCTAAGTGGCTCCTGGGGGCTCAGGACAGGGAAACGAGAAGTAGACATCAGTACCTACAGGGGACAGTTACAGAGACAAGCAAGGCACACTGAGGCCATAGACGATGGGTAATCCATATCATCAGATGTCAAGTCAGAGGGAGCTAGTACAATGTGCCAGAGGGCACGAGGGCATCTAGCCAACAGTGTCAGCTTACCTGCTCGCTGTGGTACTGAGGCTAGCTTCTTTTCCTCCCACAGAGACGAGGGGATTGGAAAACTCTGTTCCTTCATGAATACATTTAAAGGGGCAGCTCCAAGGCCCTGCAGGAGGCAGTCTTCAGGGTAGTTGCCACAGGCTGTAAAAAGATGCATCTACATTTAACTGGACAAAGATTTTTTTTTTTTTACAGTTGTGGTGCGCTAAAGGGGAGGGGGTTGCACTGAATGGCCATTACAGGAAAAGACTTAAGTGTTTCTTGGCCAATGAGTATAGCTTTCTCTGGGAGATGACACTGCCCTAAAATTCGAGAAGACTGCGGACCTCTGTAAATACACTAAACACCATTGAATTGCAAACAAGTCAACTTCATGGCACATCAACTAAATCACAAACTTTTTAAATTATCCACATTTGTGTGGATATATCGCATATATATTAGATATAGATATAATGTTCTCTTTTTTAAAGCCATTCTATAAATGACTTTGCATATTCTGTAGGGAAAAAAAGTAGTTGTTTTATCAATTTAAAGCAACAAATACTGCAAATCACTATTTGGTGGATTTAAGGCGGTGGCTCTGGCTCTTATGGCCCCCTAGCGGTACTCACCTGTAAAGTGAAAGTAGTGTTTCCCACCTCATTCACTTCTGTGTTTTCTCCTCTTCTTTTGTCCCCCATGTGTGTACATGCGTGTATGGGTGCAGATGTGCATGGTGGCTGTGTATGCACCTGTCTGATGCTGATGTCAGCTTTACTTGGTCTCCTCTGTTTTCATGGAGAACAGTCTCTGAACTGAACCCAGAGCTCATAGATAGGCTGATCTAGCTAGCCCAATTGTCCTGGGGGGATCTCATGCTGGAATGCCCACTCGAGCAACTATATAAATGCTGGGGATCAAATGATGGCCTTCACACTTTCGTCTCAGGCACTGAAACATCCCCAGCCACTGCCCTGCTATAGAGCCCTTGTAGGCATGAAAGAACATATGAAGAGGCTTAGACCCATGCCTCTAGTTTTTAGTTTCACCTAATAGTTCACAGATATTTATGGAGAACTTACTTTAAGACAGATGTTGTTCTAACTGGTCCTACCCTTGTCTGACATTGTGGGCCCTGCCTTGTCAGCCTTCCTTCAATATCTACCACAGGCTTCCCTAAAGGACAAGGAACACACAGGGGAAGGGAGCCAGACCACCTCCCTCAATTGTAGACCAAAATTTTTGGTACCTAGAATCCCAGACTCTTCTGTCAAAATGGCTGACAGACTGACTGGCTAGCCTCTCCTCTTGGTCTATGTTTCCTGGAGCTGGATAAAGTGTGCACAGACCTATGCATCTACACACCAAAAAAAGCACAGAGGTTCTCCCAGGACAGGACTGGGCTGGGCAGGAAGAGAAGGGCCCGACCGTCCATATGCCTTCTGTAGTCTGGTTCTGTCACTGGAAATGGATGAGTATACAAGACTCACATGAATCTTGTGAAAAGCATGAGATCATGGCCACCAATCAGAAGAAGTGTTACAGTCCGTTTGCCTTTTATTTTTTCCTCATAAACTCCTAAGTGCGTAGCTATGAATGGGAGACTTCTCTGTCCTCTCAAGAAGGCTGCTTGCGTTTTAAAAATGACAATAAATGAAGACTCAATATCTTGAGAAATTGTGTGCTTATACTTCCTTTATCATTAATATGCTTTTGTTCCCTTGCAAGGAATATCCAAGTTATGACAATTCAAAACTTATTTTCCCCCAAAAGCCATTCTGTGCAGGTTTTTCATGTGTCATATGCCACGATATAGTCCCAAAGAAAAGTGTAAATGCTGATAGGAACAAATAGATGCAAAGGAAGAAATGGGGAACATTTGGTGGTGCCATCAGCATCTTGGCCTTCCACAAATGTTCAAATACGCATCAACTACATCTGGTATAAGCATTATAGTTGATGTGAAAGTTAAATCCTAAATAACATTATGAAAATCAAATGTACGTGAACTGTATAATGTTGGAAGTGCGAGACTCTCATTATATAGGAGTTATGTTGTTAATCTCATTTAGGTGAATAATGACTTTTAGTACGCGTTTTCTTTGTCATAATATGGAAAGTTTTTCTCAATAAAACAAAGTACTGTACAAATCTAGAATATCAGTATTCTATTATTTAAAAACCAAACTTACAAATGTCCATAAACAGATGTATCAGTCATATTTGAGGAAAGACTAACAAATTATGTGTCAGTGTGGATACGCAATTCCAAGAAGTGGTGGTAACGGCAAACCGAACACAACAGGTGGTTTCACAATGTGGTCTATGGCTGCATCATTGGTCAGTACCTGCACATTTGCCTAACATTCCTAGACGCCTACAAAGGGACGGAGCCATCTAGTGGTGCACGTCAGAATTGCAGTTTCTTTACAAGGCTTTTAGTACAGTAACTTTTCAAACTTGGAAGCCAAAAGAGAGAATTGAGACGGAAAAGACCATGTCCCCTGGAGGGGGAGACCTGGTGGCACTCAGAGGAAGGACAGCAGGTTACCAAGAAGAGACTTGATATCCTATGAGCATATACAGGGGGAGGTAATCCCCCTCAGGAACAGTCATAGGGGAGGGGAATAAGGGGAAAATGGGAGGGAGGGAAGAATGGGAGGATACAAGGGATGGGATAACCATTGAGATGTAACAAGAATAAATTAATAAAAAATAAAATAAAATAAAAAGATACTAAAGCTGAGTCTTGAACTTTACCGAGCTTAAAAGACACTCTTAATTATATCATTAATACAGACTAAACGCCCCACAGAGTCTCAAGAAAAAATGAAACATTAGTGAGTTCATCTTACGTAGCGCTCTGCAATAAACCCTTCCATCCCCAAGGACCTAGGACAGGACTTCTGCTCGCCACGTAGTCACAGCTTAGTGACTTTAAATAGATGGCAACTTAAGATACAGCGTATGGGGGGTGGGGGCGGAGTGTCACGTGATGGATGAATTGAAAGTCCTTGAAAACCTTGTCTCTTTTGTGACCTAAAATCGAGAAGCATTTGAGCTCAAAAGGCTTATCTGTTAAAGGGCAAAAAAAAAAAAAAAAAAAAAAGTACTTATCTCAAGGAATGGCCAGGAGGCAACTGTCCTGAGGGCTGCTTTGGGGCTGATGCCTCCCGGGATTGTATTGGACCACTTTCAACTGCTCTTCAGAGCCCTGTGACCATTTTTGTCTGTCTTGCCCTTTTTTACTAAGCAGTGATAGAAAGAAAGAAAGAAAGAAAGAAAGAAAGAAAGAAAGAAAGAAAGAAAGAAAGAAAAGAAAAGAAAAGAAAAAGTCCCAGCTGTAATGCGAGGACTTTAAAAGCAGTCCTGATTTCTTAGTCCATCTGCCACTAAAACAAAACACATGAGACTGGGCCATTCATAAGTGACAAATGTCATTTCCTACAGTGCTAGAGACTGGGAAATAGAAACTTCAGTTGCTGGCTGTTCTAGTGAGGGCTGCTCCCAAGATGGCATTTTGTTGCTCCAACCCCAGGGGGGACAAATATCAGAAGGGATAAGGGGACAGAGGTAAAGCCCATACACTTCTTGCATTCGTTGCATGGATTGTATCAACATGAATTAGGAGGGCGTGAATGGTAATTACCCTTCTTGTGTGCTGTGGAGAAAGCATGGCAGCGGGAGCGCAGAGCAGCAGGTCACACTGTATCTGCAGTCAGGAAGCAGAGAGAAGCAGGAAGTGGGGCCGTGGCTACCAAACCTCGAGGCACATCCCCAGTGCCTCACTTCCTCTGTGGTGGGGGAGGGCTGCATCCACTCCAGATTCTACAGCCTTCTGAAACCACCATTAGCTGGAGACCAAACGTCCAAGAGCAGAAGCCTGTGAGGGAGAGTCCGCATTCAGAACACATGCCACAAATATTCAGCCCACGGCACTTGTCAGACAGGCGCCTGGTACCACCGCAGCCCTCTACACACAGATCTTTTCAAAGCTGAGCCTCCTCATCCCGGAGGGAGAGGCAGAGACAAATGGTCCTGAGTCAGGAAAAGCAAGCCCTACCTCGGCTCCAGCTCATGGCTCCAGACTTAAAGTGAGTTTAACGCTAAGAAACACACCAGCAGCCTCTCTTTGAAGAGTATCAAAGTGTAAAAAAGAAAGAAAGGAAGGAAGGAAGGAAGGAAGGAAGGAAGGAAGGAAGGCCTTACAAGCTTCTGTCAGCCTATCACTACTCCCGTGTGGAGCGGGAGGCCCTGGGCTGTCCTGCCCAAGCTCCATAGAGCTTAGAACAGAGCTAGAGGTCCAATTCCTTATTCATTTTCCTTTCAACCCTCAGTTCTGCCTGTGTCCCCAAATCCCATGCAGGTAGAAGCTCATTATCAGACCCAAAAGTTCTCTCCCACCAGGGGGTAGGGACCCAGAGTGTCTGCAGACACAGAGGCCACAGCACGCAGAGCCCCGGAGGCCAAGCTCCCCCACTGAGCGTGTTTGTCCCTGCTCCACCTCCTGCCGTGACCCCACAGAGTAGCAATGGTGGCTCCAGACCCAGGTTTGCCTTCCTATTCTCGCAGCCAGCGTCTTTCTTCGCTGCTGTATTATTGTCTGCAACTCTCCATGAGCCATCCCCTCCCTCCTCCGACAAGCCCCTCTTCTGATAAAACTTGGAGTTAATTAAATGTGGGAAGTTTATGTTGTGCTGTGTCATGGTGTCCAAGACAAAGAAACCTTTGAAATCGCTCACTTGGGCAGTTTCCAGGAGAAGCAACGTCACTGCTGCAGGGACATCCAGTCTCACTCTCCTGGTGGTGTTGACTTGCACGGCTGGTAGGAGTTTCTTTGTGTATATAATTACCCCCTTTCACGGTCACACAAAGGTCCTTTGACAATAATTATATAACCTTCTGAAGTTTTGGTTGTTTGCTTCCAGGCTTGACAGCCAAATCTATGGGTCTTTATCTTATTGATGCTTTTTAAATTTTTTATCATTTTGAGGTGTGGATTCTCTGGTGCTTCAGGAAATTTTGACAGCGTACCCAAAGGTCCACCTCCCCAGTAATGCTAGATCACGTTGTTGAGAATCAAGATTAGCTACCTTGATTGCCTTCGTCAGCTCCCTCAGGCCTTTGCTCTGTCAGATCCCTGTCAGTCCATGTGCCACCCTTCCTACACACACACACACACACACACACACACACACATACACACACGCACGCACACGCACGCACACGCACGCACACACACACACACACCCGCAGGCCCCACCCCAACTCCGCACCTGTGCTCTCTCAGCCCATCCTCTCCTTTGCTTTTCCATCTAGAGACCAGACTCAACCGGCAGCACAGCCTGCCAGTCACTGAGATTGCGGTGAATTGCTCTTGATTCGTGAAGGAGGCAAGTCAAAAGAGTTTGTTTTGAGGTGTTGTTGTCTCTGGTTCTGTGGAACTATGTGGGTTCCTTCTGTCTTTTGGTGCAGACAGTGTTCACCAGGGAAACAAGTTAATTTCTTTCTTTCACTAAAGTACTTTTCCTAGGAAGGCAAGCCCCTGCTTGCAGTCTTCAAATCCCAAGACTGCTTTCATCTATTGACCTGTAAACTCAGGGGACGCCTAGGTTCAGTGCAACAGGACTTCTGGGGCTGTGCTTAGGGGGTGTCCTGGCCTGTGGCAGGCCAGCCCTCCCCTGAGGTGGAGCCATACCTGTGTCCTGCACTTAAACCTTTGCAGTTGAACCTCTGCCAGGGATCTGCCAGCCTTCAGCCCAGCGGGAGAGGGCGTTTGGGCACAGTTTGTGGAGACCTCAAAGGAGAGCCTGCTCTGTTTGCAGATTCCTCGGCTCCCCTGGCCATGGCATCGCGAGGACGACTTCTCATCCGCGGGGGGCGTGTGGTCAACGATGACTTCTCACAGGTGGCCGATGTGCTCGTGGAGAACGGCGTGGTGCGGGCTCTGGGACGGGACCTGCTCCCTCCTGGCGATGCAGGCCGAGGGCTGCGGATCCTGGACGCAGCGGGCAAGCTTGTCTTTCCCGGAGGCATCGACACACACACGCACATGCAATTCCCATTCATGGGCTCGCAGTCAGTTGACGACTTCCACCAGGGCACCAAGGTACCCAACCCACGGGCCTATGATCTGGGGTCTCTAGCGGCTTCACCTCACTCATTCCTTTTGCAGCGTTAGGGACTGGGGTAGAGTGAGACAGTTGCGCTATTTTTGAGCTCAAAAAGACTCCCACCGGGGGTGAAGATGTATGTTGTGGTCTATGGCACTAGCTCAGCACATGGTTCCTCTCCTCCTCTTTTTCCGGTAATTTGGCACTCTTTCCTTTCCCTCTTTTCTCTAGGCTCCATCCCCCTTTGTCATGATAGTCGACCGAGGTTTCCAAATCTCCTATACTGCTTATATCCAATTGGCCTGTCTGTTTTTTCAAAAAGGCCTTTCCAGCCTTTTCTCCCAGTTCTCCACTCCAGCCATGGACAAGTGAAAACATTTACCTAGAACGTCCGGGCCGTGAGTAGAGCCCTGGGTGAGGGGAAACCAATAGCGTCCCACACTGGACCCAGCCCAACCCTGTAGAATATTTTGAAGCGTTCTAGGGGTGTTCCTTTCCAACCCCTTCTTCCACCTGCTTGCTCCAGGCTTAAGTACCTGCCCCCCACCCCTTACTTAGCGTCTGGGGTGCAGGAAGCAAGCAAATCTGGATGAAAACCCGAAGCTTAGACCAATTAAAGAGGGCATGCAAAGGTTTTCTCGGAACTTCTGAAACCACCGTGGGATTAGCTCAACAGCTCTATAGAAAACCAAAATTTCATTCTCAGCACCTAGGCTAAAGATGTCAAACCGGCACCATTTTTAAGTCTTGCCTCCAAGATGCCTTGAGGGAGGTGGCTTCTTCTAAAGGAAGATTACACTGACTTCCTCAAAGCCAAGGTTCTTCGCAGTAGTCCTGACAGGACGGGGTCATAATGGGTCCAGCCACAGAGGCCTGGTACGGACCAATGCTCTCAGAACAATCCACAAGTTGTTTATTTCACTTATTAACCTGACTTCCAATCCCTTTACCCTCCTCTCGCCCGCCCCCTACCCCCTACCCCCAGCCCTCCATGATTTCACAGAGAAGTTAACAGAAAGAGGAAAGGCAGGCAGATTTGACCCAGAGAAGAAGGGTCCAGGGCAGGCTGCCTAATGCAATATTTGGAATGCTTCTCCCTAGTTACTTATTACCAACACCTACAATTGTGTTAATAAATATCTTCTTTTATGGGGCAAACTGAAGTCTCCTTTCAAAATTAGAGTATTGTATTATGAATGTATCTTTTCTCCTTTTTACAAAATGTTGTGAACTCATTTGTGTATTTGGAACGAACCTGTCACCTATTGGAACAACTCACAATTCTAGATAAGTAAAATAATAATAGATTAAGTAGAAAGAAGAAAAATATCACCAAGGACCTTCTCAATACCCCAGATGTTTTGGTATATTTCCTCATGCTTCTTAATTTTGTATTCTGTGGATTCTTGACATCATTTTGGGTTTGTGTGTGTATGACCGTGGGCACATGAGCCTGTACATGAAGCTTTGTGACCCGCTGTTGTTATTTATGTCATTGTAGACTCTAAACTGCTGATGTCAGGGTATGGCCTTGAGAGCCCCCATTTCCAGAATGGGTCGCAGCTGTCCTGTCTACCACTGGCCACACTCCCTCCAGCATCCTCTTGAAGGCTGAGCAGTAATTTTCCTTCCCTTCTCTCTGATCAGGGCTCCAGACTAAGCAGCTACACAGAGGACTTGGTGGATGCTGAGGATGAAAGACATGTCTTCTCTTTCTCAGCATCAGCTGGGTGTGGACTGAGGTCCAGGCAAGGAATAGGCTCTTCTACCTATTCCTTGGACATTCTGGGATTTTTTTTTTTTTACAGTAGAGAGAGATTTGTAGTTGCTGACTGAGAACCTATCTCTTTGCAGCATGTGGCAGAAAGCTGCCAGCACAGGAAAAGACTTAAGCCACCAGCTGACTCTCTAGGTATTTCTATTTTTAAAGACTGTCAAACTGTGAAACAACATATATTCTTAATTCTTAAGCTGCGTATGTTAAGCAAGAAATGATACTGAGCAGAGAAAGGTCAGGGGGTCTGTAAACACACACTGTCTGCTACATACATATTAAAGAGTACTCACAAAGGGGCTGAATTGCTGATGCTCATCTTAAAAGCAGATCCCAAGGAAACAGTTCTGAAAGGCCCAGAAGAAGACAAGACTCCATAAGGGACCAGGATGAGGAAAGACCCAGGTACACACACACACACACACACACACACACACACACACACACACACACACACACTTCCACACTGGCCTGCAAGGAGACACCGCAGGGTCCTTTTGTCTTCTTTCCTAGTCTCCACAGCAGTCCCCAAGGCAGTGTTGATGAGTCCTTGGTTTGTGACATTAGGGACAAGGAGACCTTTTGTAGAGAATGAACGTATTACATATTTCAGTGTCTGGAGAAGCACCCTGATATTTATCCCACGGAGAACATGTTGTATACCAGCTGGCCTAACTATGCATTATCCCTTACAATTGTGGGTGCTATCATCTATATTTTTAGGATCCAAAATAATAATAATAATAATAATAATAATAATAATAATAATAATAATAATAATAATAATAATTTAAACAAGTTACTTGACTAAGTTGGAACACCTAGGAAATGTCTGAGTTAACAGCCTTTCAAAATTCAGCACAGCTTGACTCCATCCCAAGAGCTCTTAGCCGTTAGGCTCTGTTTTTGGGGAAACATCCAATGTTCTGGCCTATCGGAGTGGCCAAGGATGGATGAGACAGCTGTGTAACTTATGTGCTAATAATGTGAGATGGAATTCTCAGAAACAAAGCCCAGGCCATCCTCAGGAAATACAGTTGCTCTGCTGGTCACCTTCCCAATGCTGGTGGTGACTAAAGTTATCAAAATGAATATTATCACAGGCGTTATATTCATAGGGCGTCCAAATATGCCACACCCTCTTCCAGGACACAGAAAGGAGTGCCGTATGCACAGGAAGTCACCATGTAAATGCGATATATTACGCTTTCAGGAGATGGACCTGAAAGGTTAGAGCAAAGCTACTTGCTTTCTGCCGCCACAGGGATGATCAATTTTAATATCTGACAAATAGAAGGGGTGCTGTTTGTGGTGTTCTTTTTACCGATCACTTGACTGTAATGGGGCCCAATTGAAAAAAAATGAAATATAGGTCAACTAAAGTTTATGTATTTTGTGACTCTAATTCATGTCAGGCATTGGTTTAAAGCTTGTAATGGGTTTGCTAAATTACAGGTAAAAGCTTTCTGTCCGATGCAAGTAATGGAAGCGGTGTTCTGCTTTGAGGAACTCTTATTTCATTTTGTCCTTCTACACAAGACGTAGAGTGATTCTTCCAAGAATTCAGTAGCCACAGAGAACTGTGTGCTTTTTTTTTAATTCGTAGATTTGTGAATTCAATAAACCCAAAGGGATTATATCTTGGCTCTTAACCACATCCTATGATAAAAGCATGAATTATAAGAGTTCTGCAAGTTTTCAGGTTTATGTATTTATATTGAGACAAAGGCCCAGGTTGGGTGGGTGGACATGCATTTAGAAGGTGATCTGCTAAGCAGTTGCCAGAGGACCCATCCTCTTAAACATTGGGGAAAACATCCCAGCATGCCCTTTTTTTTCCTTTTTCTTCCTTTCTGTTTTCTTCTTTCTCTTTTCTTTCTTCCATCTCTTTTTTTTGGAAGGACAGAAAGTTCTCAAGATTATAGAGAAAGGAAATTAAGCTTTGCTTTGGAACATCTTGGTGAAATGCCACAAGGATAATTACTTCCAAGGTGTATGATTAAGAATCTTTACAGTTGTATTTATAGAGTTTTCTCACCTTGTGGAAGAAACCTTGAAATCCTCTTTTCTATTGCTTGCCAGAACTAGACTTAGCTAAAGACCTGGGTGGCTGACCCGGTGACCTCCAGCACATCACTTCCTGCCTTGGGGTTGCCAATATTCATTGGATAAGCAATTCATTAACAAAAACGGTTTTTTAAAAAGTCCTTTGAAAACCAATATATACTTATTGTCCAGCTCTTAGTAAAGTGTTGGAACTTTTATGAGCACTCATGTATTAATATAATAAACTGTATTTTTAAAATATGCATTAGAATAAGGAAAATAATGTTTTAGGTGACTTATAGTCTAAGATTTTTCTACCTATCCAGACTTTTCTTTTCAGAGAAACGTAGAAGCAGATGTTTATTCTGCAACCTCCACAAAGTTAGCTGTGTTTGCTAAGTGATTGTCTATGTCATGTCATTAAATGTTGCAGGTGCATACAACTTTGTGGCCGTCATTCCTGTTCAGACTGCCTCAATCTTTTTATCTTCTCTATCTCTTGAGTGGCAAGGTGAATTACTACCGATAATCTGATATCACAACTGGATGTCCCATAACACCTCGAAGTCAGGTCATTGCAAATCAAATGTTCTCACCTTCTAAGATTTTCTTTCTGTTTCCCCAGCTGTTGACAGCCACACTCTCTTCTTCTCTATGGTGGGTGCCAGGGTGGGCTCTAGGGTGTTTGCTGTTGCTGTTTTGTTTGCTGGTGTGTAGCAGCTAGCCAGATAGGTCAGTCATTGTTCATAGGCTTGCTAGTTGCCTGGAAAGTCATTTCTAGAATGCCATGCCAGGACAAATAAATGTTAGCCATCTTACATTGATATATTCAGACTGCTCATAGCATAGGCTATTTTATAGCCCACATCTCACAACATCCTGGTTACAGGCACATATTGGCCTTAATCAAAAAGCTTTGTCAATTTAATGGAAAAAAAGCAAAATTTCCTACTTTTAAAATTTTCCTCACTTCTTTAATAACTAGACAGGCTAAGCCTTGAATGTTCATATTGTGTTGTTTGGTTGTCCCAACTCTGAACATTTGTAATTATGTACTTTTTATTTTAAAAACAATACCTATTTAATGATCGTAAAGCTAACTTTTGGACTTCAGAAGGAAGAGAAAAACATCTCAAGGACGAATTTGGAACTCTGCTGTTAAGTAAGGCTTTGGCCTCTTGGGGGCGCTACATGTTAGGACTCGTCTAAGCCCAGGACTTACTTTCTTTTTGCTGTTTGGACTCAAGCACTCCATATCTTTAACTCCAGACTTTCTTCCTCATTTTTCTGGCTGAAGTATGCTCAATGCTCAACAAAGGCAGTCTAAATCAAGGTTTTCTTGATACAGTCAGGGAGGAGACCTCCTGTACCTTCTTGGCTTGTAATCAGGAAGGTGAAAATTAAAATGCTAAAAGTTAGTTTTGCCAGAGAAGACAGATGTTTGGTTTTAAGAAAACCCATGCCTGTAGGTGAGGATTCCTGGAGAAATGTGCTTCTAGCAACCATTTAGAAGTTGTGTGCCATCTGCAGAGAAGGAGAAGGGAAAGAGGCACTGACACGAATACAAATGACTTCTAGTAAAGGCAGCTGGGGAGGAGAGATACATGGATGAGAAACAAAGGAGTGCGAGGAGAGATGAGCAGACTACAGGGAGAGAGATGAGGACAGCTTTGCCACGACGCCTGTGTAGGCTTCTAGACCACACGCCTGGATGTAAAACTCTTGGGGTAGGTACTTATAGTAATTGGGTTCTTTGGGGTGGCTCCACTTGATGGCAGAGGTGAGCGAACAGAAAACACCTATCCTTAAATGTATTTACCTCAAGATAATTTTCACGCTACAGCGGTATATTTTGGATACCCAACTGCAGGGCAAAGTCTAGGAAAGACTGGACGCCCCACATCTCAGGGGACCGTGTATGGTAGGTGGACCCCTACCTCCGTGTTGAGTGCCCATTGTCCCTTGAAGACTCCCAGGGGAAAAAATTCGAACTGTTCACAGCCCATGTATTGCTCTTCTCTTTCCTCTTTACTTTCTCCTCCTCCTCCTCCTTCTCTCCTCCTCCTCCTATTCTTATTCTTATTTTTCTTGCACTAGTTTATCTAGTTAGGCTAATATTAAAAGGTGACACAGAGCATGAAAGGTGACAATTCAGAAGGTGGAGGGACTCGTGGAATAGATCAGAGGTGGCCTTGAGCAATTTTGTGTAGGGACGGGGCAGAAGAATTTAGGCAGGAAAAATGGAAACTCGGGAGAGACACTTCAGAGTCTAGTGCACATTTGGCTAAACGGTGTCCTCGATATTTCAAGCTCGTGGAGTTGGGAAAGCAAGCATGTGCAGAACACCTCCCAAACCCCAAATATAATTACGGGATTGGGACTTAGGCGGAGATTGTATAACCTGTTCTCACACATCTTAGTGACTACAAGGAAGCTACCAGTTCAGTCCAGAGCTTTTCTCTCTGGACTACTGTGAGGTTTTCATTTCATTTGGCTCCCATGCTAGATTTCAGTGAGCTAGTCCTCCTTTTCAGGATGACCTTAGATATGGAAAATAACAGAAGAATGTGTTTTGGGGACTTTGAAGTAGGGCAAAGTAAGAACTCATGTTATGTGACATCATGACCCCCGGGGGGGGCAAGGTTTATCTCTGGGTTCAGCTCAACTGTGTTCACACTGGAGACATGGTGGCCTCATTTGTCCCCCCAAACAGGGGTTTAGATAAATTGGAAGGCTTTCAAGGGAAACCAGCCAAAGACATAAGGAGCTGGGAGAATTGCTTTGTGAGCCGAGATGAGAAAGGGTTAAAGGCTAACTGGCAAGTGAAGGGACAGCCAATCAGGAGTAAAGACAAGCAATAGGCAGGAGCCAGAGCAGAGCCTCACTAGCATCTGCTACAAGATGGCCGCCCCCCCCCCCTTCCTCCTGTGTATGGCTAGTCAGCATCGTGACTGTAAATACCACTATGTGGACAAGTGCCCAAACACCTCACATTCAGCGTGCTCCAGCCCAATGCTGCCCCTCCTTTGCCCCGACAGTGATCATGATCTGAATGACCCCAACCAAGTCCCATCTGGCTTCCTTTTGCCCTACAAACAACCGCTGTCCTGTCTTCCTCCTCTGGGCACTGCCATTCTCTGTGGTCCTGGATGGTCTTGCTTCTGTCCTTTACCGCATCCTGCTGAGTTCCTGACTCGAGGTGCCTTCTCCCTCGGAGCCTCCTTTCCTCACCTCATTCTCCCCAGGAACACAGGTTCTGGAGCACCGTGGCTCTGCCCCCCCTAGCCTGCTTCTGCCAAGTTGTCTGCTTGGTCTCCTCAACTCTGTATTGAGGCTAGTAATACTAAAGGGCTCTAGAGGTGATTTGAAAGGTGCAAAACTGCACACTAGTTAGTTCTGAGCACGTGCCAAGTATTTCCCGGGTGTTAGACACCCCATCTTAATTATTGACAGCTTCTACATGTATATCCTACTTTCATTTTAAGTCTAAACTTCATCAGATCTCTCTCTCTCTCTCTCTCTCTCTCTCTCTCTCTCTGAATTCTCAGTGGCCTTTTCTATATCTCTTCCAGGCAATTTAGTAAAAAAAATTCCCATTTTCTATAGTACTATGGTAGAAGTGGATTTGTTATCTTTTTTTTTTTTTTTTTGTTTTTCGAGACAGGGTCTCTCTGTGTAGCCTTGGCTGTCCTGGACTCACTTTGTAGAGCCAGCTGGCCTCGAACTCACAGCGATCCACCTGTCTCCACCTCCTGAGTGTGGGATTAAAGGCGTGTGCCATCATGCCCAGCTGGATTTGCTATTTTTTATTCCAGTATATTTTATTATAATTACTTACTTGTATTTCTGCCTTGCCCTCTAGACATGTGGATCACAACCCCTTTGGAAAACCTCTATCTCCAAAAATTTTCATATTACTATTCATAATTGTAGCAAAATTACAGTTATGAAAGAACAACGAAAATATTTTATGATCGGGGTCACCACAGCATGAGGAACTGTATTAAAGTGGTGCGGCATTAGAAACGTTGAGAGGCACTGCTCTAGTCTATCCACACCCTGAGGGAAGAAGAAAGAATTCAGGATTTTTTGTGTGGCCCTTCCAGGCTTCCCCTAATCCATCTAATGGCTATGTGTGATGATGTCTTTTTGATAACATTTTTATTAGGAAATAATTCACATGCAATACAACTCAGCCATTTAACCTTGCAGTTCTATGGTTTCTGGAATATTGACAGAGTCGTGGAGACATCACCACAGTTAGTTTTAGAACATTCCTGTCACTCTTGCCCCTCCACCTGCCAAATTGTTTCTTAGCTACCAGTCTCCTCTCAGACCATCTCCCTTAGCCCTAGTTAGCCTCCTTTCTGCCCTCTGTCCTTGCGGACTTTTCTCTCTGGAACATTTTCCATAAGTTGTGCAATGTGAGCTCTTTCGTGACTGGCTCCTCTCATTTGGCATCGTGTTTTCTATGGTTCGTCTGTGCTGTGGCAGAGTCACTACTACATTCCTTTTAAAGGCCGAATGTTGCCCCATTGTTTCTCTATTCACCAGCCGATAGGTATTGGGGGTGTTTCTGCTTGTTGACTCTCATAGCAAATACTGACTTGAATGTGTGTACAAGTCTTGGACTAGACATTTTTCACTGGTCTTGCGTGTGTACTGACGAGTAGGCGTGCTGGGTTACGCTCGCTATGTTTAACTTTCTAAGAAACGCCAAACTGTTTCCCAAAGTGTCTGCACCGTTATACCTTCTCACCGGTAGCACACAGCCCATTCTCGGTGGCCTAGATTATACATCCTGACAATGACTTTTTAATGGATTTCTGGTGAATGAGTGCTGATTTTTTTGTTTTGTTTCGTTTTGTCATACCTTCCTAGATAATACAGAATGACAATTATTTACAAAACATTTGCACTGTACGAGATAATGCAAGCAATCTAAGAGCATGCACAGGAATTTGTGTCTCTAGTGTGTGAAATTACCATGCCATTGTATATAAAAGAATTGGGCACACACAGATTTATTTTTTATCCACTAGGAGTGATGGCACCAATCTCCTATGTTCTAAGGGGCCACTGTATTTATTTCTCTACATCCCACGTGATGGGTTTTTCTATATCTGTAGACTTATAAAGTTTTCTGTTACACTTTAAGTAACAGTTCTCCAATAGAAAGATCCCCCAACTCCCCCCAAAGGATACCTTATCGTACTGGAAAAGCACTTGGAAAAGGAATAAGGTGACAAGATTAATCTCTATTCAAATAAAAATACAAAACCTGAATTTTTTTCCCCAAGTTTTGTCATTGTACCGATAGAAGTGTCTTAGGAAATGCAAATATGTATTTTCTGCATGAATAAGGACAATGTTATTTAAAGGTGGTAATAAAGTGTGGAGTCTTATGTAAAAAAGTAAGGCAGTTAAAAGTAGAAAGAATTGGAGATGCACCAAGTGACTTAAGGAAGAATAAAAATATATCATAAAGTGAGAGAGGGAACAGAGAATAGACCGGACATTCTAGGCCATGGCAGCATTGGGGTGCAGTGTGGGAAAGGGGCAGGAGTGAGGTTGAAAAGCCACTGTCCCTCTTGGATTACCACAAAGCCACCTCTCAGGAAATGAGCTGTGATAGATTTAAGAAAAGCAAAGCACTCAGAGGAAGAATAGCAGGCTACCAAGAGGAGACTTGACACCCTATGATCATATACAGGGGAGAAGGTATCCCTCAGTCACAGACATAGGGGAGGGTAGTAGGGGGAAAGCGAAAGGGAGGGAGGAATGGGAGGATACAAGGGATGGGCTAACAATTGAGAGGTAATATGAATAAATTAATAAAATATTAAAAAAAATAAAAAACAGCTAATACTATTTTACAAAAAAAAGTTGAAGATCACTAAAAAACAAAAAAGAAAAGAAAAGCAGAACAATTTCTAATTACAAACAAATGGTGCAATTCTCCAGAGCCAGACTGTGCTCAAGAAAGACTTTATACACCTTGTCCTAGTCGAACCCTCCTCACTGGCTGTGGTCCAGATGCAGGCATTGCCCTCACTCACTGGTCCAGATGCAGGCACTGCCCTCACTCACTGGTCCAGATGCAGGCACTGCCCTCACTCGCTGGTCCAGATGCAGGCACTGCCCTCACTCACTGGTCCAGATGCAGGCACTGCCCTCGCTCACTGGTCCAGATGCAGGCACTGCCCTCACTCTCTGGTCCAGATGCAGGCACTGCCCTCACTCTCTGGTCCAGATGCAGGCATTGTCCTCACTCAGTGGTCCAGATGCAGGCATTGCCCCCACTCTCTGGTCCAGATGTAGGCACTGCCCTCACTCACTGGTCCACATGCAGGAATTGTCCTCATTCACTGGATGAGGAATCAAAGGATACAGAAGTTCATCCACTGCTCAGGAGACCGGGCAAGGTATAGAATCTGAACATTGTGCTGCCGAGCCAGTGAGTGCCACGCGCCTCCAGTCCCATGCGCCTCCAGTCCCACGCGCCTCCAGTCCCACCCGCCTCCAGTCCCACGCGCCTCCAGTCCCACGCGCCTCCAGCCCCACCCGCCTCCAGTCCCACGTGCCTCCAGTCCTGTCGCAAACTGCTGGGCCACCACTCGCCCATGATTATGTTTGTTTTCTTCACCTACGTTGTTTGAATACAGCAATTAAAAATACATTAACCACCTTGTGATTTTCGTTCAAATGAAATCAATTTAAATAATGAGCCAAAGGCGTTTGTTTTTGTAATAGTTTTTAAATTACTTGTAATGTAGCGTGATATGCCACCAGGTCTATCGAGGGTTCAGGCAGGATGCAGGGACTCGGAAGCTATGTTTTTGAAGATCAGGCTTCATCCCAGAGGCAACAAGAAGCATTAACTTTCTAAAACTCTCAGTTGGCACATAATAACCGTGGACGTGCGGGGTGCAGTGCGTTACCTGTGTAAACATTGCGCAGTCATCAAAACAGAGCAATTAGCATATTCATTGCCTGGGACATATAGCATTTCTTTGTGGTGAGGACATACAAATCTTCTAATCTAGTTCACCACACACAGTACACAGTACACAGCACACACAGTACAATGGCTGACAACGCTCTCCAGGGCATCCCTCTTGGATAACTGCAGCCTTGCTCCTCCCCCATCCTTAACCTTTTGAGCCAAGTGGCTCATCTGTGGCTTGGAAATGCCCTCTGCCCTGAGGGTCTGTGGGGGGATGCTTACAGCAGAACTAGGAATCTGTTGCGACAGTCACAATTAGAGACTGAAAAGGTTCTGAGCTAAAACCAGAGCAATGGGCATGAGTGGTGACCACAGATGTAAATCAAAGAAAGATGAACGTGGCACCAGGGTGCAGAGGCCTTAGCGTGGTGAGCCCTTCTGGGTTCTCAGGGTGGGCCACAGGGCCGCTGGAGATGTGAGTCCTTAAATCGGATCCCAAGGAAATGGGGTTTTACAACAGCAAGTACAGTTTATTCTTTTAAATGGTTTATATCTTTTCTACTATTTTCGTCTGAGGGTTCTGTTTGGTTAGCTTGCTGCTGCTGCTGCTGCTGCTGCTGTTGTTGTTGTTGTTTTGTTTTTGAGAAAGGGTCTCTGTAGCCCAAGCTGGACATCCTCTCACAGCAATCCTTGTGTTTCAGCCACCCAAGTATTAGGGCGGGAGGCGGGAGCCACCCATCTCAGAGTTTCTTTCCAGTCATCCTTTCTCTTTCAGAAGCAGCTGAAGGCATTTTTAAGACTTGGAACTTCAGTGTCTGGGGAGTCTATGCGTGTAGCATCTTCGGCGCTTCCTAGACTCATCCCATTGGCCCTGGGGCTTGCAGATGCGCAGCTTTTGCCGCATGACAGACGACCTAATTGGCCACAACCTCTTGTGATTGCAGGCTGCTTTAGCGGGAGGCACCACCATGATCATAGATTTCGCCATTCCTCAGAAAGGCAGCTCCCTCATCGAGGCCTATGAGACCTGGCGCAAGTGGGCAGACCCCAAAGTCTGCTGTGACTATAGCCTGCACGTGGCAGTGACATGGTGGAGCGACAAGGTAAGGCAGCTGGCTTCCAGTTTGTCTCATTCAGTCCCCTCATCCTCTGTTCTGTATGAGAGCAAGAAACTGGCGATGTCAAAGGCAAATCTTGGTGGTGTCCCCGCCTCAGGGGTGACCAGGGGGCAGGAAGGATGAGTTTTCATTGCACATTTTTCTGACTCTGTTGGACTCTGGAGACTTTGAAAGGTTACAATTAAAACCTTCAAATATAAAATGTCATATAAAGCACACAATGGAAACCTGTCATGCTTGTTCCCAGTGACATCTTCCTGTGTTTAGTCCAGGAATTGTTGATGTTACTTCTACTTTGGACAACTCTTATTCTCAACTTCAACATGCCTAGAATTTTTAAAACTGCATTATGAATTTTTAACTTGTGAGAAATACACAAAAGAAATTCTAACCTTAGAATCTCTTCATATTGGAGGCCTCCACTCCCAACAGCAGGAGAGGGCTAGGATCTGTTCCGAGGCCCTCTCCCAGCCATGTGCCTTGGGCTTTCCCGACACTACTGTGCGGTTATTGTCACCTGAGACCCATGTACAGCTGACCTCAAAACACCTTTCCATACCTAATAATTACGTAGGACATGAGGAAAATGGTAAGATTCAGATAGAAAAGATGATTTTGAGAGCCATTAAGGTATATTGAGAAGTTACTGAAATCCACTGAAAGTGTATGGTGTGTGTGTGTGTGTGTGTGTGTGTGTGTGTGTGTGTGTGTGTGTGTATGCATGCATGTGTCTTGGAAGAACATTTCCTTGAGATTTAAATCCTAACTCACTTCTTCATACTGGCTTCATTCAGGAATGTTAAGGGGGCAGAGGTGATATCATTTTGAGTAGCTCCTACACCAACGTCCCTTCCAGAACTTGCTTCAGACACCTGGTGCCTATAAAGCATGCGATGTTCTGGACCAAGTAACCCAGCAGCCATCCTCGCAAGGGTTACAGTCCACTACTTAAGTTGGCTTTTCTCCCCACATGATAGCTGAGCGATGAGTTTTGTCTACTTTCCAGGTTTAAAGGCAAGCCTTCCTTTCTTTCATCTCTTCCTATCTTTTCTCTTCCTTCACTTTTCCTTCCTTTCTTCCTCCCCTTCCCCTCCCTCCTCCTCCTTTCCTTCTACTCTTTCCCTCCCTGTCTTAGTTTACGAGAGCAAAGGCAGCAATGCTGGCTTTTTACCAGTCCTTTCCACACTTTAACAGGTACATAGATCCCCACATACAGGTTCTATTGTGTCACTATAACCAAGTGCTTCATATAGACTCAAACAATAGACACAGACTGCATCCCAGCTTCTTCTTTTCCAAGGTCCCAGTCATCTGGCTCTAGAACGCACACCATTAGAATGTACATCATTAAAATGTGCACCATTAGAATGTACATCAGTAGAGCCACTCACATCTGCAGTCTAAATAAGGGCTCAGGACTTTAACGTAAGGGTTAGAAGATGCGCAAGTCAATTTGTTAAAACTTTTTTCCCCTTTATGAGGATTCTTTGTAGTTTTTCTTCTCTTTTATTGAAAATAGATTTCTCTCCTTACATAATATATCCTGATTACAGTTTACTCACCCGCTACTCCTCCCCACCTCCCACCCACCCTCTACTCCTCCCCACCTCCCACCCACCCTCTACTCCTCCCCACCCACCCAGATCCACTTTCTTTATGTCTCTCATTAGAAAAGAACAGGATTCTAAGAGATGATAATAAAATATGACAAAATAAAGTATATTAAGATAAAACACAAATGATAACATTGAAATTGAACAAGACAAACCACCATTAGGAAAAGAGCCCAAGAAAAGGCACATAAATCAGAGACCCCCACCCATTTGCATACTTTAGAATTTCAGTAAAACACTAAACTAGAAGTCATATGGTGCAGACCCCTGCAGGCCCTGTGCTTGTTGCTCAAATCTCTGTGAGCTCATATGTTGATTTGGAGGACCCTGTTTCCTTGGTGTCCTCCATCCCCTCTGGCGCTTATACTCTCCTCCTCTTCTCCTGGGTTCCATAAGCTCTGAGAGGAGAGATTTGATGGAGAAAGCCCATTTAGGGCTGCATGTTCCAAGGTCTCTCACTCTCTGTGTAATGTCTGGCTGTGGGTCCCATCTGTTGCAGGAAGAATCCTCTCTGATAATGGCTGAACAAGGCACTGATCATATCTATCTATCTGAGTCTAGGATACACCACAAGTCAATTTGTAATAGTGGACAAAATTACCTGCATTACTATGTTTAACACAGAGAGGGCCTTGCTAGGTGGTCCCATGCTGGCCTTGAACTTGTCCTCCTGCCTGTACCTTTGAGAGGTGACTTTTCAGGATGTGCGAATACGCCTCGCTTGGTGCTTTTGTTGTTGTTTCTTTGAGTCAGGGTCTCTCTACATAGCCCTGACTATCCCGGAACTCATTATATAGATGAGGCTGGCCTGGAACTCATATAGATTTACATGCCTCTGCCTCTACCTCCCAAGTGCTGGGATTACAGTAGGCACTGCCACACCCAGTGGCTTTCTGCTTTTTTTATATTATTAATTTATTCATATTACATCTCAATGGTTATCTCATCCCTTGTATCCTCCCATTCCTCCCTCCCTCCCATTTTTCCCCTTACTCCCCTCTCCTATGACTGTGACTAAGAGGGACTTCCTCCCCTTGTATATGCTCATAGGGTATTAAGTCTCTTCTTGGTAGCCTGCTATCCTTCCTTTGAGTGCCACCAGGTCTCCCCATCCAGGGGACATGGTCAAATATGAGGCAACAGAGTACATGTGAAAGTCAGACCCCACTCTCCACTCAACTGTGGAGAATGTCCTGTCTATTGGCTAGATCTGGGTAGGCGTTTGAAGTTTACAGCACGTATTGTCCTTGGCTGGTGCCATAGTTTGAGCAGGACCCCTGGGCCCAGATCTACCCATCATAATGTTCTTCTTGTAGGTTTCTAGGACCCTCTGGATCCTTCTACTTTGCCATTCGCTTTGTGCTTTTTAATGAGTATAAAGTTAACCTTCTTTGTTGTATTTGCTCCATAAATTGTTGGTGGTTTCTCTTTTTCTGTTAAATTATGAGTGTTTACAGTTGTTTGGATAGCTTAAAGATCAATTTTTAAAAAGATGAACCAATTAGCGAATATTGTCCCTGAGAAAGGCTCTTTAACTTTTAGCAAAAATGTCTACTCTTACCACACGTAAACTTTGACCCATTCTAGAGCCATGGCTGCTGCTATTGCTGCCCTGTGGCTTCATCTTTTTTTTTTCTACAACAATCTCCTCAAATTGGAAGACAGATGCAGAGAATTTTATGTCCTAGAATAGAAATTAAGTACCTCAGGGAAAGCTATTAACTTTTCCATAATGTAAGGATCTCACGGCAGCAGGCATTTATCAGGTGAAATGGGATGACATGGGAGAAAGTTTGTGGATTTGACTGCATGTTCCTGAGGTAAATTGTTACCTTTGCATTGCTTATACCTTTTCTGAACATAATCTTTGAGGAGTGATGAAATTACCGCTTAAGCTAATGAGGGATGTACTGTTGTACCTGCCGCCCCCTAGGTAAAAGAGGAAATGAAAATCCTTGCCCAAGATAAAGGAGTTAATTCTTTCAAGATGTTCATGGCCTACAAAGACCTGTACATGATACAGGACGAACAGATGTATGCGGCCTTCTCTCAGTGCAAGGAGATCGGAGCAATCGCCCAGGTGCACGCAGAAAATGGAGACTTGATTTCAGAGGTGAGCCTTCCGGTCCCAGCCCTCCCACGGGACAGGGGAATGTTTTAGAGGACTGTGATTTAAAGCCAAGACATCCGGCCCTAAGAAGGTAGACCCAGTGCGTGGATGGGCAGAAATTAAGTCGCTCGATACCTGTGCTGCATAAATACCTGAGTTGGTTTTCTTGTCAGAAACTTTGACTTTGTTCAGTGGGTCTACATGGTTAGATGAAGAATCTTCTACATTTATTTTATCTATTTATTTATTTATCTATTTATTATGAGTACACTTGTGCCTGCATGAGCTTACAGATATCTGTATGTACAGATTCCCATAGAGGACAGAAGAAGTTGGATCCTTGGACCTTGAGAGACAGCTGTGAGCAGCCATGTGGGTGCTGGGAACTGAACCCAGGTGCTCTGGAAGAGCAACCAGGCCATCTCTCCAAACCCTGTAAATCATTTCTTTTGTGTTCTTGAGCACTGGTTTGTTTGCTGGGCTTTCAGAGGCTTGGGCTGCTGGTGTCGAATGCTAATGTGTGAGCAGTGTGGTGCTTTAAAGCCTTGTGCTTTCCACTGACTGGGAACTGAAATGTGCCCTGGGGGAATCGAGAAGATATTTATTTCTCTTGTTAGTTCCATTACTAGTGCCCAAAGGGTATGCCATCTGCAAGATTTAGAGAGCTGTCTCTAACCCTTTATATTAGCTGGGTTTCTTTTCTTTCCCCGGGCTTATTTCCCATTAAGGTAAATAAGATTGCAACTCGGTAGCTGGGAGGCAGTGGGGAGAATGAAAAGAGAGTGTGAGCTATAAACTCAAACAGACCAGAGTTTAACCTTGACTTCCTCACTGTGTGACCTGGGCAAGTCATGTCATTTCTCTGAGTCTTGGCTTGCAGCCCTTTTTTTGTGAGAAGGAAAGAAATAAAAATCTGAAGACATAAAATGGATCTAATGTCATTAGTGGGTTGAGTTGAGGGGTGGTGGAGACTGATTCGGTAGAAAAATAAAACCCACTGAACAATATATTGCGATGACGTCAGCAAAGGGCTCAAGCCATTCTATTTTGTGTTAATATGTTAAGTATCAAGCCCATGCAATGCTTCCTACAGAGTGTGAGTGAACAAACCTGATTTTTTTTTTCAGGGCTGAGTCAGACAGACAGACAGACAGACAGACAGACAGACAGATGGCAGAGACCAGAGGACAAATTCAAATGCCATTCTTCAGGGACCAGTCTGCTTTATTTTAGAGACAGGGCTTCTCACTGGCTGGGAACTCACTAACTAGGCCAGACTGGCTGACCAGTGGGCTTCCGGGATCTGCCTGTCTCCGCTCCCCCAGCATTACAAAGCCGTTGTGTTTGACTTTTTCACGTGGCTTCTGTGGGTTGAACTTGGGGTGTCATGGTTGCACAGTAAGGGCTTTACCAGCTGAGCAGGCTCCCCGGCCCCTCCCTCCCCCCATCTTTTCAATCAAGAGAAGCTGGTGGTAAAACAATGCACTCGGGGGATACAATTAATATATACTAACAGCATATTTTCCTCCTGCTCCCTTACTTATAGCTGACAGATTTAGAAGTCTATCAGAACCTTTAATTTCCAATAAAATAATATCTGTCATTAGCCATCCTTTCTGCTACATTTTTCCATTCTTGCTGCCTTTTTAGGGAGCAAAAAAGATGCTGGCACTGGGGATAACAGGCCCTGAAGGGCATGAGCTGTGCCGTCCAGAAGCGGTGGAGGCCGAGGCCACTCTGAGAGCCATCACCATCGCCAGTGCGGTGAACTGCCCTCTATACGTTGTGCACGTGATGAGCAAATCTGCAGCAAAGGTGATAGCTGACGCAAGGAGAGAAGGTGATCCTCACTGGTACCCCACCACCTCGAGTTAACAAGCTAGCAGGCAAACAGGCTGCCTCTGCTCAGTGAATGGGGAAGATGTGGTTGGTGCCCGCCGCCTTCGTCCTTACACACGTCTCTTTCCTCCGTCCTTTCTCTTTGTTGTCATCCACTCCCTTTTGGTCACTTCTTTCCAATACTTAGGACCTCAAACTATTTCCAACTCACAATCTGTCTCTCAAAACCATAAGCTGCAACTTAAAAAAAAAAAAAAACCATGATAGTGAATTTTAATTTTAAAGTTAATTTTACAGTGACTCCCATATCTCCTGACCATCCAGCTAACCCTGCTAGCACCCGATGGACCCAGGGCAGAGCTCACGCTAAAAAAAAAATGGTTTTGGAATTGAATTGATTTGTTGGACAGCACCTTGGATGTTGGGTCAATTGAAGTGGTAACTCCCACAGCATTTTTTTTTTTTTAGCTTATACAAAGCCATTTATTAACAGAAAATAACTTGAGAAGTCCTGTTCACAGACGCCGACCACGACGACCTCCCTTCCTTCGAGTGCTGTCAGAGGGGATGGGAGTGACATCCTCGATCTGCCCAATCTTCATCCCTGAGCGAGCGAGAGCTCTGAGGGCTGACTGGGCTCCAGGTCCAGGAGTCTTGGTCCTGTTTCTTCCTGTGGCCCGGAGTTTGATGTGTAGGGCAGTGATGCCCAGCTCCTTGCACCTCTGGGCCACATCCTGGGCAGCCAACATGGCTGCATATGGAGAGGACTCATCTCTGTCAGCCTTTACCTTCATCCTACCAGTCACTCGGCAGATGGTTTCCTTGCCAGAAAGATCGGTAACATGGACAAAGGTATCGTTGAAGGATGCAAAGATGTGACAGACACCAAATACACTCTCTCCTTCAGCCACTTAGGGTCCAAGGCTGATGACTTGTTCTTCCTTCTTTTCCTTCCCCTTGCGAGGCGCCATCTCTGACCGTCGCCGCCAGCTCACAGCATTTTAATGATTGCTGTTTTGAAGGTTATTTTTTAACTTCAGATCGACTCTTGCCTCAGCTCTCTAGGTCAATCTGAGTATAGTCACACAAAAGAAAGAAAATCTGTTCCTGGGCAAAGGGAAAGGACATTAGTTTGATAGGACTGGACAAAGATGGGTGAAAGCCACATATGTGCATTTTGTGACCTTAGGTCTCACTGGGTGATTCCTGCCGTGAGAGGAGTCATCCTGTTGACTTCCCTCCTGAAAGTGGCAACAGGTGGATAATGTGCCTTGTTCAAAGTCATGATACGGATTTGGCATGCTTCTAATTGACCTAATTTATCTAATTGATAAATGATGTCGAAAACTACTTGTTGCAAGAAGGTTTAGTGAGCCATATTCACTTTTAATATGTAAGTGTTAGGGGTAAGGCTAATTTCAAATATGCTCACAACGTCTTTACTTACAAACTACTGCAGACTCCTTCCCTCCCACACCCCAAGTGTAACAGGAAACAGCTTCCTCCCCTCACCAAAACAAAAGCATCTGAAAATCTCAAGCTGCAGTTCTAGCTTTCTCCCACCAGATGGCGATGTTGACAGCGTTTCGGAATTGGTAAGGTTTCTCCTCTGTGTAGCACCTTCAGGACACAATGTTAGACTAGAGAGGACCGGAAAAGCTGCAGGGGTGTCCATCTTAACCCATCGCCAAGCTATGACCTTGAAAGAGCGGACTGGGAGCTGTTTCTTGACAGTGGGTATTTATTCTACACGTGGACAAAATTCAATCAGAGGCTGGTTATAAAGATCTAGGGACCACAGACAACTAACTTCTAATCCTAAGTACAGTGATTTTTATTTTAAATTAGTTTTAAATACAATTTTACTTCTTGAATGTGTGAACTGTTCACAATTTTACACTAGTCTAAGTTCAAAACTATATACAAAAGAAGTGTTCAAAGAAGTAGCTACTTGTCGTATCCCATAAAAAATATCTGTGTCTCCTGTTTTTCTCTTCTTTCCTTCATAAAACAAAAAGCAAAAGAAAACAACAACTACAGAAACAAACAAACAAAACCACCTCACTAGTATTCTGCCCCTTCCTGCCTTTTCTTTTAGAAATATATCCCTGAGGTCAGCCCCAGAGGGTGGACTTTTTAACATTTGTAGGTCTGGAATATGCTGCTGTGTGTAATTCAAATAACTCTCCACTGGTGGGCACCTGGTCTGTTGCAGGCCTCAGCTCTTACAGTGACCACCACTGCAGTCACCTCCTTCCCCAGAGACTGTTTGATATTTCTATAAGGTGGTGGCTTTTCTATTGTCCCTACAAGAAATTGCTACAAGTTTAGTGACTGATAACATAAACTTGTTATCTGGTGGGTCTAGGCAACAGAGTATCCAGATGTCTGGAGTGCCCCTGCCCTTCCTTACTTCTCCCAGAGGCAGAGGCTACTCAAGTTCCTCAGCTCATGGCCCGAGCACTGCCGTCAGCCTCTTGCTTCTCTCCTTCACTTAAAGGATCTTTTCATAACCCTGAGCCCACTCGTTAATTCACAGTGACTTCCCCATCTTAAGGCTTCTAACATACAACCCTAAGTTCTCTTTTGCTATGTCAGGTAACAAATAAACAAATTACGGGTTGGCGTATGAACGTCTTTAGGGTTCCATTATGTGCCCAACATAAAAGGGTGCCTTTCAGAAGTAGGCTTGCTGGCTCAAAATATTAAACTGAACATGTAACGTGTTAGGTTCATTTCCAAAGCAGCTGTAAGCATGGGACAGTTTCAATGCCACCCAAGCATGCTAGCTAAATTGGATTTACAGTAATGGTGCTTGTGAAAGGTACCTGAGTGCCCAATTGTCAAAGAAACAGCAGAGTCCAGAGTGATTCAGCAGGAGATAGTCCACTCTGTGAATGCAATTCCTCCTGAATAAGTAGGGCATGTGACCAAGGAGGAACCCGAAGGGAGCGGAGATAGCCTAACAGAGCCAAACTGTTCCCATGGCGACTACATCAGTAAACCCAAGGACATACCTTGGAATGGTGATGGCTAGGAGCCCATGAGCCACACTGACCTTCTGTGAAGGACTCAGGTACCTTAGCTGTAACCCACTATCTCCCAACGTCATTTCCAATCATGAACGTACACTAAAGACCTGCTATCTGTAACCTTATTTAAGTAAGAAGTCATTTAGTCTTATGAATTTATAATATAAAAAAAATCTATAAATAGTTTTGTCACCCACTTAGTTCTTCCCGGGCCCTGATACTAACAGTGGGGCCCTAGAATGAAGCACTGATGTCACCTAGGTGCAATGCGCAGAGCCTTGGCCCCATCCCAGACCCACTGGACCCCATGTGCACATGTGCACATCTAACTGAAAATTCAAGTGGTTCATAGGATTATTAAAGTCAGAATCTAGGCACAAAGGTTAGATTGTCAAATCACCAATAGCTTCAACTGTCTCTTAGGGACACAGTACTGTTAAATTTGACTTTATACCTCAGTTGACAACTGTGTACCCAGAGGTGGGCTGAAATCATAACAGCTAACATTATATGTCCCTCACAGAGTAGGACTTTAGGACCATTTATAATTTCAGGCTTTACTCCTAATTTTATTTTAATATATTGTTACCTTAAATTGTCATCAGAATGCTTCAAGCTCAACTTTATGATTGTTTTGTGACTGACGACATTGGGGCATGGGCAAAGCTCAGGGTGGCTTCAATGGCAAGTTTAGTGTGTAGAGGTGTGGCCCAAGTCCACCAGCCCTAAGCCAAACCTTCTCAGTGGTTCTCCTACTAAAGTGTGAGGTCTAGAGCTGGGGTTGTGGATACCTTGCTTTACAATTCATTGGTTTGATGTTTAAAACTTAGATATTTGGAGGGGACGGTTAATTATGTTTGAAATTTGTATTGAAGACATTGTTATTATCTTAGCATTTTGGCATTATTGAAATGGCAAGAATGGGTTTGCTAAAGCATTCACTGGAAAGATAGCCCTCATTTCTCTCAGCCTTTTTGGGGGCTAGTGATTTTGGTCACATAGTTTTAAGTGGCTCACCTCAAGCTTCTGGACTGTGAGTATGTAACAGTGACTTACACTCTAGAGTAGTGTCCAACCATGAAAAAATGAGCAACTTAGCTCACGTAAATCCTGCCTGCCAGCTGAGTTGTGTTAATTACAATTGTCTCTTCAAGTGATGTGAGCGTCTGTGTACCTGGATAGCACTTTCAGTGAGACCCCAGCAATGTCTTTGCCAGCCCCTTCCCTTCCTCCCAGCTGCAGAAGGGACTCAGGCTACCCTGGCCACTGCTTGGCACAACAGTGCTCCTCTGAGCACTCACTTACTTCCCATGGTTCTGTCCCTTCCCTGCTTTGTCTATAGGCTAAGCCCAACGTTCAGATACGGGGTAGGCATGTGAAACATTCTGCCCTGGTGAGACAAGCAGTGGGGAGAGAAATGTATCCACTCAGTCAAGTGCAAGCTGGAACGATTCACATTAGTGCACAGAGAAGCGATTTCAAGTGCCAGGGTCAAGTGCATTTTCTTCACGCCAATAAGGCTCCAAAACACACCTAAGTTTAGTTGGTTACATATTTAGGCTGTCGTTGTCTTATAACATTTCTTGGCTTTCCTGGAATCTCTCCAGTTCGCTCTTTTAAAATAGGTTTAGAAAATAACAGCAGGGGCCATTTCCAGCCTTTCCCTTCAGCTTCCCCTTAGGTACAAACCGCTCCTTTTTCAAAGAAAGTTTTCTGGGAGAGGGATAAGCTTCCTCTCTCCCTCTGCCTCCCTTCCTCCCTCCTTCCCCCTCCCTCCCTGCCTGCCTCAGTTTCTCTCTTTTCCCCTGCTTCCCTTCTTTTGACTGCAGATGGAACCAGGGCCCTGTGAACAGCGCACAGGCACTCACCCCTGAGCTGTGGTGATATACCCACAGCCTCTCCCACACTTTGGTAAAGTCCAAATCTGCTGTATGGACCACACCCTTTGATATTCTAGGCTTGTTATATGAGTTCTTGTTCTCACATTTCCATTAAAGGCAGAAAAAGCAAACAAAATCATTGTAAAATATGGAGCAAAAACTTGAGGGTTTTTTTTTTTTTTTTTTTTTTTTTTTTAAGGTAAAAAGAAGAAAAAAGTGGAAGGAAAGGAATGCTGGTGGGGTTAATTCTGGAGCGAGTAAATAAGCAGAGCAAATAAATATGGAAGAAATTACAGAAGAAAATTTCAGAATAAAAAAATCAACCTTCAGATTAAAATATACCATAAACATGAAGGGGAGTTATTTAAATCTTATGACCCAATGTGGGAGTAATGAAATTTCAATATCTCTATGATAAGGGAAAAACCAGAATATTTCAGATAGTAAAACCAGTTAGAGAAAAAAGAAAGAAAGAAAGAAAGAAAGAAAAGAAAGAAAGAAAACAATTGTACTGTATTGGTAACAGTGACAGAATGAAACTGCATTGCCGTTTTCCTGAAGGTGTGTGTAGAATGACGTATGCAGATACACAGGTGTGGAGGTCAGAGGGTCACTTTGTGGATTCTGTTCTTACACATTTATGTGAGCTGACGGGACCAAGCTTAGAGCACCAGGCTTGTTCTGCAAGTGCCTGCAGAGTCTGCCCATCCATCCTGGGCTCTGGCGGCTCTTGGCTGTCACTGTGCCCATGTGACTGGACAGTCCAGGTGCACATATGAGGAACGGGCAGGAATTTCTTCTCTGAGTAGATCTGTTTTCTGTATGAGCTCTGTGAATAGGAAAACCGTGGCCTTTGGGAGCTTCATTGTACAGGTGTGAGGTCTTTTGTTTGTTTGCTTATTTAGGGTTTTGTTTTGTTTTTTTGTTTGTTTGTTTGTTTGTTTTGGTTGGTTCGTTGGTTGGTTGGTTTGGTTTGTTTTGTTTTGTTTTGTTTTGTTTTTTTGAGACAGAGTCTCTCTGTGTAGCCTTGGCTATTCTGGATTCACTTTGTAGATCAGGCTGGCCTCCAACGCACAGAGATCCACCTGCCTCTGCCTCCAGGAGTGCTGGGGATTACAGGCTTGTGCTATGGTGTGAAACTAGATGTAAGGCAACCACTTCCATCCATAGCCTAGTCTTTATCCAAACAGTGCATGTACTAATGTGAACCACTGACATCAGTGGTTATCCTAGTCTCACTAGCTTCAGCTATGTGTGAACCTTTTCAGCCACAGTGCTGCTCTTAGGGCTCTCAATGACCTTTAAAATATATATTGTACTCTTCTCCCCAGCCTGCCAGTAGAACATGCGTGTGCACGGTTCTGATGCTTTGTTGAGAGTGAAGGCACAGTCTCTCAGTAGCTTAACTACTTGAATCTATCTGTTATTGTTTCCCATCAGTAACTGAAATGTTCGACTATTCTCCAATGGTGGTTGAATAGGAAAGACTCCCATAGACTCATGCAGTTGAATACTTGGCTCATAGGGAGTGGCATTGTTAGGAGGTGAGGCCTTGTTGGAGTGGGTGTGGCCTCATTGGAGTGGGTGTGGCTTTACTGGAGTGGGTGTGGCCTTGCTGGCATAGGTGTGGCCTTGCTGGAGGAAATGTGTCACGGGGGAGGAGGGGCTTTGAGGTTGGTCTCAGTAGCTCAAGTCAAGTCTTACCACTCACTGCCTGGTGATTCGAATGTAGAACTCTCAGCTCCTTCTTCAGCCTCATGTCTGCCTGCACACCACCATGCTTCCGACCGTGATGATAATGGACTTAACCTCTGAAACTGTAAGCCACCCCCAATCAAATGCTTTTCTTTATGAGAGTTGCCATGGTCATGGTATCTCTTCACAGCCATAAAACCCTAACTAAAACAGAAATCCACCACTATTAACTAGTTTCAACACATCTTATTGAAATTTAACCTTATTTTATACCCAAGCTCCTGTCTTTAGACAGCAAGTATGCATGTTGTTTGAACATACTGATGAAACAGTTTTCTTTGTGCTTTTCATAAAAACTAAGTTACGGGCTACAGATGTGCTGTCGGCACCGTGGTCTGGATTTGATTGGCATTAGACTGAGGTCCTGTCACTTCTTAAGCCACTCACTGTGAGCTGGACCTCGGGGTTGGTTTGCTGTTTCTTTGGTTGCTCGTCCTTTGAACTGGACTTTGTTTTCCTGCAGCACAAAGCTCCCTGTTCTAGCTTATTGATGTAGGACATAAACTTCTCACACAGAGGGTTGGGGGTTTCCCACTTCCCAGCTCCATCCTCGACATCATCCTCTTGTTTTTAAAAGACCAAAGAGAGATGCACAAAAGGTCACGTTGTATCAAGTGGCCCTGCTCTTTACTGCTGAACAGCAGCAGCAGCAAGGCAAGTCTAGTGCACTGACTCTCCATGGCCAGGGTTGGGGAGGGTGTTGTGTGGATGAGTCCAGGGGAGTTTGATTCTCACCTTGTCTCTTTTCTTCCTTGGTCTTGTGCATCTGATTATCCCATTGTCTTTTAAATTTAGAAAAAGATCTACTTCAAAGCAGTTGAAAACTGGCCAGGTTAAGAACATTTCAAAAACTGGAATTGTATGGCTCAGAGGGTAACAGTACCCGTGGAGTGGGTCAATTTCTTTTTCTTCTTTCTTTCTTTTTTCTTTTCTTTTCTTTTGTTGTTGTTGTTTGGTTGGTTTGGTTTTTTGAGACAGGGTTTCTGTGTGTAGCCTTGGCTCTCCTGGACTCGCTTTGTGGACCAGGCTGGCCTGAAACTCAGAGATGTGCCTGCCTCTGCCTCCCAAGTGCTGGGATTAAAGGCGTGCACCACCACGCCCAGCTTTGGGTCGATTTCTTAAGGCTCCTGTCACAAATTACCGTAGCCCATGCATGTAAGCAGTGGGGATCTGTTTTTCAGCATCCTGGAGGTGAGAAATCCTAGAGGAAAGTATCAAGAGCACCAGTGTGTTTTCAGCTGTGGAGGAAGCCGTATCCCAACCTGTATCCCAGGCCTCACTCCTTGGCTCCATCGGGAGGTCTTTCTCTTCTGCTTTCCACCTGTCCCTTCTGTTGATGTCTGTCTTCTAATTCCTCTTCTTATAGGACGCCAGCCTTATAGATTAGGGTCTACCCTAATGGCTTCACTTTAATTTCATTACCTCTATAATGGTCCCCATAGGCTCATATGTTTGAACACTCAGGCCCCCGTTGGTGGAACTGTTTGGGAAGGATTAGAAGGTGTGGCCTTTTTGGAGGATGTGCACCACTTGAGGTAGGCTTTGAGATTTCAAATCACCTATGCTCTTCCCGATATAGTCTCTGCTTCCTGTTTGTCGTCCCCCATCATGGACCCCAGCCCTCTGGGACTGTGAGCACAACTAAATGTTTTCTCTATGAGTTCCCTTAGTCATGGTGTTTTATCACAGTAATAGAAAACTAACTACTACGAACACACAGTTCAATGTATAAACATGAAGAGACCCCAGACTCCCAAGGACATGCTAGGTACTTCTGCATACATCATGGCGTTAGGTCTTTTGGCTGGCATGCCCTGCCCTCTACCTAGGGGTGGGGATTCCCCACTCCCAGAGACTCACTATATAGACCAGACATTTGGGTTCCACTCTCCCCTTTGCCTTTGCCCCTTTCCCACCTCCCTGCCCTCTCTCCTTCCTGTCCTCCCACCCCTCGTGTGCGCCCTCCCTTCCCCACTCTGCTTCCAATAAACCTGCATTTATATATTAGAGCTTCATCGCCATTAGCTCATTATTCCAGTTTATTCAATCAATCACATGGTTGTTGGTTTTGTTTTTTTGTCTGTTTGTATTCGGCGGTTTGTTTGTTTGCTTTTTAACCTTCACAAATTAACCCCACTTCTTAGATAAGAAAACTGAGACAAAGACCATTGACTCATGGGATGCAAAGCTAAAGCATACAGCACCAGGATTTGAACGCAAGCCTAAATAAGCTACACTACCATCCTGTACCTGTTTAATTTTCCCCCCAAACATTTTATTCTTCCTAAAAATAATAATAATATTAATAATAATAATAATAATAATTAGAATCAGTGCAACCCAGCAGAGCTTCCCTCTTATTTAGTAGAAAAGTTATTTTGAAGAGCGTAGCTATCTTCAGACTTCGTCAGCAAAGCGTCTTCCCCAACATCTGCACAGCTTCTCCTTACCTTTCCACTTTCTTTCATAGATAACAGGACACGAGGCTGCACACAAGTGGGAGCACCTGCTCTGTCACTTCCCTCTAATAACGCTGTCTGGTGACTGGGAGAGTAATACTGCTCTGACATGCTCCATGCTTCAGAAAGCTTTACACTCTCTCGGAGATGTAAAGTGCAGTTAAACGGGAGATTGCAGTGAGACGGAGGCTTCTTGGTTTTGGTTTTGTGTCAAAGGATGGAGAAGGACCGTGCAGAATATATGTGGAGTGGGGGTACAACCTAGCCAGAAAGTTGCTAGGGAGGAAACAGGTGATGAAGATGTCTCTGGATCCCAAGGGTTATTGGAACCACCTCGTTGCAAACACAATCAGAGCAGTACCAGATGGAAGACAGGTACAAGTGCTGTTCACAGCCACCAGCAGCAGGGCAGAGCAAAGGAAGCCAGCAAGGGAAAGTGGTCATATCCACAGATAGCTTGTGGTTGACTGAAAGTGTTTAAGAGTACGTGCTCTTCTTCACTGGGGAACAAAAAGGATGCTTTTCTTGCTAACAATGTGTATATGTGGTCCCACATCAGAGGAGGAAGGCTTTAATTCTGTTTATGTCACTGCCCATGAGTGTATCTCTGGCAAGTCAATCAGGTTCACTGAGCATCAATCTTTTCACTTATCAAACCAGCATGAGGTGTTGCTATGAGGTCATGTGCAAGCATTTTGAAGGTTATATAGTCTATACCCATGGCAGCCATTTCTCTTGCCTTAATTTTAGCTCAAATCTACAAGGACTTGCAATTAGGCTGGATTTGGTAGTTTGAATCTTCAATTTATGGACTAGCCGACTCTGTTCTCCTTCCCTTTTATAGTCCCCTCCCCCCTTTTATAGTTTTTACGTGCGTTTTGGTCTTTTGAAAATTGTAGAAGGGAGCAGTGAGCTGTCAGGGATTTTTATTTTTAATTGTTTTATATTCATAAATATGTAATGAGAATAAAGATGAAAACAGACTCCTTAATGAAGAGCTTGTGTACACTAAAAAAGTAGCCTGTCATATCTGAAAGGGGCTAAGCCCTTCTGAGGAAATTGCCTGTCATCTGCATCAGAAGCAGCCCCAGCAGACTCCCGGTAGATGCTGACATTTAATTTTTCCCCGAGAGCTATTAAGATGGTAGAAGTTTGAGGGCTGCACTCCCACTTCGTCTCGATATGCCAAGTGATCGAACAGACTATGTGACAGGACGTTTCCTCGATGATGAAGCACCACGGAAAATCCTAAGTTGGCACCTCATGAAGCGACTGCAAATCAAGTCCGAATCTCATTGTCCATGCTACTGGGAGATAATGCTCTGGGAACAGCAAGTTCCCTTCAGAGCTGTGAGTAGAGACTGTGTGTGTGTTAGTCTCTCGCAGCAGACACCGCTACCTCTTGGTTCCCTACACATGACCGCTGTTCATCCCGCATGCCACAGAGAGATACTGAAGTCATTTCTCTTTTCTGGAAACAGGGCAGGAAGGACCTGGAATGGTGCGGGGCTGTGTGTATCAGGGAAGCAAGTCAAATTCCGAGGCTTCAGCAGCTCCTGGCTTTGACTCTTTCTCTGTTTCCCAGGGCTAGCTGGAGGACGAAGCTGGTTTGGAGGAAGAGGAGAATTTGTGAGATAATAGGCTGCTAAATTTCCGTCCTGAGGACTCCGGCAGCTGGTGGCCATCCACTGCATATGCTCTCTAAGGAAATCAGTTCCTTTCAGTTATATATCTGAATTATAACTAAAATCCAGCATCTGGTCAACCAAAGTGAGCTCATTTGACATGCCAGCATCTCCATGCCGTGCACTCTTTTTTTTTTTTTTTTTTTTTTTTGATTGCTTGCATGTGATGAGGTTGATGCCAGTGAATCTATTATTCTGACAAATGCTAATCAGATAGGAGCCTGATTTTAAATTCAAATTCCCTGTGCACTATTAAGTTTTCCAACATTGTGTGCTTTGGATGGCCTCATTTGCATGATTTGTAAAGTGTGCATTTCGGGCTACAGTTTTATTATCGGAGTGTTCTTTCGCATAATATAAGTCTCCTGAGAAAGTTCTTTTCGAAAGGGTGGGAAGGTTATCGGTCAATCAGCGGCAGAGATACACCATGGCTGGCTATATTAATGAGACTCTATCGTCTAGCTAGATGTCATAAAAACTGAGACCACTGACTGAAAATTCCTGGGTTCAAATACTACCTCCTTCACTCCACCTATGTGAAATGTACATAAGGTAGCTGTAGAAAAACTATGTAGTCCCGGAGCTTTATCTTTTAATTGAAATAGTGATAGCATTTACCCAATAGGATTTTAAGATTGCATTGTAAGTAAGTACAGCTATAGCCCCCAGCATGCTCTGGGTTTTGCTTCAGTGACAGTGGAGCTGAAACAGGAGTGGCTTCCGGCTAGAGGGTTGTTTCCTTTTCCTCTTCATGCCCACGCCTGTCACAGGCTCACCCTGTCTCTGCAAGATTGCCTTTTCATTGTGTGGCACTCCCGGTGTCGTGACAGAGGCACAGAGACAGCAGAATCCAAGACGGTCTTAATAACCTCTGCTTAGAAGCCAAACGTGCCATCTGTATCCAATATAATTGACCCAGTCACAATAGCCTGCCGTCAAGTAACCGGAGAATGGTTTGTACCTTGCAATGCATATGACCAAACACGATAAATGCTCAATAGTCATCAGTCCTTAACTACTGAGTCCTGTTCACGGAAGGAAGGTGTGAGATGGGGTTCTGTTGTGCTCTGGCGTCATCCTCTACTGGGACAGAGACGACTATCTGTGTGCTTGTCACGTGGTTTTCTTTCTTTCTTTCTTTCTTTCTTTCTTTCTTTCTTTTTTTATTAATTTATTCTTGTTACATCTCAATGGTTATCCCATCCCTTGTATCCTCCCATTCTTCCCTCCCTCCCATTTTCCCATTATTCCCCTCCCCTATGACTGTTCCTGAGGGGGATTACCTCCCCCTGTATATGGCTGAGAAACACTTAAAGAAATGCTCAACCTCATTAGTCATCAGGGAAATGCAAATCAAAACAACTCTGAGATTCCATCTTACACGTGGTTTTCTTAAACGTGCACTATGGGACTGAGTCCCGCCTTTGAACATCCCAGGAAAGGTGGTCTATGGGGAACCGATTGCGGCAGGCCTCGGTACTGACGGCACACACTACTGGAGCGAAGAATGGCGCCACGCAGCCCACCACGTCATGGGTCCTCCGCTGAGACCAGATCCTTCGACGCCTGGCTTTCTCATGAATCTGTTGGCTAAGTAATAATTTTTCAGATGACTGTAAAATATTTGGTGGAAGATAATTCTTTATTAAGTCTCATCATTGGGTAGAGAAAAGTTTATGGGAAATCTGCAGATGCACAGGCGTTCTGGTCTTCTGTTTGACCCGTGGTGTCTGTGGAGCAGAAAACACTGACTTATAAGGTTTTCCGCTGATACGGTCTAGGGACTGGTCATTTTGGGCATTCTAGCACGTTCCATTCATATGCCCTCAGATTTGCATTAATTGGGAGCGTTTCATAGTAGACTGTACAAGAAGCCTCTTGCCCTTTGCCTTTTCCTTCATACTTCCATATCCCAGAAATTATTTTTGAGACAAATTGGGGCTTTTGTCCCTGGTGACAGAGCTGTTCTTAGCCAGTCTTACATCTGTGTTCATAACAGCATGGCCATCTGTCACTGGGCTGCTCTGGAGGACCTGCCTTCATTGCTAATGGTCACCATGGTGCTGATAACTTGTGTGGGAGGACCTGTCTCCATTGCCAAAAGTCACCATGATGACATCTTGTGTGGCGTTCTATCTACAAGAAATTTCCACTTGCACTAGTGTTCCTAGTGTCCCTGCTGTTAGCATCATCAGGACCACACACCTATCAATTTATAGATGGGACAAGCTCGCAGCTGTCGGAGTCACAAGTCTTGGTACAGAGTCCAGTATGCACCCTACCATCTGACAGATCATTTCTTCCTCAAACTAGCCATCTTCTTCCAACTAAGCCTAGGAAATTGAAAAACAGTAAAAGATAGGCTTGCCAAGGATTCTGCATCATGATCCTTATGAGCATGTTCTGAAAATGTGCTTTTGAAGATAGAGTGAGGTATGTACTTAGAAATCCTACCCATGCCCCCTCCTACTGCTTGACATCCCGTGGAGGAGATGGTCAGAGAGCTAAGAGACACCAGGGAGTTTCCTCCTCCTGTGCTGTCCACCCAGCTCCTCATCACTGCCTTTTAATCTCTTTCATTCATTACAGTGGTGATCTGACCACAACAGGGAGTGACAACTGCACGTTCAACACCTGCCAGAAAGCTCTGGGCAAAGATGACTTCACTAAGATTCCCAACGGGGTGAATGGTGTTGAGGACCGGATGTCTGTGATATGGGAAAAGGGCGTGGTGAGTATCCCGGAAATGAGCATGCCTCTCAGGATCATGTTGTTTGGGGACCAAAGAGGCACAAACCTTCACAGAAAGCTCTGTCTCTATCTCGCTCTGTCTCTCTGTCTCTGTCTCTGTCTCTGTCTCTGTCTCTCTGTCTCTGTCTCTGTCTCTGTCTCTGTCTCTGTCTCTGTCTCTGTCTCTCATAAACTATGAATCACTACAACTACTATCAACTCCACCCCACCCCCTCAAGGGCATTATCAGTTAACAAGCACTTTGTTTCTCTGCCTAGTCTACCTCACATGTGTTGTGTCATCTTGCAGAGACATTGGGGGCCAATTTAGACTCGGTCCAGATTGGCTTATTCTTTATGTGTCATTAATGTGAATATTTGAACTGATGGAAAAATAGATGAAGGATATTAAATTTGCTGTATGAAGTTACATAGATAATTAAATCTGCAGGAAAGTGATTTTTTTAAACTAGTAATGAATGAAAAATGAATTAAAAATTTCTTTCTAAGGAAGAATCACACAGAAATCAGGTGTTAAACTACACATGTCACCCATGTGTAGTTATAAAGGTCTACTGGAAGACTACATAGACCCAAGGTTCCCACTGTCAGGCTTTACAAAGACCCATCTCTTAGAAGATACATTAGTCGTACTTCACACTTGAGAAGTCTCTTTGATTAGTCTCTTCAACATCTACTGCCATTTTTAATTCTCATTGCCCCACTTAGGGTTTCTATTGCTGTGATCAAACACCGTGACCAAAAGCAAGCTGGGATGGAAAGGGTTTATTTATTTTATACTTCCACTTTATAGTTCATCACTGATGAAAGTCAGGACAGGAGCTCAGACAAGGCAGGAACCTGGAGGCCCTGAGTGGTGCAGCTTACTGGTGTGTTCAGGTTGGCTTGTTCAGCCCAGGGACAGAACCATCCACCATGGACTCGGCTCCCCGACCATCAACTAATTAAGAAAATGTCCTGCATCCGGATCTTGTAGAGAGGCATTTCCTTAACTGAGGCTCCCTCCTTTCACATAACTCTTGCTTGTGTTAAGTTGACATCAAACTAGCCAGAGCATTCATTATTCACTGAATCCCATTGATTTTATTTTCAGAATGCTTCCTCGTTTCCACATTTACAGCTGCTATATAATTGGAGGCTCAAAGTTTTGCTTGGATCACTCCAATAGTCTCAGAGCTGGTTTCCTTATTCTCAGTGATCTCTTGCTCCGATGTCTTCTATCCTGAGTTGCCACTCATAAGTGAAGCTCTGCTTACATTCCTTTCTTCTCAAAAACATGTTCCTGTTGTCCATTGATGAGTGGGTAGTATTTAATCAATCAGTGTAGTACAAGGGTCTTCAAACCATTTCTCTAGTTGTAGCTTCTGTTGCTCTTCCCTGCCCCCTTTCTCCACTCTGAACTCTAGCCATCCCTGATGATTCTCCCGCTCTTTCTCTTTGCTTAAATAGTCTAAATTGTAGTCCAACTTTCCTCCATAAACTTGTTCTTACAGTAAATATCTGTATGACAGATTTTAATAATCTATTATAGTTCCCATTATTCATGAAGATATACTTATATACATCTTTAAATCTGATCTTTAAAATAATTGAGTATTTTTTCAATAACATGAATGAAATTGTATAATTTTTCTATAATAGTAAGATTATTTACTTCTAGGACTAATAGAAATAATAAATAAATCTTAAGGGCAGTCTTGTCATATACATAAATAAGCCCTATAAGGGTTCCATATTAAAATTTCTTAAAATAGTTTCCAAGATTTTTGCTTCACATAAATTTAAATTATATAAAATTGTACCTCTTGTGTTTATCTTTTATCTTGTAAAGGCATTGTCACCTGCTTTAAAAGCATCATAACCTGTCTCATTTTGACTATTTAGTATCTTACCTAATATTTATAGGATCACCTCACAAATCTCAAGCCTGTAATAAATAAGGTGGATCATAAGTATTGTTATGCTAGTAGAAAACTTTAAATGGGAATAGAAAATGCCATTATCAGCAGCTAGCTGTCCTGTGTAGTAATCTTGGATGATTTGGGGACAGATGGGGAAGAAATAGTAGGTTTGTCTTTTAATCTGATTGGACTTTTGAAAAGGCATCTTCAGGTTTGTGTACGCCATCTTCTTCATCTTCTTCGTCAATGATAGACTGATTGGCTTATGTTGAGGAAGCACAGACGTTGCTCCTTGGTGTAGGACATGAAATACAGTTCTGTTTCAGGTGATAGATGTAAGTCTTTCACTTTTGTCTCCAGAGGAGGTTTTAGTGTTTGATCATGACAACAAAAGTATCTTCTTTGACTTGGTTTACAGCACAGTGGTAAAATGGATGAAAACAGATTTGTGGCCGTTACCAGCACAAATGCAGCCAAAATCTTTAATCTTTATCCAAGAAAAGGAAGAATAGCTGTAGGCTCAGATGCTGACATTGTGATCTGGGACCCAGAAGCCACAAGGTAAGCCTGAGATCTTGTATTACCTGGCTTTACCCTTGAAGAAAAGCACTAACTTGCAAAGACATTCGCCTTGGCCTTTACCAGCCTTTGCTTATTGGGTGATTTATTTCGCTGTGCTCAGGAATTCTAAGCCTGTGCAGAAGATAAAGGTTTTAATGTATGAATGTCCCTTTATTTTTCTTGGCATAGAGGATGCAAAAGTTGGGTAGAACTTCCTGCGAATGGATACATATAGAAAACCAATAGGATTTTGCTATCCCAGTGCCTGGCAGATGCCCAAGTTCACAGGGAGGGACCATGCAGAGCCCTGAAGAAAATAAAAAGGCCTAATTTGAAAAGAACTGAATTGGAAACTCAAAGTAATTACAGCCTTTTAAACCCTTTTAGATAGAAAGATTCCAGCACAAAAGACATCACTTTTCGTTAGCCAAACTTTGCAGATGAGCCCAGCCTTAGCCTGGCATCCCCAGCGGATTTGAGCCTTTTGTTCTCAATTTCCATAATCTATGTTAATATTGTGGGGCTGGCAAGTTCCACCGACAAAAGAGCACTTGATGGAGGTTGAATTTCTGCTAAATTCTTCTTGTAAGATGCTGTCCCCAGCAGCACTTGCTTGCTCATTTGTCCTTGTGACAAACCTTGGTAAGGGAGGAAATGCCACACATTAACATTTTTGTGTGCTCATGTGTGAGTACATGGAAATTTGATGGTCCTTCTGCCTTCACTATGTGGCATTTATTCAAGGTCTAGTATGTTTGTTTTTATCATAGTTATCCAAAGTGTGTAGTTTCTGGGAAGTGATATTGTCACAAAGATACAGCTTCAATGGAAGTGCCCTTGGCCACCTTCTGGGGGGAAATATGGCCATTTGGAATTTGGAACATGAAGGAAAGAACTATGGCTGAGAGCCTAGAAACAAGGCCCAGATGGTCTTTGTGTGGTTGGCACTATCCTCAGGACACTTCTTGTCCTTACCTGGGATCAGTTTATGGAATTGGCAGGCCATCGTCGTGGCAGGTAGCCTTTAGTCAAACCCCCAGCATGTTACTGCATTACTGCTTTAAATTCGTGTAAAGCTGTGTGAGATCCTAAGTCAGGAAATATCCTGGGATAACAGCCAGTCAAAACCCGAGGTCTTTGCTGTTAAGTTAACATGGATTGCGTTTTAAAAATCAATGCCTGATAAAGCTAAGCGTAGACAGGGTTTCTACTAGTCTAGGAAGGAGAGTGCGAGAACAAGTGCTTGGCTTTGTGGATTCTGGAGGATCTGTGTAGGCTGTGGTTTGGAGAACTCCTGTTTCTTTTACTGGTTCTTTTTTTTCCTTTTTTTACTATTAATTTATTCATATTACATCTCAGTTGTTAGCCCATCCCTTGTATCCTCCCATTTCTCCCTCCTTCCCGCTTCCCCGCCCCCCTATTCCCCTCCCCTATGTCTGTGACTGAGGGATACCTCCTCCCCCTGTATATGCTCATAGGGTATCGAGTCTCTTCTTGGTGACCTATTATCCTTCCTCTGAGTGCCACCAGGCATCCCCATCCAAGGGACATGGTCAAATATGGGGCACCAGAGTTTGTGTGAAAGTCAGATCTCCTTCTCCACTTAACAGTGGAGAATGTCCTGTCCATTGGCTAGTCTGGGTAGGGGTTCGAAGTTTACTGCCTATATTTTCCTTGGCTGGTGCCATAGTTTGAGGAGGACCCCAGGGCCCAGACCCGCCTGTAGTTTTCCAGGACCCCCTGGATCCTTCTATTTCCTCATTCTCCCAGGCTTCTCACACCTAAAGTCTCAATAGGATGTCCTCCCCTCTGACCCACTTTCCTGGTAGGTAAAGTTTTTCATGGGGACGTACCCCTTGGACTAGTGTCTCGATATAAGTAAGTATATACTATTTAACTCTTTTTGCTTCTGGGTGAACTCACTCATTATGATAATTTCTAGTTCAATCCATTTGTCCACAAATTTTGGAAATTCCTTGTTTTTAATAGCTGAGTAGTATTCCACAGTTTCTTTATCCATTCTTCTACTGAGGGACACGATTAATAAATGGGACTTCATGAGGCTGAGAAGCTTCTGTAAGGCAGGTGACACTGTCAAGAGAACAAAGCGACAGCCTACAGACTGGGAAAAGATCTTCACCAACCCTTCATCGGACAAAGGTCTAATATTCAAAATATATCAAGAACCCAAGAAATTAAACACCACCGAACTCCTGTTTCTTAAAGTTCCACTCTGCAGGGTCTACTACTGCCCAGCAATGGCCCTCTTGCTGCCAATTCAAGTAATTTAGGCCACAGCTCCAAGGCTGGAACCAGGTGGGTCTTTTGAAATATCTTGTGGCTTCTGAAGATCACAAGTTTAAATTAGAAAACCAGGAAATTCTCAGGATTCTTCTCTTATGGAAGGGATGAATATGTGAAAAGTGATGACTTTTGAAGCATCCTCCTTGAGTCATCATAATGATAATTAGTAATTCTTTGTACAAGTGAGTGGGGCCAAAGATACTTTGTATCTAAGACATCATTCATCAGGTAAGACCAAGAAAGATATAGCTAAGGTAATGAGAAAACTGGAAGCCGGAAGAGTATGCAAGATTTGGTCTGCCAGAGGCTGGAGAGATGGCTCAGCGGCTAAGAGCACTGTCTGTTCTTCCAAAGGTCCTGAGTTCAATTCCCAGCAACCACATGGTGGCTCACAGCCATCTACAATGTGATCTGATGCCCTCTTCTGGCCTGCAGGGGTACAAGCAGGCAGAGCACTGTATACATAATAAAAACATAAATAAGATAGATTTAAAAAAAAAAAAAAAAAGATTTGGTCTGCCAGCTGCAATTCCATAGCTTTGACTTTTAAACCTGTATGTTTTTCAAAAACTTTTTTGTACCTTATTCTTCATGTTTTATTTTTTATCCAATGGGGGGGGGGGGCACAGTTGAATTCTAGTATGTGTTTTTCTGTATCAAGGTGGAAATTAAGGTACTTTGTTGAACTATGAAACACCCCAGTCAAGTTCCTAAACCCAGGGAGAGCACTGAGAGGCCACTTCTGTGGCTTTTCTTAAAAAAAACAAAAACAAAAAAACTCTGTGTGTGTGTGTGTGTGTGTGTGTGTGTGTGTGTGTGTGTGTGTGTGCTCGCGCGCGCGCAAGCCGTTCACTTATTATTGAGAATAGATTATTGCCATATTATATATTCTAATTATGGTTTCCTTGCCCCCAGCTCTACATTCTGGTTTTCACTCTTTCATTAGAATACAAGCAGGCATCTAAATAATAACAATAAAATAATTAAAATAATATAAAATAAAAACAAACAAGCTAGAATAGGAAGAAACAAACAAACAGGAGAAAAAGAGCTAAAGAAAAAGCACAAGAAACACAGATAGACGCAGAGACACATACATTTGCACACACAGAAATACCATAAAAAACACAACAGCACAAGTAGCCAAAATACATATACAAAAGAGCTATAAGGGGAAATGGAAGGGAGGGAGGGAGGGAGGGAGGAAGGGAGGGGAGGGAGGGATGGGGCAGTCTTCAGACAAAGCATTATGAGACAAAGAACCTCTTAAAATGCCTTTGAGTTTGTCTTGAGTGGTAGCAGCTCTTCTTTTTTAACCCTCCACCTGGGTGTCTCCTGAAGGACCCCAGTTGAGAGTCCTTGGCTGTTTTGAGTTCTGCAAATCTCACCAGCTCAGGCACAAAGCGTTGTCGTCTTCAGACAACTGAACAAAGAGAAATGACCAGAATGAAGGTTGTGAATAATTCACTCTCTTTATTTACCACACTTTTCTGCTTGGAGGGTATTTATAGGCTGTGATTATGTCTCCTTGAGTCATGCCTTAGGCTATACAAATTTAGATCACTTTCTCACAAGCTCCAGTTACTAATCTCTATAGCCCTGTTTTGTCCCTCCTGTCCTAGTCACTTGCATCAGAATAGTGCATAATGATCCAGATGTGTAGTTATTTTCTTAGTGATCTATATATTACTTACTTACTTTCCCCCCAGCTTAGTGTCAGAATAACTAATTTAAGGTCATGCGCAAATGCTTCTGTATTGCATAGGCATTTGTTCAGTTGTTCATCTCTTTTCCATGTTCTTTACTATCTTTTATATAACAACTGTTCTTTATGTAATAATGGATAAAGAAAGTTAAATATTTAAAGTCTTGGGGGGGGGGAGCGCTGGAAAGATGGCTCAGAGGTTAAGAGCACTGGCTGCTTTTCCAAAGGTCCTGAGTTCAATTCCCAGCAACCACATGGTGGCTCATAACCGTCTATGAGATCTGGTGCCCTCTTCTGGTGGGCAGGCACACAATGCAGGCAGAATATTGTTTACATAATAAATAAATCTTTTTTTTAAAAAAAGAGAAGAAAAGGAAAAAAGATTAAAATCCTTTTGGTGACTATATGTATTCTGCCTTTAATTGTGAGGACTAAGTCTTCGTCCGTGTGGCATGTATATGTTGGCACCTGCCAAGTGCCCCTTGCTTCCTTCCCATCCAGCCCTGCTTAGCAGGAGCACCCCTGTGTGAGAACAATGGAAGCCAGCACTGGCCTGAGTGACTGCCACTATGTCCTGGCCTGAGCTCCACCAAGGGCCACGTAAAGTCTCTGCAGGGCTCAGTGGCAGAGACCCTGTGGAAATCCTGGGCTCCATCCTTGGTGCCATGCACACAACCTAAATAATAAGGGAAATTCGGTCACGGTATACCTCTTTTGCAAAGCAAGGTGGCTAACGTTTACTATGTCTGTCACAAGAGTGCCATGAAGCAGTGCATGTGAACATACTCTGCAACCTAAGACAGCCCTGCTGAGAGAGCGGCTCGCTCTGTGTAAGAAGCGCCAGGTTCGAGCCCCAGCGCTCGCTCACTAGATGTAATATCACCTCCCTGGAATCCCAGAACGTGGGAGGTAGAGGCAGGAGAATCAGAAATTATAGATCACCTTTGGATAAACAGTGAGTTTAAAAAACAGCCGGCTAGGAGACGTGGAGGTGGGCAATAACGACACATTGTTACTGCGACCTTACCCTTTGTAGTTTGGCTGGTGTGCCTTGTCCAGTCTTTTTACTTTCGGTTGCCCTCAGTTCATTCGCCTGTGTTGATCTCGCAGGCAGGTGAACCGAGTGATTCTAGTGTGCTGACACCCCATCCCACCCCCCCCCTTCCCCCGTCCTCTTAGAAACCTGCACATATTTCCATTTTCTCTGCTTTGGTTATCCATGTGAAGGTAGAAAACTATTTACATGCTTATGAATGGGCCCAGTCCTCTTTGGAACTCTCTTTTTTTTTTTTTTTTTACATTTTAAACACTGTATAATTTTTTCCCCCTCTAATACACCATAAGAATGTTTTGCACTGACATGAGAAATGTGTAGACTATGGAGAAAAGAGAGAAGGGGTTGTCGAGGGGGAGGGCTCATGGGATAAGGCCTTGGATGAACAATGGGAATGTTTTCCATAGGTCACATTCAAAGGGAGAAGCCACGCTGAGTATCTAGGTCGATCCCAACACCCGCTCTCTCTATTCTTGGCCTGCTTATTATGAGAAAGGTGCTCAGTTGGGCTTTCTGTTCCCAACCAAAATGTATGCAGATGACCTCAGCTGGGACATCTCTAACGCACCACAGTATGCAGATGACCTCAGCTGGGACATCTCTAACGCACCACAGTAGTTTTAGCCTCTCTGTACATATCATCCACAGCTCTCCACAGTCCTTAAAGGTGGTGTTGCTCACCATTGCCACCCCCTGCCTCTCCCCACCCTGCACGCTGTTCACACAGCCACACCATAGCCTTCCTTCACTTCCTGAACCCTTGTTATATTCTTGAGGTGTAGGTGCATTTTTTTAAAAAAAGGAGTGGGGAGTAACAAAGATGGCAGAGAGGCTATCCTTGCACCCTGCACCCCACAGCTCCTTCCTGCTCTTATTAACTGACAGAATGGCACGATTGTCACAGTTAATGAAATGACGTTGCTATGTTACAATTAGCCAGAGCCTATCCCTCATCCCGTTTGCTTAGCTCTTACCCAACATTCTTTTCTGTTCCAGGATCACTGAAACTATATTACATTCAGTCGACATGTGTCCTGAGGCTGGTCTGAGGTGTGACGGTTTCTCTCCCTTTGCTTTTAATTGCCTTGCCCATTTTAGGGAATGATACTCAAGTATTTTGGAGAATGTCTCTCCACTGTGGGTTTTTTTCTGATGTTTTTCTCCTTACTAGCTACGGGTTTGGGGAAGGAGTAACACGAAAGTAACCTCTCACTTTCCATTAGCCATGAAGAGCGAATGCAGTGAATGCGATACCACACAGATGGGTGCTGTGCTGGGTACCTGGCTGGGTACCCAGTCTTCGCCAGGCTTAGCTGTAGTGCAGCCCCTGCTTCCGTACCTCACCTTTGGGGAGCAAGTTGCTGCACGGACCCCAAACTTAAGGAGTGAGGTGCTCTGCCCTAGACTTATGTTTGAATTGATATGTTGGAACCTAGGCTTGGTCCAGCTCAGCACAGAGTTAGAATGTAGCGAGTGTTGTTGAGCAAAGTGGAAGAGAACAGCCTTCCACATTGCCCAGGAGGCTGGTGTGACTAGGCGGTAGCTCAAGGGATGCTGGGAAGATTGCCTTTAGCAGCAGCCGTGATTCAGTGGGAGTCAGGACAGTAACCCCTCACTTGTGCTTTTAGCTTACTGTACAGGACCCTTCAATGACTGAAACAGTGAAAGGGTGCAGACAAATATAAGTAAAAAGAAGATTTTCTAACTGCAGGAGGATGCCCCACTTTATCCCTTTCATTCCGTTGACTGCTGAGGTTGAGAGCAACTTGTCGAGCAGGAGTAGATGGGGCTTGAAGGGAACTGCTTTTCTATGCTCATAAATTCACTCTGAGCTGTTTCACCATGGGACTCAGGGTCGAGGATGTACAGGGCCAGGCCCTTCCCTCGGGAACCTGTCAGTCCAGGGAGAGGAGGGATATAAAAGGATAAACATTTGGGGCTGGAGAGATGGCTCAGAGGTTAAGAGCACTGATTGCTCGTCCAGAGGTCCTGAGTTCAATTCCAAGCAACCACATGGTGGTTCACAGCCATCTATGATGTAACCTGATGCCCTCTTCTGGCCTGAGGTGTACATGTAGACCACTGTATAAGTAATCAATAAATCTTAAAAAAAATAAAAAATAAAAAGATAAACATTCTCGGTCTCAGAAAGGATGTGCTGACAATATTGTTTGAGAGGCAAAAATCAGACGCTAGAGAGGTTCAGAGCAGAGAGATGGTGTGAGAGAGAAGAGAGGGATGTTCCATCACCCCAGATGGGAGTGGAGACAGCTGAGGCCGAGTAGACGGAGGCACCGAGGGAGGAGTCCTGGCCGAAAAAGGTGAAGCTGAGGGTTGTGGGCTAGAGAAGGCAACCCAGGCTGCAGAGAGAAGGAAGGCCAGGCAGTCACGGACGGCCTCCAGTTGGAATTTTGTCCTTCGTAGGCTGAGGTGACTTGTCACAATGTTAGCCTCGTGGGAAAGCATTACTTAATCAAGGAAGAAATGGATTTATCTGAAGGGAGAGATTCCGTCTTGTAAGAAAGCACCCCCTTCTATCTTACTACATGATTTCAACATTAACTGTAGTCTCATGTCACGTATGCTTTCCGTTTGGTCATATATATCACTAGACACTAGACGTTTTTCTGCAAAATTTCTCAAGCCGTCTTAGTAAAACTGCCTGCTTTGGTTAGTTATTGCAGATGACGGCAATGTGCACTGAAACCTTTATCCTGAAGGGGGCGCCCACAACCCACACTGGGCCGCCTGAGCTGCTGGTTACATAAGAAAAAGGCAGCCTCCTCGTGAGGATGCGTTTGCTAATGATTTGAGGGCTTCATTGTGCCTAGATGTTTTGATTCCTGTTTTATTAATGGCATGAAGAAATAAGTGCGCTTGTCACATACCCTGCGGCCCTACAAATGGCTTTCATTAACGTCACCAGGGGAGATCAGTAGGGAGACAAGCAGGGCAGCCATACTTTTCTCCTTTTATTTCTTGGTTTGTAAATCTATGGAGAAGCTGCCCGCTTTCAGAATGAGGTGTTTGGCGCGTGGTGCTAGGTAGTGAGAGAGGACAGGGAGTGGGTGTGTGAGGGGAAGGGTCGGAAATCCTGATGAAAGATCACCGTAGACAGAACACGCCTGTAAAGGGCCCTGCAAAAATCAACTGCAATACATCTTCTGTGTCATTGCACGCACACACACAGAAAGATGTATTAAGTGTAAAGAAAGCATCAACTTTTTTTCCAAATGAAGAGTCCCCTGTGCTCAGGTTGACAGCTCGTTGAGCCACTGCCAATTGCTTGTGACAGAAGTATGTGTCCTATGCTTCACTGAGTAGGTCAAACACTTAAATCTAAGGACATATTCCTTATCTAGTGGTTTGGCCTTTTTTTTTTTTTTTTTTAAGAATATTCTGGAACTTATATTATAGGGACACACTCAGGAGTGTGGTTTTCATATGATATTGAAATGGAATCTTCTGGTGTCCGTATGGTCGAAACAGAGATCAGCTAAAGTGGCCAACCCGTTAAAAATCTGACTGGAGAGAAGGGCATGAAAGCTGCTCGCAGGCCTGCAGGAGCAGCAGTAACTCGCGTTCTGGCAATTTAAGGCTCTTCTTTGCGCTTGGCTTCTTCGGTATTCATTAAAGAGCACTTAGTTACTATGGTAACCGTCCCTTTTCAGTATTTATGAGCTGCAGGGTCTCTTACAGCACCTCAAGCACACAAACAGCCAGCTGACTGCTGTGTGCACTGAAACATATGATGAAAACTTCTGGCTGGTCTGTATTCTGCAGAGGAGGCATGGTTTTGGCTTCTTATTTTTCTTTAAACTCAATTACTGCAAGCTTTGACCTTGAGTGCCCCACTCTTGAAGGCATCGTGCGGCCCCTCCTGCTTAATTTCCTGCCTTCTCTCATCGCAGATAAAGATAAACGAATTTACTTTTGCATTCACTGAGCAGTAATGACTTGAGGATTCTGAATGTGCCCCTGGGTTCTACAGGGGAAGCTTTGTATGAAATTGAGCAGGAGAGGAATGATTCTTTAAGGGGACATGAAGCAATGGGTAATAAACAGCCACAAGAATCCAACGGTGATACTTAGGGTGTAGACTACAGCCATGCCGTCAGGATTGCTTCAAAGAGGCTACTGGGTGTTTTCCTTGAAGTGGCACCACATTGTCATATAATTTCTGAACTGCAGGTCTTCTGTTCTTCCTCCAAAGAAGTATACACACACACACACACACACACACACACACACACACACACACACACACACTGAGAGAGAGAGAGAGAGAGAGAGAGAGAGAGGGAGGAGAGAATGAGCGACGAGAGAGAAGAGAGCGAGAGCCAGAGAGAGGGAGTGCTGAGAGGAGAGGGAGGGAGAGAGAGAGACCCCCGAGATGAGAGTAAAGAGGGAGACGACCGAGAGGAGGAGAGGACGGAGGGAGCGCGGAGAGAGAGAGAGAGCTCTTTTCGAGTGAGCGAGGAGAGAGCCCTGAGAGAGGAGCGGAGAGTTGAGCTGAGGAGAGAGAGACGAGAGCAGACGAAGGAAAGACAGAGAGTGGCCTGCGATTCTGTTTTGAAAAGCTGGTCAGCATGAAGATCTATTTTTCACGCCTGTTGCTGACAGAATCTATAAGGAACTCTTCTCCCAGGCTCCAGGGCTCCTGTTATCCCTGCACACAGGGAAACTGAGCAAGCTAACAGGGCTTGTGTAGGTACCTACATAGAAGTAAGGGTGATGTACACCATGATTTCTCGCTGTGTTGTCATGGAGGCAGCATAGTGCTGGGCACTGTAGGTGGGCCTGCACAGTGGCAGGGACATCCTCCACACAGCTGTTACTACAGATGTATATGGTCCTGGGACAATGTCTTGGCAGACGTTTATAGTGAAGTATGTTGAGGTATGAGTGCGTTTTGTTTTATTTTGTTTTGTTGGTTTGTTTATTGGTGTTACTCCACACAAACAGCTCACTCACTATCCAGGCAACTGGGGAAATACTACCACAGTGAGAGAAGAAACGTTTGTATTAAAACCTGTCTCTAAAAAGATTTGAGGCTAGCTGGGTGTGGTGGCACATGCCTGTAATCTCAACACTCAGGGAGGCAGAGGCAAGAGGATCTCTGTGAGTTCAAGGCCAGCCTGGTCTACAAAGCGAGTCCAGGACAGCCAGGGCTACACAGAGAAACCCTGTGAAAGAAAGAAAGAAAGAAAGAAAGAAAGAAAGAAAGAAAGAAAGAAAAAGGATTTGAGACTAAACAACTTCTTTGCCTTTTCTGAGCTTGGTGTGACACTAGGAATACTAGTTGGTTTTAAAAAAACAATTTTGTTGTTTTGCCTACTGCTCTGTTTAGGACGCTGTCCACAAATCCTCAGCAGATAAGTAATGTTTAAAGTACTTGGTACACAGCAGTACCCACTCATCAGCAGGCACTGGTGTGTGAAATCAGTGGGAGCTGTGGCTGGCTGGGCGTGTCATTCAGAACTCAGTGTGTAATGGCCTCACTCAGGCAGGAGCTGAAGGTAGCGTAAGATAGTAATATTTCACTTAAGACACCCCCTGTTTCATGGACACCTCCACTTTTCGCCAAGAAAGACTGAAACTGAGAAGCTAAGACAGCCCGATGAAATCAGAATTCTTCAGTGCCCCTGGAGCCAAAACCTCTTAAAAGGTATTTAGAGTAAAGCTGTTCAAACCAACTGTCCGAGACTATTTTATGGCCTTCGGAAGACAGTTGCTTAAGAAGAAGTTTCGAGTCCAGCTTCCCTGATAACCCGCGCGTGAGCACGCACACACACACACACACACACACACACACACACACACACACACACACACGTACGTAAAATATTAACTACTATTTAGTGCACGTTGTTATTTAAGCATGGTCTTATGCATCTGAATCACTCAAGTGAACCAGAAATCATCTCTGAGGACTTGCTTAGCAATGGCTGAACTATGCTCCACTACCTGAAAGTAAAGCAACTTACCAGTGACTCACAGGGATCCTCCAATCCTGAGCATTTCCCTTTGCCATAGGAAGTGGGGTTTATTTTCAGCATCAAAATCAGGCAAAAACATAAACCCTAAAGAGAGGCTGTGTAAGGGGCTGCCTCATTTTCTTTCTGCGCAGTACACACTCGTGCTTTCTTGACCTCATATTGGCCTCTGTTCCAGTAAGTTCCAGGAAGATAAGGAGCCCAATAATTATTTGTTGTGTGAGTGAACAAGATGTTAGCAGCCTTGGACTGGTGATCAACTTGTGCTTTTAAATGTTTTTGTTTGTTTGTTTGTTTGTTTTTATTTTCCCCCTTTCTGAACTTAGTTTACTAGTTCTTGACTCCTTCTCAAGATTTATATGTTTACAGTTTTCCCTTTAGGTTAAAGAGAATAGAAAGAAACAAACGCCAGGCATGTCTGTCACTCTCCCTAAAGCTGCCCTTGATAAAAGGTGTGTTCCACAGCCGGTGGCTAAGGAGCACCACCAGCTTGTGTATTGCGGGGCATGGGCGGATGTATTTCAGGGGGTGTATTTCAGGCTGGATCCTTTTGTGGCTGTTAGGACCACTCCTGGCTAGTTACCCACTAGCTTACTCTAGTTACCCTAGCAACGTGGCCTCTGGGTTATAAGGGGAACCGAAAGGAGTTCAAGGGGACCAACAGAAATTCGACCTCAGGACCTAACAGGAAAAGTAGGGACCCTATACATTTAGTGTGCAGGGAAGAGTCACGGCTTCCCACAAGGGGCTTTGGAGAAAGCCCCAGCAAAAGCACATCACTCCAGGAGAGGGTCACATGGCAGTGACAGTTGGAGATTAAGTGTTTCATGGAAAGACTTTTTGGCTTCTTGTTATTGTTGGTTTTTTTTTTTTTTTTTTTTTTTTTTTTTTTTTTTTTTTAATGTGTGACACCAAAACACATTATTTAAGATTTTTGTTTGTTTTATGGTTTTTTTTTTTTTTCTGCTTTTTCACACAGAGGAGAGGTCTCAAAATATGGTCCCTGGACTAGCCAAATTGGGACTTTGTTCCAAATGTAAATTCTCAAGTCCCATCCCACATCTGCTTCCAGGAGCTGGGAAACAAAGTCTAGCTGTCTTAACACACCCTACATGGGCTATGGTACACCCAGAAATTTGAGAAATTCTAGTACAGACTCAAAGAACTGGGTAAGATTTAGAGGCTCATAAAGTTGACTGTAACTCAGGTGACCCAAGGCAGAGTCCTCCATCCCTCTGTTCGTTTGTTTACTCCTTGAGAGCCCAGTTTTGCCTGGCCACTGGACTCTCCTCTTATATATATATTTTTTCTTGTCCTTTACTCATTTTTTTCCATCACTTAAGCCAATAGATTGGGCCCCCTTCAAATGGTGGATATACAGAATAGAAGGGCAAAGTGAAAAAATCTAACCCTGCTTTTTACACACAAATTGTAAAACCGGGTTCGGCAAAGAGGTTGTAGCTTCTATTTTTTGCCTCAACTTCTGTTTTGTTTTTTTCCCCCAAGTTTTTTAAATTTATTTTTCATTCAGACTAAAAGAGTAGGGTTAAAAATAATTGTGATAAAGGGCTGGAGAGATGGCTCAGAGGTTAAGAGCACTGGCTGTTCTTCCAGAGGTCCTGAGTTCAATTCCCATGATCCACATGGTGGCTCATAACCATCTGTAATGTGATCTGGTACCGTCTTCTGGTGGGGCAGGTGTACATGCAGGCGCAGCATTGTATACATAATAAATCTTTTAAAAAATAAAAAGAAAATGAACTGGGCTGCGTGTAGGGGTAGGTCCCCTGGGTTTGAAAGATGAGGTCCTCAACGCATTCTGAGGAGGATGATTCTGTTCCAGAGCTACACAGAAATTTTCACCCCAGAGAGCGGCCTGATTGGAAGGAAACACAAGCTAAGCTGGGTGGTGGTGGCACATGCCTTCAATCCCAGCACAAGGGAGGCAGAGGCACGTGGATTGCTGTGAGTTCAAGGCCAGCCTGGTCTACAAAGTTAGTCCAGGACTGACAAGGCCATACAGAGAAACCCTGTCTCAAAAACAAACAAAAACAAAACAAAACAAAAAACAGAAATACCCAAGCTGAGATCATCCAAGATGGCGTCGATGGCACACTGTGTCTGATCCGCAGAACAGCAGTGACTGCACAGCCACCAAAGAACCATACTGAGAGTTCCAAAACATGGTGCTGGTGTTTCCCAGAGTGAAGGAAATCCTGCCATGTGGATTGTCTATGCCCTCCTGCCACAGGACCATGGGACCACACTCATGTGAGCTCCCAGGGACCCTGGGCTGCCCCTGTTGCTGTAGCCGCTGCTTTTTGGATTGTGGCCTGGTGTGGTGCAGGCTAAGGAGATGGCGTTCGAGGAAGGGGTGCTGTTCAAGTCGAGCATTAGCAAGGACTGCACTGCCCATACCACAGGCCTCATGGACCTCCTCTCATGGGCCAAGGCCATACTCAGTGCCGAAAGCTGGATCATGCAGAGGTGGATACCAGGGTGAATGGGCCCTGCCCTGAGGACGTGGGAGTGGGTGAGCTGTCCCTGCCCTGAGGACAGGGGAGCAGGAGAGCAGGCCCTGCCCTGAGGACAGGGGATCAGGAAAGCTAGCCCTGGCATGATGACATGGGATCAGGAGAGCCAGCCCTGCCCTGAGGACATGGGAGCAGAAGAGCCAACCCTGCCATGATGACATGAGAGCAGGAGAGACAACCCTGCCATGATGACACAGGATCGGGAGAGACAACCCTACCCTGAGGACAAAGGAGCAAGCCCTGATCCAGGGCTCTGAGTTGACCTCACTCCAACTTCTACCCATGTATGACCTGCTGGAACACATGAAGGGACCAGGCCTGCGGATTCAAAGATTAAGAATCTCCTTGACACACAGCAACAATGGGATATCCAACAGCAGTCCCAGTGAGGATCAGGTAATGATAGTGTAGGCCTCCAACCAGACCCATGACTCATAGCAATGAACATTTGAAAGTAAACATATGTGGACAAAAGGCTATACTGTGTGATACACTACAGCTTCTGTGACAAGATTTTTTGATTATCTGTTTTATTTTACTGAGAGGAGGAGAGGGATTTTGGTGCATGAAGTGTGAATCATAGACATTCAATAAAAGTGAAAAATAAAAAATAAAAAATGAATACTTGTGATCGTTCAATAAGAAATACCCAGGCATAGTTAAATTTTGAATCTCTGTGGCCAAAACATGTGACAGAAACAAGAGGGAAAAGATTTATTTTGGCTCACAGTCTCAGGGAGTCTCAGTCATCATAGTGAGGAAGGCGTGGCCAAGCAGCCCAGCCCACAGCAGCAGCAATGCACATCAGACGCAGCTTACACCACAGTGGAATGGAAAGCAGAGAAGAAAGAACCAGAAGCCAGGCTATAACTTTTAAGGGCTGGGCCCCTACTGACCTACTTCTTTGAGCCAGGTCCCACCGCCAGAAGGTCCCACAGCCTCCCCAAAATAGTGCCACCAGCTGGGAAACAAAAACACTTAAGACACGAGCCTGCAGAGGAAATTTCAGATTCTAACCATGACTCACGGTTTCTAAATTGTGTGACTGTCTGGAGACTATCCACGCTGAATTGAAATGAGAAAATATACCAAAAGCTCGTATCTCAGTTAATGTAGAGCAAGAGAGAAGCATCTCCACAGCTAAAGGAGAAAAGGCAATGGTGAATAGTGAAGGGGAGGAAAGGGTGAAAAGACAGTCATTAACTTAAGAAATCATCCTTGTCACGATTATGTTGAGGCTCTGAACAGCACACTGCCATAAGCTCTGCTTGACAGTCTCTGAGATTCCATTCATTGCTTTATTGATCAGAAAACTATCTAGCCAGCCTACCATGTTGCACATGGTCCCCGGTATTTAGGAGGCTGGGTATAGGAGGAGTTAGAGATCACCTGAGCAACACAGCCAGACCCCATTAAAAGAAAAAACAAGAACAAACAAACAAACAAACAACAACAACAACAAACCAAACAAACAAGGGCTAAGGCCGTGGCTCCCTGGTATAGCGTTTGCCTCAGATGCATGATGTCCCAGATTCAAATCCCCATGAATCTGGGGATTCATGAAAATAAAATATCCGCAAGCAAGCACGCTGAGTACAGGTTTGACTAAAATACAGTACAAACACCGGGATCTTGGAGACGAGGGCACAAATGAAGGAACAAAACTTCATACACAGAGCAGGAGTGTATAATACACAGTGGGAACACAGTGGAACCATTTGCCAATCTCTGCAGTCCCCACCTGCCCACACCAACCAAGCCAGACCCACAGAAGCTGCGCCCTGGACTGGGACAGCTGGGACCCTCCTCCCATCCCAGGTAATGTAAATGTTCACTTTTAGACTGAAGTCGGCATCTATTTTGTTATTCTAACTAAACTTAGGCCTCAAGATTATTGTCTCACACCTGAGACGCATGGACCTGTTTTTGTCAATGAAGGTCACTGGTTACAGCTGAGCACCTTCTGAAGAAAGGCCCACACTGACTCTCATCACATCTAAGCTGAGCCTCTTGATCCAAGGTCAGGCCTTCTTTCTCTCCCCGTGCTCCTGGGAAACAGACTGCACGTCTGTCCTTGGTTATACGAGTTCTGACGCATGGCACAGATCCCTGCAAAGACGCCAGGACGCCTGGACCCCAGCCCAGAGCACATCCGGCCGGCAGCATGGCTTCTCTGGACACCAGAAGGCTGTTGACACACCAGTTTGAAAGACTTTGTGCCTGCAGAACACCTCCTCAGTGTCTCCCCAAAGAGTGACTGACTACACACCATAGAGGGCTTGGGAAGGAGTCATAGGTTTATTTGCCGCTGTGACTGGAGTCACCTTAAACCTGTTGCCTAATTTCCTTTGTTTAACTTGATTTCTCTTTGTCTGGGAAGCAAATGGATCAATGCTGGTTTTTTGTTTTTTGTTTTCTTATGCTGTGAGTACGTTGCCTGGAGGAAATCTTCCATTGGTTCACTGGCCCTGCCTTTCGTACTGTGATCATGGCTGCAGGACCTCCCTGGATGTGGAGGACGGCTCTTTGCATCTGTTTGGAGCACACATGAAGCATTTCCTGGGTGGTTAAGCAGCCATCCCTTTCAGGGCAGAGTGTGGCCCTTGTGCAGGGATGTCTGCCCATGGTCCTCCGCCTGTCTTCTGATGTAGATGGCTTTGCTTGATTTTTTTTTTTTCTTTCCTGTGAATCCTTTCCTCAAGATGTCTTTGTGTATTTGTAATGCTCTTTGTCTCTCCACATTTTTGAACGGCATCCTCTATACTCTGCCATTATATTCTCGCCCTACCTGCCCCCTCCCTCTCTTTCTCAACAGGAAAGATTCCTGCTTTGCTCCCAACTCTACTTCCCTGCCAAGCATTTCAGAGAAACTAAGCTTCCAAAGGAAAAATAATGAAAAGGCAATTTATCCATATTTTTTTTAAAGTGGAGTATTTATCACTGCAGAAGGTTACTGAGTTCCACACAGCAGGGGAAAAGGCAATACTGGTGGTTACCTATAAACATAGATTTATTGCATGTTTACTAGGTGTAAGAAATGTCTGAGCACCACGGGGTACATAAAGATAAGGAATAATAGCTGTTATTTAAAAAGGGTGTGTATTAATGAGGCAGGCAAGACAAAAAGTGGGAAAAGACAAAGAATATTTCAAAGGGAAAAATGAAACCATCCACATTAGTACAGAAAAAATGGAGATGGATTAAATCCTGGTGGGGAAAAAAGAGCTGTGTTCTTCTGCAGTGACTGCACAGAAGGCACTGGATCAAGAGGCTCCTGAGGGCAGCTCTGGAAGTGTAAACAGAGGGCAGACAAACTATCATGATGGAGAAGCTGGGGTTGAGAGGGAGAGTTGGAAGGTAGACTCCAGGAGTGATAAAGAGCACAGGGCGAGGTAGATATGGCAAGGAAGTGAACCAGGATTGTTCTTGCTCACAAAGACAAGGGCTATGAACGCAGAATTATGTACAGGAGTTTCTATGGCCCAGCTCAAGTAACTGCATGTTTTCAAATGATAGTCTGAGTTGACCTAACCCCGTGCTTTACAGCCTGCATTGGTTACGTTTCTATTGCTGTGGTGAAGCAGCATGGCCAAAGCAATGTATAGAAAAAGGAGTTTATTGGGGCTTATTTATAGTATCAGAGGGAGATGAGTCCATCATGGTTGGTAGGCATAGCTGCAAGCAGAGTGGCAGCTGAGGCTGTTTCTACAGCAACAAGCATGGAATAGAGCAAACTGGAGTTGGATGAACTCATAACATCTCAGAATCCAGCTCCCACCCTCACCCCCACCCTTACCCCACCCTCATTCCCACCCCCACCCTCACCCCACCCCCACTCTCACCCCCACCCTTACCCCCACCCTTCCTCCAGCAAGGCCACACCTCAGAAGCATCCCCACACAGCGCCACCAACTGGGAACCAAATGTTCAAATACCTGGGACTACGGGAGACATTTCTCATTACCACATAACTCCATGACGTTTCTGTGGAGTACATGATAGTAAAGAAAAGGACACTGGGGGGATGTTGAGCATTTTATCCTGCTTTGCCAGCGACATTGCCAGTTTTATGGGATCCCCGTGTCCTTGGAAATGCCCCCTGGTGATGAATTAATGGTGACAAATTGTCACCCTGTGAGAATGGCTTGGTCGAAGGTCTGAGAGCTTCTGTCTTATTCCCAGGCTCGTTTATTAAGGAAGGCTGATTAAGTCACATTCTAGGGAGCAGCGTGTGTGGGAGGGATTGGAGTCAGGGAGAACGTAGGAGGCAGTTAATGGGGATTGGACTGAGGAAATGAGAGCTGTGACAGGCCACACATGGTGTAGGCAAGCTGCTGTGATGCTGAGTCTGGGAAATCTCAAGTTCAGGGATTGCCTGGGTCATAAGAGTGAGCCAAAGGGCAGCCTGGGTGACCTAGCAAGAGGAGACTGTCTCAGCACACAGAGGCAGAAAAGAGGGCTGGGGAATGGCGCAGTGCTGAATGTTGACATAGCATGTAGGAGGTTTTGGCGGACTCTATAATAGCAAAACAAACAAACAAACAGACCCCCTCAGAAGCCATGAAAAGGGGAGAGGAAAAAAAGGAATTGATTTTTTTTTCCTAGCTGGGAAAACTCTCTCCAAGAAATTGATGAGACACTGGAAATGGAGTTAAAGAGAAGACAAGACAGTGTTGCTTATTCGTGACCCATAATTTAGTACATGCCTGGTGAGAGTGGTAGGCTGCACTCAAAACCAGCGAGGGGCAGGTTTTTAACTCAGCATCTAGTTAGGCAGATCAGAAGCCCCACCTTGGGCAAGTTGCTTTCCTGACCTAGGTAGAATGGGTTGGGTTTTGTTTTGTTTTGTTTTGTTTTTTTTGTTTTTTTCTCTTTGGTAAAATGCAGATACAATAGCAATAGCACCAACCTTTGGTATCGGAAGGAAACGACGCCTTCAACACGGTGTGCAGTGTGTAGTGAAACAAAAAGAAACACTAGTGTAGCCAGCATCGTGGATAAAATGAGGACGGCGAAAGAGATTTAGAACCGAGCAGGATCACACAAAGTCAAGGACTGAGACTGTGGGATCCTAGAGGCAAACAAAGCTCAGAAAAATCAACAGCAGCTCCAGGCTCCCAGTTTGGCTTGTCAATCACAGTTTCATCCCTGCTGGGTGCATTTTCTCTCCTGCATTCTCATTGACAGGTCAGCCAGGTGCTATTTTGACCACAATGTCACCAGAATGTTCCCTGGATGCTACATTGTACAGAGCTGTAATAGTTTTGGGGCGATCCAAATATACTTTAGAATCCTTTGATTCCCAGGTGCTCAGCCTGACAGCCTGGAACAGTGGCCGTGGGGAGGATTATCTTGACACTTCTCCCTGAAGTCCCCCTCCCAGGCTAATGGTAATAAGCACCTTCTACAGTTTTTAAGGTTTTGCTATTTAAAAACTAGATCCTTTGATTATTCCTATGGTATAAACTCTAAACGCAGGTCTGGCCTAGCAAACAGCACGTTCCTGCTGCAGCACAGTCTTTTACTTTCCTTTGATTTCTTGCTTCTTTTACATTTAAAAATTATTACCTTTTACCTGCAAATAGCTTTATATTTGAGCACCAATGAAGCTGAGCACTTTTTCATTTATTAGTCACCAGTCCTCCTCCCCCTCCCCCCCCCCCCGGTAGAAGAACATCCATTCATGCCTATTGTTGCTGTTTCTTTGGGTGATATAATATTATTTGTCTATTTAAGGGTTCTGTCACATTTCTTCCAAGCTCTCCAAAGTTCTTTTTGAGAAATAAATACTATCATTACTGGGAAGTATTCAGGGTAAACTGTGAAGTGCCATGTGCCTGTCACTGTTATCAGAATGCTGACCCTGTTCATTAACTTACCTTAGAGCCCTGTGTCTAGCAAAGAAGGCATTGTTTCCCCGTCAGAAACATCATGACCAGAATGTTGGCTCCAGGGGCCAGGGATTTTCCTCTGTCCGTGGCCCATCAGCAGCTCCTAGAACAGTGCCCGGCATGCAGCAGCTGGGCAAAGTATACACAGAGGAGTGCCTGGGTGGCTGGGTGACTGGGGCACCCATAATCATCTAAGAATTTGCTACATTCTTTCACCAACATGGGGTTTACTTTTCTCTCTTTCTTCTTTCCTTCCTTTCATCATTCTTTCCTTCCGTGCTTCCTTCCTTCCTTCTTTCCTTCCGTGCTTCCTTCCTTCCTTCCATGCTTTCTTCCTGCCTTCTTTCCTTTGGTGCTTCCTTTCTTCCTTCCTTCCATGATTCCTTCCTTCCTTCTTCCCTTTCTTCCTTCCATGCTTCCTTCCTTCCTTCTTCTCTTCCTTCCTTCCATGCTTCCTTCCTTCCTTCTGTGCTTCCTTCCTTCCTTCCTTCCTTCTTCCCTTCCTTCCTTCCATGCTTCCTTTCTTCCTTCCATGCTTCCTTCCTTCTTTCCTTCCGTGCTTTCTTCCTTCCTTCCTTGCTTGCTTCTTTTCACTTGAAACCCAGAGATGGATCCAATGGTGTGGATCAGGTTGGGAGGCCAGAGTTATGAAGCAGTTATCTTAAAATCCTCAGCATACAAACCCATGTCTAAGAACCTAATTTCCCTACGCTAACACCATAGGGCTAATTAGCAATCTAACCTGGTTTATTTGAGAAATAAAAGACAAGGAACGTTTAATAATGCAGGAGTAGCTCTCAGTGATTTGATAACAGACCCAAAGCTCTTGCTTTGTTTTCAATTCACCAACATCTAATTCCCAGATATGGGGCAAACTCACCTTCCTCCCGTGCCCCATTTGCCACCTTTCTGGTACTTGTGAGAACAGTTTGCATGCAGGGTCTGGAAGAAAGCACAGTGACATACCTTCACAATGATGCTTTCTTCGATGACCTCTTTGGGGGAAAGATTTTACATAGAACTTCATGCTGATTCGTAGACTTTCCTATAAAAAAAATGAAATGCAGTGACTCATGGGCACCTGGAAACATCTTTTCTAAAAGTTTTGTCTTTTAAGTATGTTTCTTTTTAAGGTGCCCTAGTATTTCTGGAATGATCTGGGGAAGAATTTCACATAAGTGTGCTTAGGCCCAGACTTGTTGCAGGTGCTAATTCCAGTGGAAAACAACACACTATGGCTAACCTCTTGGTATGTAAGTGACAGAGACTTCTGTTTATGGATAGAGATGATTTATCTAGTTTCCGTGAGCCTCCGTGCTTGCACGGGATACAATGAGGATTAAATAAAATCATGTATGACAAGCTTCTGGCACCAGAGTCTCATAGGTAAGCGTGCAATAAATGGAAGCCATAATTAAATATTTTTCATCACGCTCATCAGAGATGACCTTGACCACATTTGGAGCCCCTGAGGTGCAAGAAAGACAAGTGACTTCAAAGGGGAATCCTTTGAGATTTTAGAAGAGAAAGTTAGATCCTTATGAGCCGCAATTCCAGAAGTAATCCTTCTAGGGTATGTCAGGGTTCAATCTCGAGAAATAGAAGTGTGTGTGTGCGCGCGCACGCATTTATACACTTCCCACACATATAGGTAAGGTGTGTGTACATCCATATATTTCTCATATGTATAGGTAAGACTGACCTTCCACATTGGTTGGGGCTGCAGTTTCATACCTTGTATCTGCTGCTGGAGCTTGCAGTCCAGAGGGTAGGCTGCTGGTATGGAGAGGTAGGGCTGAGAGAAGAAAGCAAGGACGAGGTGAACCATAGTATAAGAAATCCCAGAGCCAAGAGTGAGACCTGTCACTCATGTGTCATCAGTGGTGTAATGTGGTGTCTGCCATTGGTCTTGGACCCAAGCACACATACATGGCCCACAAGCTGGATCCCATGAAGGAGGATGTGGGGGAGGGGTGAGCATCGTAGGCCTGAGACCCAACTTCCTGCCATGCAGAGCCTTAGTAGATAACCTCACATCCTCTTCTCCTCCCAGATAGGTCACCAATGACGGAGCAAAGCAATCATTACAAGACGAGTCTAGCCTTGTGAACCAAGAAGTTTGCTGGGTCTACTCTCACAGTGGGGATTTACGAGGGGCTAATCTGCAGCGGCATCGCTGAAAATCCCTGTGAGGGCTCATGGGGGATGGATCACCAGAGTTTCCCGTGTAACTCCAGGCAGGTGCACCACACAGGAGAGTCTGCTCTCCACATCAACTGTTTACTGGGTACAACCCCAGGGAGGGACTTCTGAATTTTCCAGGTTCCATGAATTCCCTGAGTCATACATTTCATGTAATTCTCATTAGCTAAGCCCCTCCCTTATGGCCACCAGAGAATTCTGCAGTCTGGAAGAAACATCTATACAAAGCGACTGCTCCATCCTCTGAAAATGTGTGTGCCATTATCCATCCATTTCAAGGACCCGTATTAAGGATGAGAGCAACGAGGCAGAGAGAGTTTATCCCAGTTCATTCAGCTGAAAAGAGCAGGGAAGAGCTTTGGAGCAGGCCCACTGGTTTTCATTGAGTACACACTTTAACACTGGAAAGCCACAACCTCCCCAAGGGCAGGGAGGGAAAGGACACTACAGTCTTCAAACTGAGGTGTGGTCTCTGGTGCTGAGCTGCCTGGGCTGGCAATCCTCACCCAGTTATTGAGTTTAGCCTCAAGTTGCCTCACTGTCCCCATCCACTGTGTGGAAATGAGTATAGTACTCCTGTCAAAGCTGCTAGCTAGAGCCAGGGAGTTAATGCATATGAATTCTCTGCAACAGTGCCCTGCATCCCAGGAGCTATGCTATTATTTCCCCAGTCTGTTCAAGTCAGCGGATCTCAGAGTCTGGCTGTGACAGATAACTCATCACCCTCTCCTGGGCATCACTCCCTTCCTATCTCAGCTCTGGGTGAGTTTGCCCTCAGGCCTGCTTTGTGGAGAAGCTGAGTCAGGCTGGCAGTCTGCATTTCTGCAGGTCTTTTTGTTTGGCTGGTTTGGGTTTTTTGGGTTTTTTCCCCCATCTTTGCCTTATACTGAAGCCTTGTGCCTGCTTGGAATAGGCGTGCTCCCTCAATGCCCAAGGAGCCAGCAAGCTCATTAGTTATGCCTCTTAGAAGCAGGTACCATTTGGTCTGGGTCAAGCACAAGCCATACAGTATGCTGCTAATGGGGACTCGGGCTCCTCTTTGGGTTCCGGCGGAGCCACAGAGATGCTGTGCGTCAGGAGGGTAGATGAAGCACTAGAAGGCAGCAGGCTGAGGACAGATCATCAATTTAAAAAGTTGAGTGGGGGATTTTGAATAGTCACCATTAAGCAAAGAAGTATATAAATAAATATAAGGTGGCACCTGCTTACTACGTAAGTACCATGTCTCAGCCTGTCTCCAGATAAGAGTGCACAGCCTGCTATGGGGTTTAAGCGAGCGGCTTCTCCCTGTTTAATGGCAGTCTCCTACACAGAGTTCAGAGATCTACCTTTGCCTCTTGCGCAGAAGTTTCCTTCTGGTTAGAACTGCCTTAAGTCGCTGCAGCTGGAATCACTGAGACCCTCACTATGTCAGGCCTGTGATGACGCCTTGTAGATAAAGGTAGGGTGTCTCAGGAACTTCTGCAAGATTCTCCCTAGGTAGCTTTGTGGGTGGAGGGGCTTGCTGCCAAGCCTAGCCACCTGTTCCATTCCTAGGACCCACCAAGGTTGCTTTTTACAGAGGTCTTATAAGTGTCCTCCCCGTTGAGATTGGAAAGCCTCAATGGGCATGCTAAGAAGATTACCATCACGTGCTTGCTGTGAGGTTCAGTGAGATGGTGCTTTAAGTCTTACCTCAAACACATTGTCATCTAAAGTGGACAGTGACTATTGCTACTCAGTAGATGACAAACAAATCATGTAATTTTACCAGAAAACTGCCCAAAACTTTGCCTGAAAGGAACCGAGAGATCATGGTTAGCATTTAGAGCTGCGACCATGTAGACCGTAGTCTCTCTCCGGCCCATTATCCACTTCTTTTAGCTGCAGAGCCTCTGTGGATTTCCTCCAGACCATCAGCTTTCTGACTATCTGCCTGCTGGTACCTGCTCTACCCACTTTCCCAGCATTCCTGTCAGCAGTTATGCTCACTAATCCTTTTTTTGTCTCCTGCGGTGAGAGTGGAGGAAAAATAGGTCATCTTTTTCCATCAAAAAAGAAGAGTAGATTTTTGAACCCCTCAGCTATTTCTTGGTCCCAATCTTCTGTTTCCATAGGTGCCTGATCCATGAGGTACTCTTAAGAAGGACACTGCATGGTTGATTCCTGTGTAAGAAACAAATCCTTTCCCACCCACTCCATGCCTGGGAAATATGTCAAGAGATGTCATCTTGTCAAAGGCAAAGTAGCCCCGCCTCCCCCATCCCTTCCCCCCCCCCCCCACGCCCAAGGTAAATCACAAAATTATAAGGCCATTTCCACAGCCGCCCCAGGAAGCTGTTTCTAACTCTTACTGACTGGCCAGGGCAGTAGACCAGCCTTTCAAAAACCCAATAATCATCCTTCATCTCCGAGCACTTACCTGCTCAGCATTCATAGGACGTGCCTCCTCGTTGCCTGCTAGCTTGGCTGGCTCACATTCAATTCCTGTTTCTTCACAACATTAAATTATTTTTAGCTTCTCATTTTCTGAAAGCTAGTGATTAAAATATGCAGTATTTATGTTAAGTAGCAACACAGAAATTTGCTAATAACTTGCTTCCACATAAATAAGTCTGCATACAAATGCTTTCTGGATGTTTAGTGCTGTGTGAGGTGCGTGGGGTGAAGGACACGGTGCCTGCCCCAAGGTCACATTTCTAGTGTCTAGCACAGTTTATGCCACTGTGATCTGTACCTACCATCCATGGCCTATATTTCAGCCAAAAGCAAAAAGAGCAAGGCGCAGGATCTGTTTATTCCTCTAAGTCAATGTTTGGGCAGCACTTTTAGGAATCTGCACTAAATGTTTTCTCATCATCGGGGATCAGTCGAGTTCCAAGCTATTGTCCAATTTAGATTAATAACGCGGCTGCAGCGACTCCCGTCTCCGTGTCTGTGGGAAGCTGATGTAGAAGTCTGACCAGAGGGACGAAGATTGATGGATGCAGCAAGCGGCAAGTTTGCTTAATGATGACAATGCACTTGAAGTAGCACCAGTTAGCACTGCCAGAGACGCGCCTCCTCTGCTCCCCACTTATATAACTTGTCATGTCCAGGGAGCTGACAGGAGAGGTAGTCTGAAATAGACAGTTGGACCACATGTCAGAAAAACAAAACTCTTGTGCCGTGAGTGAGCACGTTGAGAATGACTGGCCGAGCCCAGCAAAGGGAAATTTACTAGCGTCTATAATCCTTTGATACCACACAGAAACCAGACCAGGAAGCACCAGGAAGCGTGGAAAATGAGGGACTGTCTACTTATTCCTGGGTCTGAAGGGTGTTTTCAGTAACTGTGTACTTTCTGCAAGACTCCCCATAAAGCTCGAATCCCAGTTTCTAACCAGTGGTAGCAGCCCAGCATCTGAAGCCAGAGACACGAGACCATACCATATTACATGCCATATCTATCCATCTATCTATCTATATCTATATAATAACTCCCAGCCATACCTCGCTACATAAATGTAAGCTGTGATCCATGAGTGAAGTATTAATCCTTTTTGTGCCTAAGCCTCCTCCATAGCACAGGAACGATAACTGCCCCTCCCTCCTAGGCAATAGAAAAGGCTTAACAATGAACTATTACTGTTTCCTGCTGAGTGTACAAGGTGTCATAATGTGTAGAAATGAGGTATGCTTTTACAGACGCCCCTAATAGCACTGTGCTGGTTCTATTGACTTCCTTTTTGTGTGTTTTGGTTCTCCTGGCAATCTCATAGGAATCCATCAATTCACGCCATGGATAAAATGAAGGAGTTAGAATGAATACAATAGAAAAGCCTAGATAAGTCACTGTTCTGGGCTCAGGAAGAGCCACAGTGCTCTCTTGGGATGCTCACAGGCGAGGCTGCTGCCTGGGCCGGCTTTGCTTCGGTGATCTTCTTCTCATCTACAAGAGCAGGAGGCTGGCTGGCTGGTTGGTAGAAAGCCATTTACAAAAGGACAGAATGTTTTTCTGCAGCTGTGATGTGAGTGGCATCAGAGCTATTGACTATGTCAGAAAGCAGCTTGATGTTTTCTTTGAGGCCTCGGTTCCCCTGTGGGCATCATCAGCCTCAGATATGTGTAAACCAAAATTGGGGCTCGGTAGACAGGGATGACACCTCCTTCCATCGTGAGACTTGTCTGTGACTCCCATGACACAGCTCAGGGTGAGCCGGACAAAGGTCAGAGGTCAGCATGCTAATGAGGAGACAACAGGCTGGGGAGCCTGCTCACTGCAGGGAAAGAAGGGTGCTGCCCTCTGAGTGACTGGGACAGCTATTGGTCAGTAATGAGGGATCTGAAAGTGAGCCCATGTGTGTACCTGACTGTGGTAGTGCAGCTCTGCTCTGCTCATGAGTGGAGTGAGACCCTTGCTACATATCCCTATCTGTCCCCCAGGCAGATTTGCTTGAAGCTCTCTTCTCCACTCAGGCCATTTGTACTCTGCCTCACAAATACCCATGCAATCTCTCTTTGTAAAACCACTATGAATTAGTTGTACATATAAGTAACTAGGAATTAATTGTACATACAAGTAGTACTCGGCGTAACGTTTCCTGCATTTGTATAGCCCAGGTTGGTCAAATTCAGCCTCATTGTTTTTGCTGCCCGTCTGCACCATCGCAGTCTCTAATAATCACTATTCTATTTGTAGGCCAACACTTTGTTTGTTTGTTAACTTCACATCTAAGAGAGGACGTGAGGCATTTGTGCTGAGCTTATTCCACTTAACATAATGACTTCTGCTAGTTTCCATTTTGTAGTCAATAACAGTAGTTTGTTCTTCTTGATGGCTGGATGATACTCCGTTGGGCATATGTAGTGGGTCTTCCAGCTCCATTTCAACTGTTGACAAGCACTAGAGCTTGTCTCTTGTAACTTGGCAATTGTGAAGTGTGCTGTAATAAATATGGTGCACATCGCTCTTCATTAATGGCTTTATTCTCCTAAGGACACAAGCTTTGGCCGCAGACTGTAGTTACCAATTGCGCTCACTCATGTGAAGATACAGCCTATGGAAGGCCAATGGGAACTCAGAGGCTCAGTTGTGGCTTTGAAAGGGGAGTGTCCAGGGCATCATGGGACAGACACCCTAACAGATAGGTGTGGTCTGTGTGGGGTTGTACCTTCTAAACATTTCAATTCTTCTTGTTACTGGGAAAGCAGATATACCCTTCCATCCCTGGCCTAGGGAACAGAAGGGTACCATGGCCGGAGTCTCACCAGACTCTCTCCAACAAGGAAATGAGGTTTCATTTTCTTTTTCTACATATATATTTCCATATTATTATTATACAGTATGTTCCATATATTATACAGTATTCTGCCCGCATGTGTGCCTGAATGACAGAAGAGGACACCAGATCTCATTATAGATGGCTGTGAGCCACCATGTGGTTGCTGGCAATTGAACTCAGGACCTTTGGAAGAACAGTCTTCTTAACCTCTGAGCCATCTCCCCAGACCCGGAAAAGACGTTTCTTAAGGGAAGTCTGGAATTCTGACCTTCGAAGATGGAAGTTGACTGCTCAGGGTAGTGCTGCAGCACTCAGCCCACCCCCACCTCTGAGTCTGTGGGTGCGTCCCACCTAAGAACAGAATTTGCCTCAAGACACGCAAGAGACCTTCTCCAGCTGCCTCCCAGACTGCTGTCCTTCACCACAAGTTGCCTTTGACGGACTCCCTTGCAGCTAAAGCCCGGACATGTGTGCCGCTGCCTCTGTCCTTGCTGCAACACTGCCCACTTATCCATATCATAGGACCAACCAGACTGGTGGACGAGATTTCTGACCTTGCCCTTCACACCTAAAGCAGCCTCTTTTGGAAACTTATAAAATCTGAGGGATATCACATGGTAGTGAAATAAAGATGTGGGGAGGTGTTGGCGAAGGCAGGGCTGCTTCCTGGTGCTGTGACAGCAGGCCTAGAGGAGGCCAGAAGACAAGGCGTAGCACTCAGCAGTCCAGAGTCCCTTGAAGGGACAGCTTGCAGGTGGCCTCAGTCCTGGCATTCAAGAAAAATCTCAGATTTATAATTTTGAGATGGCCCCGAAAGGGAGATTTTTGTCAAAATACCAGAGGTTAAAGTAAGTCTCCCTTCCTTAAGCTGCTTTTGTGGAGGTTTTTATAACGGCATGACAGAAAAATAACCAAGACAGCAGGGCTACACACAGACCGTCCTCCAGAGGTGAAAGTGTTTCCTGACCTCCCCCCACAGGGTCTCTGGGTAGTGAACTATGCGAGCCCTAAAGAAATAGAGCGATGAGACTTAGCTTGCACTCCCGCCTGATAATCCTGTCATTGCCAAGGACTGCTGGTGTCGACGAACCCGTTTCGTGTAAAGGGTAAGATGCCACTAAGGATGACAGCTATAACACCTTTACTTAGTCATTACTAATTAACATGTGCCACTTATCAGGACTGCTAGGCCCTCGGCAGAGCCCCTGGACTGTGTGTTCCCTTTCTTTTTAATTCAATGTCCTGTTTCCAGAACACAGTCACGTCACCAAGGATAAGAAACAAAACTGACCTGACTAAGCAGGAGAAAAATTCCGCAATCCTTTCGTCTGGCTGGTTCATATGTACAAAGCACCTACTATGCAATGAGCATCAAACAGCCTGTTCTGTGACATAGAAGGGACGCCCACTAGGAAAAGGGCTGGATCCAGAAAAGATTCAAGAGATCCTGATAACACATGTGCTGGGTCATGGTGGCATGCTGACTCAGCATGCCTGAGGCCCTGGTTGCCATCCCCAGAAATGCAGAAATAAAAACGAAACAAATCCTTTCAAACTCTGGTGCCCCACATTTGACCATGTCCCCTGGATGGGGAGACCTGGTAGCACTCAGAGGAAGGACAGCAGCCTACCAAGAAGAGACTTGATACCCTATGAGCATATACAGGGAGAGGAAGTCCCTCTCAGTCACAGTCATAGGGGAGGGGAGTAGGAGGAAAGTGGGAGGGAGGGAAGAATGGGAGGATACAAGGGATGGGATAACAATTGAGATGTAATATGAATAAATCAACAAAAAATATTTTTTAAAAAACAAAACAAAATAGAACTCAGAGAACTTGAGGCTTCAGCACAGAAAGGAGTCAGTTTTGCCAGAGCACTGGGGTTAGATTCTAGGATCCACGATTCTATCTGTCTTTCATTGAGAACAATCGTAGCCATTCATGGGCTCCTGTGTGACGTTTGGCTACATGTACGCATTGTGCAATAATTAAAACAGGAGAATCACCTGCCCCACTTACCATTTCCTTGTGAGCACACTGGCAGAGGGCAGTGTTTTAGGGAGGGAGGGTAGAGGACCGAGGAGGGCATTCAGGGTAAAGAGCTGAAGGTACAAAGACGCAGACGTGAGCTCTCCAGAGCCACAGAATTACAGCTCTGGCTGGAAGGGAAAAGCTGGGTGCCGATGACACCCTGTCAGACACCTTCCTTGTGAAAGTGGAAGCAATTCTTTTAGCTGCTGGTGATAATGCCTAGAATTTTCACCACGTGTTAGTGAGACTGCATTTATGTAATGCCTTATAATAAAGAATCTCTTAGATGCTAACCCTGAGGGTGAGAAAATAAAGTAATGACCTTTATGTGGTGAAGCCGAGAAATCTGATTTGGTGTTTTTCCATGTCAACCTCCTTTTAAAATCCCAACTCAAGTCACAAAGTCTTCTGGGTCTTTTTCCCCCATATTTCCTTTCGTAATTGTGTGTGTGTGTGTGTGTGTGTGTGTGTGTGTGTGTGTGTGTGTGTGTGTGTGTGTGTTCTCTGGGGGTAGTAAACACACTCAGCCTGTTTCTTTGTGGTTAATATAAAATGTTTTTGCTTTCCTAGAATATTCTTACTCGCATCTTTCACAAATGTCAACATTTTATTGACAAATCAGTGGGAAGTTGTTATGTTTCATTTCTTCGGTAGTGCAGAAAATGTTGTAGTGGCAGTCACTGTGTGTACATCGTATTTTCCTGCTAGCATGCTCTCCTTAACTTCAGAGATTCCTGCCTTCAGCTTTTCTCCTGTTTCTCTCCCATCCCTTCACTTCACAAAGCCATTTCAGTATGCATTTTTAAAAATTGAGATTATAATTTGATTACAACGTTTTTCCCATTCCTTTCTCTAAGCCCTCCCATGTACATCTCCCCACTTACCATCACGTTCATGGCCTCTTTTCCTTTACAATTAATTATTCTTTCATGAGTATTAATTTCCCTTTTATTGAAAATAGATTTTTGGGGGCTGGAGAGATGACTCAGAGGTTAAGAGCACTGTCTGTTTTTCCAAAGGCACTGAACTCAATTCCCAGCAACCACATGGTGGCTCACAACCATCTATAATGAGATCTGGTGCCTCTTCTGGCTTGTAGAATACTGTACAAATAATAAATGAATAAATCTTTTTAAAAAAGAAAATAGATTTTTTTCTCTCAAATAATAAATATATCCTAATTGTGGGTCCCTCCCAGTTCCTCCTACATCCCTCCTGTCTGGGTCCACCCCCTTTATACTTCAAACAAACAGGCGTCTAAGGAAAATAATAAAATAAAATAAAAATGACCACATTAGAGTAGGACAAAACAAAGAGAAGAAAAAGCCCAAGAAAAGGCACAGACAGTGATGCAGAGACTCGCTCACTTCCACACTCAGAAACCCCATAAAAATCATTAAGCTGGAGGCCATACTATATATACACAAGGAACCTGTAGGGTAAACCAAGAGAAGAAAAAAATAAATAAAGTAAATAAGATACAAATTTAAAATAAGGGGCCTTGACATGATATCGTAAGATAAGGAATCTCCTGCAAAGATGCCACTGACTTCATTCTCTCTTGGTTGTTTATTGCTGGACACGTTGTCTCCCTAGTGAGACTCCCTTGGAGAACACTAATTTTTCATTTGCAAATGGTTATCAATTGTCTATTGCTTCTGGGTTAGAGATGGGGGCCTGTGTCCACTTCTCCTTTCAGATCTTAGACCCTGTACGTTGCAGGCCAGTGTAGACCCTACACATCAGCATGCATTTTTAACCAATTTACCTTCTTCGGAAAGCAACCTCACCAATGCATCAGTCCAAGCTGAACTTTATTTATTTTGCAATATAATCTTAGCAGAGTTCAGCCTATACAAAAATGTGCATCCTGATCATCTCTGGAAACACCAAGTGAATCAGATCCCAGCTTGCAGCACTGTAGTGATGTGAATGATTTCAACCCAGATGAAGAAGAGGGCCTAGAAGAAAGATCTCACACAAGAAAAGATGCTCTTGGTCCTAAATCCTTCACCAGTCACAAGCTGTTCATCCAGCCTATCGAAGGGCAGGGCTTTGTCCTCTTCCCTTGTGAGCTTTTTAAAAGCCATTTGTTCTTTGAGTCCTCCAAGGAAATGGGTTTCTCAGAAGCAGCATCTACAGCTGGCCTTCATCTCCTCTGTTCTTGAGAATGCTTTGCTACTTAATTTGCTTTAAAAATTATTACTATTATTGTTGTTGTTGATGTTGTTTTTCAAGACAGCGTTTCTCTGTGTAGCCTTGGCTGTCCTGTACTCACTTTGTAGACCAGGCTGGCCTCAAACTCACAGAGATCCACCAGCCTCTGCCTCCCTGAGTGCTGAGGTTATAGATGTGTGCCACCATACCCAGCTTAAATTGATTTATTTAAAGGTTGTTTTTAAGTTTGATTTTGCTAGATTTTATCAGCTGGTTAAAAACTTGGGACGTATTTTTTGTTTTTGTTTTTTGTTTTTTCTTGCTTCTGGCCTTCATTCTTAGGCTGCAAGAAGCATTAGTCTGACAGGTGCACCACAAGCAAGAGTCCCCAGGAGCAGATGCACCACAAGCAAGGGTTCCCAGGAGCGCTGGAAAGCTTCAGTCAAAAAAAAAAAAAAAAAAAAAAAAAAAAAAAAAAAAAAAAAAAAAAAAAAACATTCACGCGACATCGTACAGGGAGAGGCATAGAGCTGTAGCTATGAAGTGTTAGAAGGTGACACCCAGGCTGTGGGAATATTTGACACTCATTGTAAGAGCCACAGATGTCATTCTAACCTGAAAGCCTGGCCTTTCCCTATGTTGCCTCTTTGGTGGCTTTCTCTTTCTTTTAAGTATTTTCTCACTGACAAACATCTCATCACAGCTCAGTCTATGCCGAATGTCTTCATTTTCCTATTTAGTAACTAGACACTTCAGCAAGTCCTTCCCTCCTTCTCAGGATGTGAAATTAAAGTTACGTTGTATTTCTTCCTACTGAGCAGTGACCCTTGCTGGACTCCCTCGCCTGTAAGAAAGAGCCTTGTACTATAGCGTGCAAGTACCATATGACCCAGAAACTTCACCCCTGGGTCTGTACACTAGAGAAGCAGTCACACAGTGGATCTAAAGTAGTCTCTCCAAAACATGCCATGTTAGGTTAACTAGCCACTTAGGCCATAGTGTTTACATCAAAATAACAAGTTACTCACGGCAAGTACCTAGTTCTATCTGTCAATGTAAAAAATTAAATTAAATTAAAATGAGCCACTGCAGTTGATAATGAATACGCAAATATGTGATATGAAATGCTAAGTGATTATTTTTAACATAGCTATTCCAACTGTTCTCAAATTTCTAATTTTGCCATTGACCAGGGTAAAATTTTCAAAGTGTATTTCTTTCCCTGAGAACTGCCAAATTCAATTTAATAACTGTTAAATCGTGGTTCCCCTGAAAGGCGGGAGTGAGAATGGAGTTTGGAAGGGAGCCTCAACTGTATCTGTCAAAGCCAGCATTCTATAGAGCTGAGTATAGGGCCAGCATGCTCATCTGTGCTCAGGATGCCTCTTAACTGAAAAGTAAGGGCACGTGATGGGGGGGTGGAGCCGGGTGTGGGTGGGGGTATGCTGTTCTTTGAAATGCTTTTTTAAAAATCAGCCTGATGGACAGTGCTCTACCCTAGTCTACCTTCCTCTGTTACCTTAAAGAGGACTTTCCTCTTCAAGAATACGATACCTGTGTATCTCCTGCTGCCTCTCAGTTTGCACTAGGGCCAGTGTTTGATTCTTACAACGTAAGATAAGATCACCCCCAATGTCTATGCCAGGCATCACAGGCATCACACTGCCGCTGTCGCAGCCATTTGACTAGAATTAAATGGAATTTTAAAAATTAAAAAAAAAAAAAAAAAAAAAAAAAGAATACGATACCGTGGCAATAAAATGTTAGTGGTCTGCTCTGTTCTGGAAGCTTCCTGGTACGGTGATGAAGCCCTGCCCAATGGCCTTGCTGGGCTTTCTTCCAAGTTAGCCCTCTTGTAGCGGCATTCTGCATTCCCCAGATAAGCCGATGATGATCTGGGGCTCTTTTGGTTTCACAAACCCAGGAGGATCTCAGCCAAAAGTCACCATCAGGCCGTTAACTTCAACATCTTCGAGGGCATGGTTTGCCATGGGGTGCCGCTAGTGACGGTGTCGAGAGGCCGAGTGGTGTATGAAGCAGGCGTTTTCCACGTCACGGCAGGAGATGGGAAGTTCGTTCCACGCAAACCGTTTGCTGAATACATTTACAAACGAATCAAGCAGCGAGACCAGGTGAGCCATACCGCAGTGACAAGTGCCATCTAGCCATCTGGGGTGCCAGGTTTGCTATTTATTGTTCACAGTGGTTTAGCACGTCAAGATTGACCAGAGAGCACATATCAGCTTTCAAGGCATGAATCCCTAGCTGGCTGTTTGCAGATGTGTCTCTTCCAGTTTTCTTGACTTTCGTTTTCTGCGTTGGGCCTTGGGTAACTGCTCACCACTATCAATAACCAGGCATCCAGATAGTTCCAGCTACCTGGGGGTGGGGGTAGGGGTGGGCGTGGGGAGGTTGTCGAAGACACCTATGAGAGACGTTTATAAAAGGAGCTGGGGAAACACTGAGAGCCAAGAGAGAAGAAAGAAGGCAGGAAAGTGAGGGACACATTCTGGATGGCTGTACAGCTCAGGCCAGGTAGGGCTCTGTTTAGGGAGAATCTTTTGGGTCTCTGGGTCGCCTAGCTCCAGATGGCGTCAGTCATTGGCTGGAAACTGTTGTGGGAGGCGTGGCCTGCCTGTCCGCATACCATGGGGGAAGGCGGGTGTGTCTCAGCTCAGCAGCTATGCTAGAACTCACAAGGAGCTTTTTCTCAGGGTAGCCTCCAGAGGTGGAGTTTGGGGAAGGGAGATCTGACTGTGAGCCCTCCCTTGCCAACGCACTGCCAAGCAGTACGGGGGAAGAGGAAGTTCCCTGTTATCTTTGGGCTCTGCTTTCTCACCTGAAACTCAAACATTTCAGGTTCTTTAATTTATCTTGCATTTTCATGTTCAGTTTGTCCAGTCTTAAGTAGTTTTTAAATGTTACTAAATGCACCGAAATACTGTTTGTTTTTTTTTTTAAGTTTACGTGAGAAAATTTGGAATCGTGTATTTTGAGGGTGGCCAGGCAGCTGCTGTTACTTTGTACTAACAAAGTTGCCCAGAGCTGCGGGCCAGGGCCCACAGAGCATGTGCTTCGGCTCTCCGCCCAGCAGTCTTCTCTCATGCTCATCCCGGTAGGGTCCCCGTAACACCTGGATTCCTTCAGGAACGTCTCCTCTTTCCGCTTTTCAAATGTATATTCCCCGCCCCAGAACTCTATAGCTGTTTTCCAACCCACTTCGTTTAGTCCTCGCGGCCTCTCTGATTTCTGTTCTAACAGCTCATGGTTTTGTTTGTCTTGAGGATTCCCAGGGTCCATTACACAAAACACCTCCACTTTTCAAATCATTTCCCAAGGTTTTGCTCAGGTAAACCAGCACTCTTAAATATTACCACCAGTCTTTCCCTTTTCTTCTTTTTTTCCCCCCATGCAGGGTGACACATTAGGACAGATCTCAGGCCTCTGTTCTGTTGAGCCACACCCTGGCTCTACAACACAGACGATGTTTAAGATGGCATTGAGCTTGCTGTGGGGTTAGTTTAGAAATGTTGACGCTGACAGGTGACAAGTGGTTACTGCAAAGACCCTAGGGTTTCCTGCTTGTCTGTGTGCTCAGTAGAAACAGTTCTAACATTTAATGAGCGAGCCTTCCTGAAGGCAAACTACATGGCTGAGACCGATAGAATAGCATGTGGAGGCAAGGAGGGTGCCTTCCCTCACTTTCAAGACTGAAATGAGGAACTAAGAGGCTTGTTCAAGCGTTGGAGAGAAGTCTCAGCCACTGGGAACATTTGCTGCTTTTTTAGAGGACCCGGGCTCTGTTCCCAACAGTCTCATCAAATGGCTGACAACCTCCCGTACTTTCAACTCTAAGGGATCTGATGCCTCCTCCTTCTAACTTCCACGGGCACCTTCACGCATGTGGCATACACATAACAGATAAAAATAAATATTTTAAAGAGCAAATTAAAGTTGGGGCTAGGGAGATGGCTCTGGAGTAAAGAGTACTCATTGCCCTTTCAGAGGATCCTGGTTCAGGGTTTAAGATTCAGCACCTATGTGGTGGCTCATAACCATTTGTAAGTCCAATTCCAAGGGGTTTGATACAGTCTGCTGGCCTTCCTGGGGAACCAGGCATACACGTAGCACACAGAAATATATGTAGCCAAAAGACTTATATTCGTAAAATTATTTAAAATATTTTAAGTACAAAATAAAAGGCCATGAATCTAAAAGGAGGGGGAGGAAATTTGTTGTTGCTGTTATTATTATTATTATTATTATTTAATATAGGTAGTTAATATTTCCCAGAATTTTTTAAATAAAAAGATGAAACATTAAGAATACTTAAATTTTACATAAAAAGCCATTCAAGGAAGAACTTTAACAGGCAGGGAGGAGAAATGAAAGAAATAAAAGGAAAAGACAAACATAACATAAACTTAGATATTTCAAGTTTCCTGAAAGAGCAAATTACATATTATTAATTCTTTACCAAATACAAAAAGGTCTTTAATTTCAAATGGATTATATTCCTGGACTTTTTCTGCATTTAAGGTATTATAATTTTCAACAAAAACTGAAAACATGAGCCATCCTTGAGCTATTTTCTGTCTTTGGTATTAAGCAACTGCAACCTTTCCTGGAGAATGCAGTCACATTGCGCTTTATAGAGGACTCAGAGGAGCTTCCTGGGGAAATATATGGTTTTGGAATACTGCTGCCAAAGCTTTTAAACTGCCTTGTATCTTTGCAGCGATAAGCACAATTTTCTTTCTAGATAAGAGAAAATTGAGTGGATGACTGACTTGGTCCTTGAAATGGGTATTTTCCATTTCCAACACTATAGTTTGTCAATGCCTTTCTCAAGGTGGTAGCGTGAGAAAAGTCATTTTACTCCTGTCACCAGCTGCCATCCAGTCCTGACTCGCTGGATTGATGGCTCATAACAAGCGAAGGTGGGGCGCATGCTGGAGCTGGCTCTTTGGCTTGACAGAGACACTTGTGTGCGTCACTGTCCAGTCCTTGCTCACTGATGTCAGCTTGGCAGCTTAGAAGCAGATGTAAAGTCACATTTGCATCCCAGAAAGAGGCAAGTGCTACCACTGGGGTGCTAAGGATGGGGAGAAAAGAAAGAGTGGGGCTTGAGGTTAATATGTACCAGGCCACTCCTGCACAAAGGGGACTTTCTCTGAGATCTAAGATACTTAAAAATCTGAAATCTTTTAAAGCGTTGCCTTGAAACACCGGAAAACATCAAGTGTCAAATTTTATAGCACAGAATGCCCAACCAAAATTCTTGAAAATATAAAAGATGTCTAGTCTCAAGCATTTTGAGGGACATTCAACCTGTGGTCTGTCCTTGCTTTATCTGACCATTCAACACTGTTCAGCCAGTGACATTCACTGACCATCAGTTAGCTGTCATGGTTTAATTCTTACAAGCCTGGAGATAAATGGTGGTGACCCTGTCTTATAGAATAAGAAATTGAGGCTCACTATAAAGCACATCAATTGTAAAGTGTCATCCCTGCTTAGTGTGTAGCTCCCACCTCCTGTCTCTCAGATGGGTCGTCAGTCTTCTCTCTACAGCAGTGAAAGGCCTCCTTCTATTGACAGACTTAAACAGGGGAGCCAGCCCCAAGGTGACGCTGCACTGTCGTTGGACAATAGTTCAAAGCACATAAGTTTGCACTGTGGAGTCCTTTCCTGTTGAACCCACGGGCTGCTCACGTTGTAGTGACTCCCTGGAAACCACTGGGTGGCTCAGCTTAGTGTGTCCAAAATGCCCGCTAACTTCATGAAAGGCTGGCTGGATTTCATTCTCAGGGTGCTGCTGTAAACTTGTCTGTTTGAAGTCAGGCCAGTATGTGCTGCCTGGTACTTGGAGTTTCTGTTGTCTTTATGGATATTTGAGTCTCTTGGTCCCCACGGGTGGCCTGGTAGCAGTCATTCCATTGAGGTCTAAGGAGTTCTCGCTATTTTCAGAAAGTCTTGCATCCCTTCATTTCTCTCTAGGTAGATAATACAGTCACGTTTTCTATCAATTTACATGTTCCTCTTCCCCTGGATCAACTAACCAAAAAGCACTTTTCTAATTATGTAGATATAGTGATGATTGCAATTAATGTTTATTCATAGCACTGCATATAATTCTCATTTTGTCTTTCTATTAACACATCACAATGACAATCATAATTAAATATGATGAACTCAAATTGAACTCTCATCTGCTAAAATAATCTACCCATATTCTGTTAAATGAGGGACAAATTTTGCTTTCTGTGTCTTTCAGAGCATCTTTTCACGTGTATTTACCTTCAAGCCATCTTATTTGGTTATAGTACTATTGAGATGTGTTGAAAGATTATTAATATTTAATATTAATAATAATTTTAATAAAATCTGTGGTTACTCTTTAACCAAGCTTTATACCCAAATAACCACACAAAGAGACTAGGATCTATTTAATTAGCATTAAGCACAATGGTGCACAATAATTACTCCATCCTAAACTTCTATGCTAGGATAGTTTCCGCCCATTCAGATTTCCTACATTATACTTGCTTTTAAATAAATCATCTCCTAGCCCACGTTCATCTCTCCTGATGTTTCCTGGTTTTCTCCTCCCTCATTGGTTCCAGATGTCCCACCTTATTCTCTGTATTGCTCAGCATTGGCCAGTTGGTTTTTATTGACAACACAGAGAACAAATGGTGACGTGTTTGTTTATACAAACTTGAGACAGGAGATACTTAGGATAAACACCACAATACAATATCTGGATTGAAACCAGAGAGTGGGGTAGAGAAATCAGCATTTGAACGAACAAGAGTGAACTGTACACAGTCCACAGGACCATTATGCCAACAGAGATGGAAGCCACTGGTACTGAAGTGTGATTACAAAATCTTGGAGAGGTGGCATGAGCCATACTAGATATGTCCTCAGGTCCCCAGTGTCTTGGGATACAACTTGAAAAAGTTGTTGAATACTTTTAAATAATGTTGCTCTCAACAGAAAAGTTTCCAGCGGTCCAATAACCAAGCATCCCCCATTCATTTCACAAATATTTGTTGATTATTGAGCATGATTCAAGGTCCTAGGATACAGGTACCAGTGAGCCAACAGTCATTGATCCCGAAGGGCTCACATCCTACCGCTTTCAGCTCCAGCTCCTAGTGCATCCGGCCTTGTTCATGACCCACTTTTACGTTCCTCTCTGCTGTGGTTTTCTAGCTATCTGGACTGAGGAATCAGTGATGGAGGAGATAAAGGCAGGAGATCAAGTTAAGCGTCATCAAATATAGATGTAAATTCCCAAGTCCAAGGTCACCAAGGCAACTGTTAGACAGAGATGAAAGAGGGATCTTACTGATGCTCAGGCAGCCCCAACTTCAGAGAACAAGAGAAAACAGCCAGGGAGCTGGAGAAAGCTGGCCCATGAGGCAGAGCAAATGAGAACAACAGGTCCTCAAGCAGGAGCTTGACTCCACTATGTTCAATCCAGATAACCCCAGTCTTCATCTGTGTGTTTTATGCCTCATTAAACACCTGCTGAGAATTAAGTATGCTCCTATGCCTTCCGCAGGGGACACTGGGGTGGGGTGGTGGTCAACACTGTAATCCATGAGCATTGATCCCTGGGCCCACTGTATCTGGGCTCTATAGTACGCTGCTCTTTCTGTTTCCTGTGGAAATTTGTCATTGTCACTAGAGCAAAGGGGCAAGACTCGATTTCTTAAACGTGGTAGGTTAGTTACATTTACTTTGAAAACAAATGTGCACTGGCAGTTCTGAACCGTATCTGCAGAGTGAGTGCCATTTTGTCATAGTGAATGACTCTGAGGCTCTGAGAAGCACATGGAGCAGGATGCTGGGGGTGGCGGTGGGAGTGGGGGAAGTGGGGGGTGGGGAGTGGCGGCATGGGGTGGGGTGGGGATGGGGTGGGGGTGGGGTGGGGTGGAGTGGGGATGGGTTGGGATGGATGTGGGAGTGGGATGGGAGTGGGGTAGGAGTGGGGTAGAGGTGGGGGTGGGATGGGATGTATGTGGGGGGTTGGGAGTGGGGTGGGGGTGGGGATGAGGATGGGGGTGGGATAGGGTGGGGGTGGGGTGGGGGTGAGGGTAGGGGTGGGAGTGGAACCAGCACAGACATGAGGATGATTTGAGCCCAGCCAGGACAGAGGATACACAATGCATCTCTAAGGATAGGAAAATGTCCAAAGATTAAAAGTTCTGGGAAGCTGGAAGCAAGACCTTCATTGACATAGATTGATGGTAACTTGCCCATTAGAGTGAAAGGCTGTGCAGTGCAGGGTAGCAAGACACTTGAGAGGACTTCATTTGTTTCTAGGGTAGCAGTGTGGGCAGGAGTGGCCACGCCCTCCTCCTCATTCTGGTAGAAAAACCAGGCCTCGCCCACCGGAAGCCTCTGAAGCAGATAAACAGTACAACCTTAGTCTGGACCTGGCAGGCGGGTCAGAGGCATAGATGGTGTGACCACAGTGGAGACAATCAGGTTACATGCTGCGTAGTGCCCTGACCAGGGCAGTGACTGGACAGCCAGAAAGAGATTGTTAGACACCGAGTGACCCGAGACCTGGGCATTGAATGCAACTAATTAGCAAGAAAAGGGCAGCCTGGAAAGTAATGCCTGGCCAGTACAAGACAGGAAGCTGGGAAGAGGAGTTGGCAGGGGCCAGAGTGCCTCATGCAAGAAGAAAGGGCCTAATCTGAGAAACGCCTTGACTCTCTGTCCCACAAATCTTTTTCCTCATATTTATTGGTGTGTTGCTTATATTTATCATTACAGAACAACAGAGTAATGCCTCAGTCCTCTGGGAGAGACAAACAAACCAAAGAAGGTTAGGCATCCTAGCCCATACGAAAGCAAAAACCAAAAGTACCCCCCCCCCAAAAAAACCCCAAAAAACAAGAACAAAAATCCCATGCAATTTCCAGCATGGTTCCTGAGTCTGCAGCTAGGATCCAGGGAAGGGATGTTTAGAGTAGCTGACCAGCCTGCAGAAGAGCAGTTCTCAACCTTGTGAGTGTTGACCCCTTTCACAGGGGTCACCTAAGGCTGCTGAGAAAGGCACATATTTACAGTATGAGTCATAACAGTAGCAAGCTCACCGTTACGAAGCAGCAATGAAAATAATGTTACGGTTGGGGGTCACCGCAGCCCAAGGGGCTGTATTAAAGGGTCCTAGCCTTGGAAAGGTTGAGAGCCACTGCTGCAGAACAGTACACTTGGTGCTGCAGCCTGTCCGGAAGGTTCTCCGGACACACAGAAAGGTAGCGACTGAGCACACCAAGTAGTTAAAGTCCAGGAACTGCTGTAGAGCAAGGAGGGCGGGGCAGGGGCTGGGGAAGACCAGGTTGCTCACCGGCATGCGCACAAATGGCTGCCCACTATGTTTGTTCCGTCAAAGCACTCACTGAAACACACCACGGGGTTTGCCAAAAGTGGAGTAAGCAAAAGAGGATAGCAAGACAGTGCTAGAAAATCTGGGTTTGCTTGCAGTGCCTGGGTTATGGTGGCTCATGATGTCAGGAGCCTTTTCCACTCTCAGAAGCGGCCTGCTTTGGATGCTAACTACCTAACCTAGTGTCGCAACTACAGCCGCAAGAGAGAGAAGCTCAGGGGTAAAGACCTGAGATGAAGGATATAGTCAGAGACCATGGTGTGAGGTAAGTTTAAGGTTCCGACGTGAGGCCTCCAAGTGACCAGCGCCATCACTTGAGTGGCACATATGGGAGATTGATTCTGTCTGTGTGTCTCAAGATGGCAACAGGACCAGGATGAAGGAAAGCCATGATGCGGGTCAAGCAGAGACCTGACAGACATAGGACAGACGTAAGACAGGACAGAGAAACTCACTGCCTGGTGCTCCAATCATGCTGCAAGTTCCAGAACTGTGAGCCAGAGAAGGCAATGCTTTGCCTCTGGAATTTGTCACGTTTCTGAGAGATGGGTTTTATTTACCATTTTATGAATGAGGATGCAGGCCCAGAGGCAGGCATTAACTTGTTAGCTCCCTTCAAATAATGAGTAAAAAGAAAGCTTCACCTCAGGTCCAGCCCACAGGCTGTTATCGTTTCAGTATATTAGTTTGAGTCACCAATGTGAGGCCCATAGTAATCTGTGTGTGCTTATGTGTGTCTTTGCGTATTATTGCATTCGCTGGGTGTACTGCGCAACAGGCACTATTCTACATACTTTATGTTTAATTCTTACAGCAGCGCTACAGTGCAGTACAGCTTTTCACCTCAGCTAGCGCAAAGGGAGCTGAGGAAAGGCGTGAAGAACTGTCCATGCTGCCTGGCTCCAGAACCCACCCTCGTAACCCCTGAAACTGGCATCGTCTTCTCTCACCAGTGAAGTTATGCGCATGTTTTTAAATACTGTGATTTAGGTCCTTCTCATGAATTCTCTTGCTCATAAAGTTGAGAATACTTTTCAGGTTCTGAGTTAACTCTCAGTCTGTTGCCTAGTGGGTCACTAAAGAAGTGAGATTCAACAGAAAGCCTGTTATGCATCAAAGCAACCAGGAAAATGCAGCACAAATGCAAATTATCCTACTGTGCAGCCAGATATCTGAAAGTTGTTAGAGAGAGAGAGGAGTGGGGTTGGGGAAAGCACTCTGAGACCACAGGCAACTTGGATGGAAGCAAGAAGAAAGGGTAGTTGGGGCAGATGAGGTGGTCCAGTGGTTTAAAATACTGGCTGCTCTTCCAGAGGACCTGGGTTCAATTCCCAGCACCAGCATGGCAGCTCACAACCATTTGTAACTCAGTTTCAGGGGACCCAAAGTCTTTTTCTGGCCTCAGTGGGCACTGCCACACACAAGCAGGAAAAATACTAATGCATGTAAAATAAATAATTTTATATGCTTTACAGATATGTAAAATAACAGATATTTTAAAAATATTTTAAATACCACTTTAAAAGAAAAAGAAAAAAACAGAATGGGAAAGGGGGCTATCGGGAATGGTGTGGGGTTTACAAGAGTGTGAGATCAGATGGAACACTTCCTAGCTTTCTCCCTCTTTCCTAGGATTTTGTTGTTGTTGTTGGCTTGTGTATATGGGTGTTTGAATGTGTGTGGACACATGTAAGTGCATATGCATGTGCACAAGCCTTTTAGGTTGAGGCCCATAGTTGGCCTCATGTGCCTCTCTCTGTTACACTTACACTTTTCTTTAATGAGTGAAGGGCTCTAGGTTGAACCCAGAACTCACGGATCAGCAAGTCTAGCTAACCATCTTGCCCTTGTCTCTGCCTCCCTAGGGCTGCAATTACAAGCAGCTGCCATACCTGCCTAACTTTTACCTGGGTTTTGGAGCTACAGCTCTGATCCCCAAGCTTGAGTGGCAGGCACTTTGTCCACTGAGCCACCTCCCCAGCACTCTTTTTGTGATGCATATTAACACCAACAGAGAAGACAGCCCAGAGGGAGAGTCACGTGTAAGACACAGGATGCAGGTCATACATCCACAGGGCTGTCTCTACCCCGAGTCCAGAAGGGCACTACTGCTAACATGGGGTTCAAGTAGTGAGTAAAGCACGGGAGAGAAATGAAGTGCATTCTGTTTCAGATGTGCACGCCGACGCCAGTGAAGCGTACACCCTACACAGGAGAAGTCATCACATTGAAATCCAGAGAGACCAAAGAAGATGATGCAGCTGGAACCAGGATGCAGGGCCATTCCTGATCTGGGGTGTGGTGGTTGAGCAAGAGCCAAGTAAGTGTTTCAGGGTGGGTGTCAATATATGAGTGCCAGCACATAAAGTTAGCATCTTTCTTCCCTTAAGGAGTCCCGAGCTTCAGAGTAGAGGGAACACTGATAAGTCTTAGAACATAGACAGACAGCAGTCTAAGGCAGAAATAGGCCTTGAGCTAGCTAAAGATCCATTCTCTAGAGTGTTAGGGAATATTCCAAAACAGCCCTAGAGAATCTTCTATGAGTGCAAAGCAATAGGCTAGGTCAGGCAGGGAGCCCTGCCTGGACTATGAGCACGTTACATGGTCAATATTTTAAAACCAACTAGAAATTTATGTGGAAAAAAGATAAATTAAATCTGATCTATGGTTTAGAATGCATGAAAAAATGAATAAAATTGAGAAACTAAAGGAAAGTTACATAACTTTTTGGAAAACAGTTTTCTAGAAGTATTTGGCAGCATGTGACACTTCAATTCTGGAGGAGTGTGGGTGCCAGTATGCAGAGACCCTGAACACTGGTCAGTCCCACTCTGCCTTTTGACATGGGGCACTTTCTGTTTTGAAACTCCTACTGTTTCCATCTTTTCTTTTCCAGTTTCTTTTCCCTCCACTGTTTTCTGTTCCTTCTCTGCCAAATCTGTACTAAAGGACAGTGCTTCAGTTTTAGCATCTCTGAGACATCACTTTCACCGACTTAGCAAAATGCACATTTTTGCCATTTGGTGGTTTTACTGGATTCTAATTATCTTTTTAAATTGTGAGGTGTGTTTGTATGTTTCTTTAGGAGAGTCTTAAACTAGCAGACATGTCCAGCTTATAGCCTGTGGGTCACAGGATAGCGATTAGTTAGTATAGCCCAACACAAAAGCATAAACACACTAAAAAAAAAACATTGAGATGCTTTTCCGGTTGTTTTCCTGGGCCCTTGATTGTGTGCATCTTAAGTGTAAAGCTTTAGAGATGACAGTTGTCACAGGGTGAAGGTCTGACGCTGTGGTTAGAAGCTGACCTGGTGGATGAAGGTGTGTGTGTGTGTGTGTGTGTGTGTGTGTGTGTGTGTGTGTGTGTGTGTGTGTGTGTTGCTGGAGCACTGCTGGACGCAGGTCTCATTTTCTATGTACTCGGGAACTGCGCACGGTCACACCTGACAACCATGCTTAACCCTTGGGACAGCAGGGATTTGGATAATGAGCACAGGGACACTGCAGAGCTGCCTCCCTCGTGCAGTGCTCTCTCTCTCTCTCTCATTGTTGAACATTGTCTTCTTTAAAAAAAAACCACCAGCCTCAAGCTTTAGTGTTTCTGTCGTTTCCACATTACTGGAATTATTCGTGTGATTCAGAAAGATTATATTAAAAACGCCAGTGATTAGCAAAAGAAATGGTACCGGATGTGCTCGCACGCTGCTTAGGGCTCCTGTAGGAGCAGGCTTAGTGTTTACTTTGATTAGAACATTTCTTGGCGTTAGCTTGAATTCAGTTTCTCTTTGTGAGGGAGAATGTTACACTGAATGCCTTTTATTCTCTTCAAAGGCGAGAACAGAGCAAAGGCTGTGAGGCTCCCCTCCCTGCCGCGCTGTCAGCCCTGGAGAAGCGCCTGCTATTTCAACTCCCCAAGATCCTTCAGGAAAAATCATCGCTCCAGGCCTCTTTGATTTTTTTTTTTTTCTCAGAAGCAAAAGCTGTCTGCCTCACTGTGTCTTTCTTGCTGTGTGAGACTGAAGATATAAATGAATATTATCGGGGTGGAAAGTCTGCATGAAAATTCATTGATGATTCTTTTCAAATGCCATCTTTCTTTACACTAGATTTCTTTCTTTGTGTTTTTAAAAATCACTTTCTTGTGTAGAAGTTTTGTGTTAATGGCTGCATTTGTTTGAAACAGTGTGATTCCACTTTTCACTGTAGTAATAAACATTGGGAGCTTCATCTTGTATTCCAGATCTGAGACCCATGTGTCTCCTGATACCTAGAGGGTGAGACTGGGACCCTGAGGATCGGTTTTGACAAAAGAACATGATTTCTTGTGTATCGGTGGCATCTGTAAGTCACGTCCCTTGACGGGTCTCAGGAAATCAAATCAGGTACTCAACCCTTAAATAAGTCCGAGGCAAAATATCCAATCACATTGATGGATTCAGGATTTGAGGGGATTATGGAATTAGGACCACATGAGATACCACGTTGATCTGTTTCTCCCCAGCCCTTGCCTGTGTCTCGGTCCCTCTGTGCAGCGAGGTTGGCCGTCTCTTTCATCTTCTGGGCAGACAGGACAAGAGAGCTGTCTTTGAATGTTCCCACACTCTGACATACTATCTCAGGACAGGATGTGTTTGCACCTTTGACAAAGGGTAGTGGGAGCTCAGCTGTCATTTGTTCTTACTACACAGAAGAGAGGACAGTGAGCTGCACCCGAAGAGAAGAAATCTTCCAGCTCAATTAAACTGCAAATCTCTCCTTCTCGGGTTAAAGGCTATCATAGAACATTTTTTCCTTCCTGCACTTTGCTTGACAACCACAACTCCACAATAGAATGAAGGATACTTTGCCAGTAAATACGTAAGTTGCTTTCTTACCTAGAAGCCAATCCTCACACATCATTCCGTGTTCATTCGCAATGTCACCCTTTCCCAGAGGCTTTCCAAAGTAGGTTATGCAGCTCTGTGGTGTGGCCCAACACTCACCCCGTCATTATTCCTTAGTTCATGCAGTACACACTTAACCATCTGCATTTGTAGGTTCTGTGCCCATGGACTCAACCAACGGATCAAAAAAAAAAAAAAAAAAAAAAAGTGTGTACTGACAGGTTGATTTTATTTCCTTGTCACGACTCTCTAAACAATCTAGTGTCTCAGCACGTGACACAGCATTTACTTCATGTTAGGAGATAGAAGGAATCAAAAGATGGGTTCAGGTATAAGGCAGAGTGAGCACAGGTAGTTCAGTGTGTGTCAGTGATGGGCATTCAGTCAGTATTCAGTGGCTACTTTTAAATTTTTAAATAGAAGAGGAAATGAAAGAATTTCTGTGCCGTTCTTCAGTTGACACAGATGACGTCAGAGAGATGTCAATGAAGCAGACACAAGCTCTGAAGTCTCCTCCCACACAGCTCTTCAGGGGACAGGGAAGTGACTACAGGACCCTACTCCAGCAAAATTGCTGGAGGCTACTATTTCCCAGATATCCTGTGAGACCAAGCTCCTTTTCCTTACAAAGCTTGATTGATCTTCAAAAACCTCCGTTTCTTCATATAGTAGACCAAAAAAAATTTCCCCTCTTTAGCATGTGTCCTAAGGCCTGTGACACTCAAGCCCTACACAGCCTGCAAACACTAACTCCCATTGCTCTCAATGTGATGAGTCAATAAGGGTGTGTCATCCAGAAAGCCTTGGCTGTTTTGTTCTTTCTCAAAGTTCACCACATTTGGTAGTACTAACCCCTTAGTGGCTTCAGAAGAGCGGAAGCTATGAAGAGGAAGGCAGTACAAGTCCAGGCACAAGATGAGGGCCTTAGGCCATCTTGGATATGTCAGCGGGCATCATGGCCAGGATGTGGACATCATGGCGGCCTGAGCATGGATGCACTTGGAAGCATAGAGACAGATGACGCAAGGAGGCAGCCGCGTCCCTGAGAAGGAATTCTTCTCCCTCTGTCGGAAGAGGCTGCATTGTGGATTTGTCAAAGGTGGGAGGTTGCAAACGCTGCCTTTGAACCAGCTGAGCAAAACATATAAACACCCTAAGTTTCAGTTCTTCTTCTCATGAAATGGAAATTCAGTAGCTAAGACCATTTTCTTTGCAAGAATGGTTGAAGACTGATGTCCAGAACCGTCTCCTCCTGCCCTTCCTCCAGATGGCTCTCCCCCTCTTCCTTCCCAGCTACCTAACCTTGAGTGTCAAAGAAAGCATGCAGCATAGTGATTGTATTTCTTTGGTCAAACCCATGCTCTCTCTTTACTTCTTTCTGGAAAACATGTGTGGACAGGTCTTTTCAGCAGAGCAGCCACGCCATCATTTATTGAGCACCTGCTGTTTGTAGAGTGCTGAGCCAGACCCTTCCCTTTGGCTGCCATTGTCCCCGCACTGCTGCTCAGAGTGGGATGGGAAAGAGCTTAACAGCAAATGGGGATTTGCGTTCATGGTCAGGGATGCCTCTGTTTCAAGAGCCATCCCTGGTGAGTCAGTGAGGTTTGTTAAAATGGACCTGATACCCTATGAGCATATACAGGGGGAGGAGGTCCCCCTCGGTCACAGTCATAGGGGAGGGGAGTAAGGGGAAAATGGGAGGGGGGGGAATGGGAGGATACAAGGGATGGGATAACCATTGAGATGTAATATGAATAAATTAGTAAAATAAATATTTAAAATAAAATAAAAACATATAAACTGCAGGGGGACTGGCCCTTGGGACTCTGAGGCCAGGGTGTTTGCTTAAAAGCTAGAAGGGTAGAGCAGATTAACTGAGCTTTTCCTAACAGTGGTTTTGTTGTTGTTGTTGTCTTGTTCTGTTTTTTGTTTGTTTGGTTTGGTTTGATTTTTGTTGTTTATTTGTTTGTTGCCTTATAATAGAATGTAGTCTTCATAAGAACAGAGGACCTCTGGGTTTTTCTTTAATGAAACCTTAAGGGTGCTCAATTAGTCCTCAATGATAACACCCATTAGTCCTTTATTATGTGCCTGCACAGAGTTCAGCTCCGTGTTGACTCCATCACCTAATTCTGTCCACAGGCTTATGGGATGGCATTGTTCTTAGCTAATAAATGAGAAAACCAAGACTCGGAGGTTTAAGAATTGCCTGAAGTGTGACTGGCACCCATTTGGTAGGTGGATGACTCCAGATGTGAACTCCAATCTATTTGTAAACAACTGTTTTAATGTATTCTTTAGTCAAGCATTTCTCCATGGCAAAAACATGATGCAAAAAGAAGCCGCCACCTCAGAGAGGAAGGAGTTGCTTTCATTCACTCAAAAGAGAACAGCTATTGGACTACTGAGAGCTCTGAACACTGTGTTTTACAGTGGTTTGGGGTCTAATAGCCAGCATCAGTCAGCAAGGACCAGGGCCAAGGAACTGAGTCACTCTGGAAACGGATCAGCAGTAGAATCATTGGGGTGTGGTGAGGCAGAGGAGAATGTGCACATAGCAGCCAGCACAGAGGCAAAAGGGGGTGAGCGGCCACCTGGCAAATCATCCCGCCTGTGCCATTCCGCTGTGTCACTGCAGACCCTGGGAAGGGACTGGAGGAAAAGCAAGTATCGCCAGCCACACTCCCCTCTTTACTCAGCCATTTGACTGTCACAGATTTGACTCCCAGGGGTGCCACCCAGGTCCTTCAACTTGCCTCTTCCCTCAACTCTGTTCTCGCAGCCTCTCACACTTCTCTCTCTCTCTCTGCACTACAGATAAATGAGGTAGGACCTCCCTAAGTTCTGCTTCCTTAAGTGGTTTACAATACTCTGTAAGGCTTCACACCTTGGGGCCAACCTCCCTGTAAATAATTCTCTTGTCTTGGGAAATCTTGTTGCAAGAAGGCTTGCTTTCCCTTCTTAAGGAACATAGCACGCACGCCCCCTCCGATCAATATTTACTGCTCTTCACAGGTCGGTAGAGACAAGAGAAGCTCACGGCACATTAAGAAGACAGGAACACAAGCCTAGGGGAGCAGACCCGTGCAGTGGAAGCATCTGGGAATGCCTGCCTGGCTGGGCTCCTGGAGGTGCAGCAGGCGGCTCTGCTCTGCGTGTGGGGCCAGAGCTTCAGGGCCCTCCCTGTGAGGAGGGAAACTCCAAGGAGAGTCTGTTGCCTCACTTCATTTTGTTCGTAGACACCGAAGGACAAATGAAGATTCCTTCATCTTCTATCATTTTCAAATATGCAATTATGGTCCTGGATCTGAAGGCTAAGGAGAGAAGACATACGTATCTTGGTGTTTTTGTTTACTGAAGTTCCTTAGCAGATGTTGGTGTACCTGTCAACAAGAAAGGACTCGTTAGGAAGAGTGGAGGATGGGTGACTCTGAGATCCAGCCACAGGGGGGCAGTGCCTCTTTCTATACCATTTGGTGAAGACTTGGTGTCCAAGCTTCTCAGAGTGTATGCAGCCGGGGGAGATCACTTAACTGCACTGAACCTCAATTTCCTGATCTATGAACTGGAGACTATAACACGTCCTCTGCTTCCCTGACTGCATCATTAAAAGTCCCCAAAGAAATGACATTTGTGAACACAGCAATAAGAGCACAGTTAGTGCACTATAACGGCAACATGAACCTCACGCCAGTCACTGGGGAGATTGGTTATAAGACAAGACACGGAATGAGAGCAATTAGAAAGCAGTAAATGTTTAAAAACAAATGAATGAGCTCATAGTCACATAGAAGGGCCCTGAGTGCCGAGGACTGGAGAGAGTAACGTGGGGAAAAAAAAGAAAGAAAGAAAGAAAGAAAGATTAGCTATGGATCCATCCGGGAAGTGGAGGTGTTGCCCAACGCGCTGCAGGAAGCTATTGGTGCAAAGGCTTGGGGGTTGGGTGACAGCTCGTGATGCGGCATTTTCTGAGTCATGATCCTATCCACACTGAGGGTTGCTTGTTCAGTCTCAAGCCAGATGCAGGCACAGCAAAGCCAAAGTCAGGCTGAAAGGGAAGAGGAGGTGAGTGGGAGGACCAGCAGGGTGAGTTCTGTGGGCCCAGAACTAGAACACGCAGAAGAGGCTGACTTCAAGGGATGTGTTCTGCTACTGGGCTGGGTGTGAAGGTTAAGGTGACAAGAGTCCTTGGCAAGGTGACAACGGAGCTTGTTGGCTAGGACGGAGGCCTAGACGAGATGATACGCAGGACCAGAACTGCAGGGTAAAGGGAGACTGGGTCTCTGGAGTGAGATAGCAGGACCCTCTGTAGCCTTCATGCTGGGGCCTGTCATTCAGAAGGCGTCCTTAGTCATGTTGGAGTGAACTGGCAGACGAGTAGGGAGATTTGAAAATGTCCAGAAAACCAGACCTGGTGGCACAGGCCTGAGACCCCAGCTATCCGGGAGGTTGAGCCAGGAGCCTTGTAGCTTACTGAAACCATATCTCAAAATAAAAAATATAAGTCAGTGGGATAGGAGAGGTAGTTCAGTGGTAAACCTTCGCCCAGAGTGAGCCAGGCCCTAGGTACAAGCGCAACACTACAAAGAGAAATAAATCATCAATTTGAAAAATGCTTGATGGGCTCTGAATTTCAACCTGCTGGCTGTGGCTTTGGTAACAATCTGCCTTGTCCTTTGTTTCATACTGTTGACTCAAAATAAAACAACAGCAAACATCTCTCACTTCAAAGAGAAGAAGAGATAGTTTATTCTAGAGACGAATTTGTGCCACCGTGACCCTGAAAGAACACAGATTTAGATTAGCCAAAATACCATGTACCAGCATAGAAGCAGTTTCATGAAATCTTATAGTTTTACAGAAGAAAGTCATAAATGAAGATTAAAAAAAAAAAAAACATAAGAGAGGCTGTTGCAGCAAGAGGGGGAAATTTTTTATCGGTCTCAGAAGCCACATGTGACTTTCTTAGCTTTGGGGCTGGTGGAAGGCAGTGGTGGGCTAAGTTCTTATGTTCCAAAAAGTCTTACCCTTTAGTCATAGTTTGCTAGTTCTGACACAGAGGTGGACTAGAAATGGGACTAAGGCTAGCCTGACTTAGATAATTGGCCTCTGGACCTGCAAAATTCCAACCTCTTAGTGGATGTAACTTCTTTCCAGAGATAGTCTCTCTGTCTGTCTCTGTCTGTCTGTCTGTCTCTGTCTCTGTCTGTCTCTGTCTGTCTGTCTGTCTGTCTGTCTCTCTCTCTCTCTCTCTCTCTCCCTCTCCCCCATCTTCAAACCTGGAACAACTCAGCTTCCCAAGTATTATAATTGTAGGATTATGCCATCATGTCCTACCTCATCTCTTTCCTTCTCTTTATCTGAGACAGAGGTTTAGAATTGCCACGCTCCATTTAGTAGTTTGTTTCCATGGCAACTTGTTTCTTCATTTGGCTATTCTCAATCCACCTATCATGCTATGCTTGACTCCAACTTCTAACCATGGCAGCACTCAGCCATGTTTACATCCTGTCCTGATGTGATGTGTCTTGAAAGGAACACTGTCTTCTCAAGCAATTAATTTAAAATACATTTGAACATATTAAGGCAAGATCTTTAAAAGTAGAAAGATAGAATTTCTTTACACTCTCTAGTCAAGAAATAGCTTGCCTTGTCAGTCATTGTCTTTGACTCATTCAAGGCTGTTTGCTTTGGGCATATTAAATATGATGGTTTGAACAAGAATGGCCCTCATAAACTCATGTATATGAGTGCATGATCTCCACTGGGTAGAATTCTTCGGAAAGAATTAGGGAGTGTGATCTTGTTGGGGAGAGCATGGCTTTGTTGGAAGAAGTGTGTCACTCAGGGTGGGCACTGAAGTTTCAAAAGCTCCTGTCATGTCCCAGCTTGCTCACTCCCCTCCTCATAGTTGTCACTACATATAAACCTCTCAACTCTAGCACCTGCCTGCCTGCTGCCACACTGCACACCGCGGTGGTAATGGATGAATCTTATGTAGCTGTAAGCAAACCTTCAACTAAATGCTCTCTTTTATAAGCTGCCTTGGTTTGGTGCCTCTTCACAGCAATAGAGCAGTACCTAAGACCTTAAAGGATACCGTGGGAAGAGTCTCTGGGAGAGCCTAGGCTCTAAGCACAGTGTCTGGCTCTCAGAGTCTCTTGACACCTTCCATAGTGCTCAGCCTCTGGTAGCATCCCCATCCTTAGTGATGTGGTCCAAGACTTCATCTCAAGCATATCCAAGAACAGAAGTCACAGGGTGCCAGGGCAGGGGGCGGGGATTCGTTCTTGTCTTACTAATAATGTTCTTTTACTAACAAATCCTTATAATTTTTTTTCTTCTTTTCACATGTATGTGTGTGCATGTGAAAGCCTGAGGCTGAGGTTGCAAATCAACCTCCATCCCTCTTTCACCTTATTCTTTGAAGTAAGATCTGTCAATCAGCGCCAGGGCTTGCCAACATGACTCGTTTCACTAGCTGGCTTGATTTCCTGCCTCTGCCTTCCAGAACCAAAATTACAGGATTGCTGCCACATCCCCCTTAGCATTTATCTGGGTCCTCTGGGTCTCTTCGTGCATGGCAAGCACTTTAGCTGCTGAACAATCTTCCCGGACTGTCCTTCCATTTTCCAGATCCCTTGGCATCCGTCTCCACTTTTCTGAGGCTGAACCTGCTGAGCTGTTCGTTATTCTTGGTCCCATTGTTCTCCTCGGCTGCCTCTGGACCAGGGTTTGCACTGGGTGTTTGCTTGTTTTGTCTTTGGCTTTTCAGCTATAAAATTGCAGAACTTTTAAGAGATGCGTGGATGGAGAGCCACAAATGCTGGTTGACAATCAACGTGCCTCTTCAGAACAAATCTCCATATTTTCTAGCAGAACCTTATGCCATTTACTCCTGGCAGTCAGAATGGGAAAATGACCTTGTGTTCACAGTCTATACTCCAAGAAGCCAGGTTCTACCACCTGGCCTCAATAATACAATTAGAATGGACAAGTTAATAGCCAAAAGCAAAAACATGCGGTTTATTCAATGTGGCCACATTTGGACAAGTGATAAAGAGACCCAGGGACTCTCTTCAGGGTCATCGTTGGAGGTTCTGAAATGAAGCTGAAAGGTCAGAGATATACATCTTTAAGTAGTCCCCAATCAAGGTGTGGTACTCCCCATCGCTGTCTGGGCTCCAGTATCCCAGCAAAATGTCTGACAAGTCCTCCATGCTGTATGAAGCCTCTTTTCTGGGTGTCAAGTTCCTCTTTTAGCTGGTACCAGGCCTTTATTATTTCTCCTTACCCAGTGTGAGCCTCCTGGAGGAATCCCCATTTCCTGGGACCCATCCTGTCAATACTCTGTAGGCTAAAAATAAGGAACACAAGTGGCTCTTCAAAATATTGCTCCTGTCAGGCCAGTTACATCTCCACATTGGTATCATTTACTGGTACAGCTCTGTATTAGTCACCTTTCTAGTGTCATAAAATGCCATGACCAAAGGCAACTCAAGAAGAAGAAGAAGAAGAAGAAGAAGAAGAAGAAGAAGAAGAAGAAGAAGAAGAAGAAGAAGAAGAAGAAGAAGAAGAAGAAGAAGAAGAAGAAAAGATTGTTTGAGCTTATGGTTCCCAAGGGATAAGAGGGCCGAGGCAGCAGAGTCAAGTCATGGAGCAAGTTGCCTGCATGGCAGCAGGGCCAGGAAACTGAGCGCTCACTCACTTCCTGAACAGCAAGCATGAAACAGAGAGCAAGCTAGCAGTAGATGAGGCTTTTTATTTGCAAAGCTCACCTCCGGTAGCATACTTCCTACAAGGCCACACCTCCTAAACTTCACAAATAGTGCCATCAACAGAGGGCCACATATGTAAATGCCAGTGACCTGGGGACACACAGCTTAAAGCACCACCGCAGCGGCTAAGGGCATGGCTCTGAGTGGTGTTGAGGTGTTGTTTGAGTCACCTCCTCACTGCTTCGAGAGTCTCTAGCGACCAGACCCATCATCACTGTGGCTAAGGGGCATTCCAAACTTCTGATTTCACCAAGTCCCCAGTCCTGATGTCTTCTGCCCTTTCGATCTCTGCGCTGACACACGAGAGAGAGAGAGAGAGAGAGAGAGAGAGAGAGAGAGAGAGAGAGAGAGAGAGAAGCAACACATTTGTTCTTAATGGCGGTGCAGGGCTGATGCTTGTTGGACTCGCTATCTTTGCTAGCCGGTCTCTGTACCGGATGGCTCCTGTTCATCAGAAGCCTGTATTCACAACCTTGTCCCCAGGTCCTTGAATATATTGGCCCTTTCTATTCATGGGCTCTGGTTCTTTGAAGTACACACAGCATTTCATGGTATCACTAAGTGAGCTAGAGATGATTTGCAGTGTCTGAGAAGACAGATTCTGTGCAAATGATGTGACGTTTTACAGAGGGATTTAATAGAATGTCTGATACAGAATAAAGAAAGACTACCATGTGCAAACTGGGAGAAAACTGAAACCACAGTGCTATGCTACAAAAGTGTAGAATGCCAAAGACTTCAGGCTGCCACCAGAAGTTGCAAGAGATAGGGAAAGAAGCTCCTAGACATTTTGAAGGGAGCACAGCCATGGTGACGATTTTGAATTAGACATTCAATAAAGCTGAGAGGTGTGACTTCTCCCAAATCTCCTTGTGGACAAATGGATGGGACTAGAAATGATCATAATGAGTGAGTTAACCCAGAAGCAGAAAGACTCACATGGTATATACTCACTTATAATTGGGCACTAGCCCAAAAGGCATGTCCCACGAAAGTCTTCACTTACCATGAGATTGGGATGGATGTGAGGACATCCCACTGGGACTCTAGGTAAGAGAAATATAGGAGAATGGGGAAAAAGAAGGACCCAGAGGGTCCTAGAAACCTACAAGAAGAACATCGTGATGGTTGGATCGGGGCCCAGGGGGCTCTGCTCAAGCTATTACACTAACCAAGGACAATACAAGTAGTAAACATTGAACCCCTACTCTGATCTTCCCCAATGGACAGGACATTCTCCACAGTTATGTGGAGAGTGGGGACTGACTTTGACATGAACTCTGGTGCTCCGTATTTGACCACCTCCCCTTGGTGGGGAGGCCTGGTGGCACTCAAAGAAAGAATAAGCAGGCTGCCAAGAGGAGACTTGAAGTCTATGAGCATATAGTGGGGGAGGAGGTCCCCCTCAGTCTTAGGGGAGGGGAATAGGGTGAAAACGGGAGGGAGGGAGGAACAGGAGGATACAAGTGATGCGATAACAATTTAGTTGTAATCTGAATAAGTTAATACAATCAAAATTAAAAGGAAAAAAAAAGTTCAAGCCTCCCTGGGACAGGTGGGAATGTGCTCAAATAGCTTTTAGACTTCAGGATGAGAAAAAAAAAATTAGACATTTTTTCCATCCCCAACACTGAGTGTATAATTGACCATCATACATTCAGCAAAGTATTTTAGCAACTGCCTGGATATCTGCAGCATCCCTGGGGTCTGAACGCCTGGCATCCTGTGTGGGGGCTACTGGAAAGCCAGCCTGCTCTTCCCCCCATGACTTGAACATAACTGCTTAGCGTTGCCTCACCAACCTACAAGGGCAGCAGGCAATTTGGGGGCTGGCTGTGAGAGGCAGTGACACCCATCTGTATTCATTGTTAATTCTCTTCCAGGGGGAAAAAAAGTCCCTGAACAAAGTGCTTCTAAAACTGTTTCATTGTTGTTGTTGTTGTTGTTTTGTTTCTGGAGAAAACCTTCAGAGGACTGAGATGGCTGTAGCGGAAGTGGAAACAGATGTAGCAGTTTGCTAGGGTGATTACAGTTGCTGACATGCAACACCAGGGGAAAGAGACTTAAGGACTGCTTCAAACGACACAACAGGCTGCAAACAAAGCTGCCTTCTGATCTGAGAAAATCAAGAAATACCTGGATCATCAGCTGCTGTGGGGAGGTGACCTCTAAGATAAAGGAGGAGAAAGACGGTAAGGGCGAGGCTGTTCTTGTCTCACGGGCTGACGGAGTTTGGTTGAAGTCAAGGTCGTTGCCACAGAAGCAAAGTAATAGGGAGTTCCTCAGCTAACGCAGAGCTGGCAAGAATCAGAATCCAGGACTCCTGCCATAGCCCACACCCTCTCCTAGTTAGAAGTCAAGAACGAGAGAACGTGGACAGTTTCACCCGAAACATCAAGATTTTGTAGAGTCCAGTTTTCTACTTGATTAGCAAACAAAATCCCCAAAGAGCAACAGAGTGGAAACCATGAACAAAAGTTCATGTTTTGGGCTCCACTGTATTTTAAAACACATTTAAAACCCAATTTTATTTCTAACATTAATGATTAGACAATTTCCCATAACACTCTGGTTCTCTGGCTGTTCTGGGAAAAGCAAGTGGCTCTGTGGGAAATGGAGTAAGAGCTTCCTCACCCTGCAGATGAGGTAGTGGCTGCCCTCTCACACCTGCTGCCTGGCCCAAGTAGGACTGGGGCTTGTAACTAACCCCTGAGATGTGGCTGGGGAGAGGGGCAGGGCACGACAGATTCCCAGAGGCCATGGCTCACCGTTGAGATTTTATATGACAGAGTGAGAAGAGAGGGAAGTGGGCAGGACACAGAACAAGAAGGACTAGAGAGCCGAGGAGGTCACAGAAGCAAAAGGTCTTGTCCAAAATCCAGGGACAGAGTTTTCATCTATTTCTGGATAAAAGAACAGGATGTGGGAAGCAAAACTGTGGTTGATTCTCTCCTGCCTCACAATGTGATGACTTGGGCAAAGCACCCTCCTCCTATTTTTAACTGCATCTTGAAGCTGCGTCAGAGGACCTTGCTGCTGACTAACCTTGTCGAAGCATCTTTTTCTGAATTGCATAAATGCCATCTACACAGGCTGAGGAACACTGGAAAGAGAAATTGTAAAGAAGGCTGCACACGGGGCACGTTATAAACAGTCCTCTGAGCAGGAGCAGGGTGTTCTGGGCCTTGGCTCTCTGGAGCCTCTCTAGGAGCCCATGGTCGAGCCACATAGACACGCAGTGAGCTGAATTAATGGCCGGTGGCTTTTTGTTTGTTTGCTTTTTAAAAAAAAATCATCTCTTCATTCTAAGGTACAATGCGGGGGCGGAGGGGTGGGCTGTGTAGATGATATGAAAATTTATGCAGATTTCTCAGAAAAACTATTTTTTGCTTGTGTATCCCTGCACTACAGGCATTTCAGTAGAGGGGATAGGTAGGAAGAGTGGCAAATAGCTTACAGCAAGAGCTGCATCTCAGCCAACAAGAAGACTTGAGTGATGGAGGTGATCTAGGTGCTTAGAGCCCATCGCAGCAGCCCTCTGCTGGGGAAATAGAGGGCACAATGGAACTATAAAGCTCTTCTCCTGCCCCACCCTGTCCTAGCACTCAAGCTGACTTCCACTGTCTGTGTCTGCTGTGCCTGGGAAAGCCCTCGGTGTAGCCTCGAGTGCCAGGGAGGAGAGGGGGCCCAGAACGCAGCTACCCACAACCAGCAACTGGCAGTAGCTGGTGCATTGCCTCGACCCCTCGGCACAGGTCCATAAGCTCTTCAACACAGAAGGGGCGAGGGGCAGGCTCTGCCAGAGGACGACACACAAGTGAAAGATGCTATAGTGTGGCTTGCTTTCAGTGAGTGACAGATCTACATACATATATATGTGTGTGCATATATATATCTCACATCTATAGTTTATGTATGTGTAAAGTGTATCTGCATCTGTAGGGAACACATGAAGAGGGTTTTTTGTTGTTGTTGTTTTGTTTTGTTGTTACTGTTTTTTGTTGCTGCTGTTGGTATGGCTCCCTGAGCAGTATACACAAGCACTCTGTTTGCATTGCATGAGATATTATTAGCAGTCTGGAGAAATTCCTTCAACATTCTCTGAGTGAACTCAGCATTTTTTACTTAAATAGTGATAGAGCAGAGCCTCTGTAAATATGATAGGAAAAAAAAATGGTGGTGGTTATGCATCAATGGCTGAAGCTAGAAAACTGGGGCACTGCATTGGGGCTCACTTAGGGGTACCCAAATGTTCCAGAAATATTACGGCATTTGATGGGTCAACTTTGAAAAGAAATTATTTTATCCTAAGAAGCCACAGAGACTGTTCTCCTGGTGTTCTGCCAATGGCCTGGTCCTGAAGAGTTCCTGGTGTGGGTCCATCGTCTCCCCCGTTAACAAGTGTTTACTAAGGTTTGTTTGATATAGATGCCGAGGTTGCATTCTGAAACCCTTGCTGGCCTATGTAGACCAGGCTGGCCTATGTAGACCAGGCTGGCCTATGTAGACCAGGCTGGCCTTGAACCTGCAGCCATCTTTCTGCCTTTGCCTCCAGGTTCAGGGATCACAACTACACCCTAGCATGCCCAGCTCTTTATGAAGCTATCGACGGGCTGACTGTACTAAGTGGATAAGTAAAGGAGTAAGACAAATGCTCTCTTTTCAGATGAATGTTAAAATACAGCTGGGAAGCCAAGGTAAATTATTCACCCATGCGTGAGTGATGTGTTATTAAAACCTTACAACATCTGAATTCAGAGAAACGAGTTATTATTATAAATTGGGATAATCTGGAAAGTCTCCATTTATTTGCTTTTCAGAATTGGAAAACAACAACAACAAAAAAACCCCATAGCTACCGTGTCCTCTCATTCTGTGTTTTGATCGCCTGGGTTTCTGGGGAGGAAGGAAGAATGCTTCACTTCAAGCCTTGGCTGGTTGGGCGCTGTTGTTCCAAAGAGCTCACTAGAGCAAAGGTGCTAATACACTGTGCTTTAGAAGGCAGCATTGGAGAGAGGACCTGGGTTCAAATCCTGCCTCTGGAATAAGCTTCTTGGTGCCTCAGTTTCCTCATTCATAAAAGTGCAGTATAGTCAGAAATTTGGTGAATTGATACAGTCAGTAATGTGTGTGCTGGTGCCCAGTAAAGACATTAACAGTTACTGTTTCCTAGGACAAACTGATTTGCATCAAGAGGGAGATGTACTTGGGTAAGCCACCTCACAATAGTACCTGAATAATAAACTCACTCTCTAAATTTTGAGTTTAGTATTTTTTAAAATCATCACATCAAGTGTCTTGAAAGAATATTTTTTTTCTTCAATGTATTAACACGTCCAGTTGCAAAACACAAGGCACTTATTGTTTCAGTGTGAACACTTTTCTACAATGCTTTCCTTTTGAAAACAGTTTTGATTGATTTCTTTCTCCGCTCGCTGTGGAAGAGCAAGACTTCCGGTTTTCAGGTCGTCAGTTCCTGACATCACAGTCTGACTTTAAACTGTATGAAATTACACATGACATTTAGAATTGAATAGCGATTCTGAGCGCCTCTGTGTCTGTGAAGAAAAAGTACATTTCTTTTGACCTAATGCTATCTTTTCCCCCTTTCAGTAAATAAATCCCCTTCATGACTCGGGAGCTTCTGTTGTTCGTTATGACTCACTGACCAACCATGAAAGAGCAAACCAGTCAAATGCCCAGACAGAGGCCACTGTCCGTGGTTCTCTGTCCCCCGGAACCTGAGGCTTTCCTTGCAGAGTCTTGAGCTCAGCTCCTTCAGAACTGGTCTCTCAGGGGGAGACATCACTTGTAAAATCACCCATCTAGCTGGTGATTAAAGCTGGGTTTGGAGAACGGCCTGGGAGCCTGTGTTTGTTTCTGACTTAGGACTCCATGACACCATGACACCATGTCCTGTGTCATTCTCGGCCTTCTCAAATGCCCCCTTTCTGCATCACCGGGCATCCAGTTAGCTACATCATGCAGGCTCAATACGGCCTACTGCTTGCTCTTGCGATACAGCTTTACTGGAATGCAGACGCATGCTCACACACCTGTTGTGACTATGATGACAAAGTTAAGTCATTGTACCATTGTACCAGAGACCAAATGAAGGCAAAGCCTCAACTGTTTACTACCTGGCCTGTCTCAGGTCTCATCTGTATGGGTGAAAGTCCTTCCCTGTTTTTACTCTCTGTATCAGACTTTATTGCCAGAAGTTGGAGAGAGAGAGAGAGAGAGAGAGAGAGAGAGAGAGAGAGAGAGAGAGAGAGAGAGAGAGAGAGAGAGAACCAGAAGGGGCCTGCAATTATTTCTTTCACTAGGATGGGAAGTGCTCACTGGGCTTTGTCCATGTCATCTCACTGAGAGTCCATGGAACGGATATGCTATGTCTTGGGTTATCCATATGAAAACAGGCTCGGTGAGACAAGCACTAAGCTCCTCACACTTACATCACCAATACTTAGCACAAGGATTTGGATGCAGACTCTCCACTCTAAAAATATATTCTTCCTGCTGTGTGGTTTTCTACAGTTGTCTTCCACTGTAAAAGAACAGGGTTCGGTATCCCCTAAATGCACCTAAAATTTTAATTAAATTGAGTCATTTAACTAAAAATATATTTAGTAGCTAGTTTGTATAGCTAAGACTAGACAAAATTATCTTAGGCATGGCATCCTTACCCATTGACACAGGTAGGTGATTGGACTGCGGAGAGGAGGGCAGTGCACTGGCTGGCAGGCAACTAGCATTTTGTGGTATTGAAGAAACTCAATGGGTCGCCAACAGTAGGTGGGAGTCCTGTGTGTACAGCCAACTGCACAATTAATTACATAGACACCATGTCGATGTGCTTTTATTTGATGAACAAGCCCTCTTCTCCAAGGCTTACTAAAATTCTCCAAGTGAACGCAAAGTCAGATTGCATTGCAATTATCTCAATCACTGTTCTTTAGAATGTGTATTCCCAGGGCCTTCCACAAATGCAAAAGCCATATACCTGAATGTAGGCTTGGGGGATCTATAATTTCTTTTGCTCTCTCTCTCTCTCTCTCCCTCTGTCTGTGTGTGTGTGTATGTGTGTGTGTGTGTGTGTGTGTGTATGTGTTGTGTTGTGTGTGTGTGTGTGTGTGTGAACATGCAGAGGTCAGAGGCAAGCATTTAGGAATCGGCTCTCTCCTTGCACCTTGGCAAGGCGATGCCTCTTCTGTGTCTGTCTGTCCTTCTGCATAGTCCCTGCTAGCTGGCCTGCTAGCTTCCTGCAATTCTCCTGCCTCTGCCTCCCACGTGGCCTTAGGAGTGTAGGGGTTGCAAGTGTGAGGCACCACAGCTGGCTACTCAGACTTACATGGCAAGGCTGTCCCCTCCTGCTTTGACACAGAGCACCTCTACCATGCAGGACTCTGGAAGAGTAAGGTCAGCATGCGCTGCAGCTTTGCCTCTGTCCCTCAGAGCCCTCCCTTGTGTCTGTGACCCATGCAGACCCATGCAGAGAAGCATCATTCCCAATCTTTGCCAAGTGAGCCTGGAGGACCGTTTTGAGCAGCACAGGCCACACTGTATACTTTCTCATCATCCAGGAAAGTGGGGGAGGGGGGCATTCTTGTTTTAAGTGCATCGACTGTGTGGCTAGTTGTATTTTGCTTCTGTTGTTGCATTTTTAACTTGTTTGCATTTGTACAAACTGGACAGCTGATGAACTTAGGCCTGATTTGTCCTCTGAGTATACAATGAAGCTCATAGACATTCAGAATTTAGATAATAAGGGGCAGTTATTTCCTCTTGTCACCTTTCCTTCGTGTCCAGCTTCTGAAAACGTCACTAAAACGGTGATGGATTGAAACCAAGAGGGGATTTGAATCCTGAGCAGTAGGGAGTTTAGTTCATTGTTGATTTGAATCTTATCTGTGCAGTGTCAGGGTTTTACAGCTAACAGAACAGATTTTCAAGTATATGTACTTAACCACATCTACCTAGCACTTATTTTACCAGCCAGCTCCTCTATCGTCTATAATTTGAATAATTGACCTTAATGGTATTTGTGACTTGTTGGAGATCACTATTATTAACTTTGGGTGAGACAGCGAGTTCTTATTAAGAATGAAATGTGTGTGTTTCTTTGTCATAGAGGAATTAAGACCCAAAGCATTCCAACAGCTTCAGTACACCCTACATTGTAATTGTGATTGATTGAGTCCAAATGGGGAAAGCAACAGACACGGGATTAAGAAAAGGGGGGGAGTCTAACACCACAGGTAGAACCACTATGGGTGAGACTGTTCCTATGAAGTGCTTAAAATCACTACATCCAGTCTTCAAATGAAAGCAAATATGGAGTCAGTGAGGACATCAGAAAGATCCCAGCAAAGCGCCACCACCAAACTGAGGTTCACAAAGAGAAGTGACGGCCTGGCCTGGATACAATAGAAGTCATAAGCCATCAGAGCTAGAAGCAAAGAGAGGCAGCTGTGTGGAAACACCTTGGCCAGGATCCTTCTGCCTCTACAAGATTAGGAGAGCACTTTTCACAACGGATGTCTCCCAGAATTCAACTCACCATTCATTTCAACCTAAAGTGGGCCAGCCACAATTAAATAAGCACCTGGTGTCCAACGTAGACTGACCGTAACGAGCAGGTCGGAAACCCTGCTTCCAGCATCAGAATTGCTCCTCGTGACAGTATCTCCTTGTCATCTGTCCTTCCCAGGGAAAGTCCCCTTCAGTCACAGGGTAATGGTACCCAACAGAGTGAAATAGCAAGTTGCAAGTCCTATGACTCTTGCCAGAGAGGAGTGGATTTGGTTTCTATGAAATGAAGGCATCTTTACGTGTGACACCCTCCTCGCATAGAAGAGGCTGAACTGGGTATTGTGGTAAGAGAGACGAAGATGCCAGCCATGGTAATCTAACATTGTCTTACCTGTGCTCATAGCACTTACCTAAATCTACTGCACATTTTCATTTTTAGCTAAGCATATGATGCAACTCCCTCACCATGTTGAAAGAATGCCGAAGCAACCAGGTGAACTAGTGGACATCACCCACCCCATGTGAGTGGCTAGGCTCAAATGTTTGCCGTGGATGTTGGTGATGTTACCAGTGAGGAATATAAACAGGCTAGGTAACTGCCAGAAAATTAGATATTTAAAATCAACCAGGTTTCTCTAAAAAAACAAAACAAAACAAACAAACAACAACAAAAAACAGAGTCAATGTGAGTGAGATCCCTATTGTGTAGAGTGAATGAACTTAAAAAATCACACATAAAATCATGCATTATGTAAACTTGTTAATATATACATTTTTTTTGGAAAACACAGCAGATCTAGAAATATGACTCATTAGACAGGCGCTTGCCTAACATGCATAAGGCTAAGAGGCCCAGGGTTCAGCCCCTTTTCTAACAAAAATATCTACACAGGGGCACATGAAAACACAGACACTAAAACCATCAGTGTTTAAACAAGTCAGAATTGCAAATGCATCTTTGCCACCCCGAACGCTCTTGTGGCTGACATTCACAGCAATTACATGTCCTTTCATTAGAACATGGTCCACAGGACTGTGCGTTGCATCTATGACAACCACAAACACAATTGTTCTGGGGTAATTCTAGGTGACTAGGTTATAGGGAATATCTTTATTGTGGAGTTTCTCAGTCTTTCCACTACCCCCATATGCTTTGTGATTCATCTATGAATTTATTATATGGTATTCCCCACTGCTCTCTTTTAAGGAAGCAACCATGGGGCTAGTGGTGTGAGGAACTTGCTTTGAGACACGCTGAATCAGACACCTTTCTAACGTAGGTCTCTTCCAGTAAAGAAATCTCACCACTGAAGAGGTGTAATTCTGAAGATTCCATGGGGTGTGGTTCTGAATCCATCACTAAGGAACTTCAAATGTGCCAGGGTGGGGCTCCCTGCCCTAAAAGCAAAGTCAGGGCCTCTGAGGATGAACTGAAAAGTAGCAAGTTGTAGCGCTCCACACAGTGTTGGCATAAAGTTACTGTGTAACTCAAATACTGATTTCTGTGACACCCTGCCCCATATCTGGTTGCAGTCCTTTTTTTCTGAGAATCTCAATGTTGTGTAAACTCTGCTCCCCAACGATTCCCTGATAGGCTAATAAAGCAATTTACAGCCAATTGATGAGCAAGGGAGAAAGTAGGGCTGCACTTCTTGCCTTCCAGGGGAGGAGGAGTTAGAGGAGAAAATAGAGAATTTCAGCCATGAACATAGGGCCAAGAGGCATGAGGAGGGAGTCGCTGGAACAGAGAAAACCCTAAAAGGCAAAAGTGAGGATTTTGGCAAAGAGGGTGTCAGGTAGGATAGAGGGATCTGAACAATTAAAACTGCTCAGGATTGTGCTGTAAAGCTTGTCTAACAAATAATATAATACTTTAATAATATAATATATTGGGGTGATAGGGGGGGTAAGAGAGAAACTAAGAAACAAACACAGTTTTATAAAAATAACTTTAACGACACATCCTAGGAGCTATAACTTCTTACCAGTCTGAGGGCTACTGACCAAACAACCTGAGTTATTCTTATATGATCAATACCAGTGTACTCCAAGGACTCTGCCTTCCAACCTTATCAAACACCAACAGTATTATGATATTTCATTTTCATATGTATTAAAAACAGAGATAGGCCATGCCTAATTGTGTGCAACTTTAAGCTCATCGTTCTGGAGACACATGTGGGTGGGTCTCTGTGAGCCCCAGGCCAGCCTGGTCTACAGAGTGTGCCCCATGCAGGTGGGTCTCTGTGAGCCCCAGGCCAGCCTGGTCTGCCAAGTGTGTCCCATGCAGGTCGATCTCTGTGAATTCCAGGCCAGCCTGGTCTACATAGTACGTCCCCAGCCAGCCGGAGTTACTTAGTAAAACCAAGTCTTTCACCAGGTGCATGGTATATGTCTTTAATCCCAGCACTCAGGTGGCAGAGGCAGGTGGATTGCTATGAGTTCAAGGCCTGCCTGATATATATAGAAAGTTCTATGACAGGCAGGACTACATGAAGACACTCTGTCTCAAAAACAGCCAAAACAAGCAAACAAACAAAACCAAAGAAAAACATTTTAATGAGTTTGTGTTAAGCTCTTGCAGATAGTGAAAAAGCCCTTGAAAATATATGCAACATCTCTGGTCATCAGGAAATGAAAATGCTAAAAGCCAATGCCAGTACATACCTACTACCGGCTAAGTTGGACCAAAGTTGTGTTTCTGGGAATAAAGCTTGCTATTTGTAAAATAATAACTAAATAAATAGAAGTAAAGAGTAAAGAAAAACCAAGAGATAATGCATTATAGAAGATTTGGGGGCCAAGGAGGGCAAAGATAGAGCCTAAGAGGCACTAACACAGAAAGCTTTATTCAAGTGTCCTTCAGAGCCAAGATCAACCAGAGCAGTGAGGTAGCCCCAAACCTGAAGAGAGATGCTTAGGGTGCTCTCAGGGGTGAGGGGCACAGTGGGAGCCAGCTACAGGTGTAGGTGATGTCGTTCGGCAGCATGGCCGGCGGGCGTATGGGTCAACAACTCACAGGTGTGAGGGCTTGTTGTCTTAGGACCACAAGATTCTACCTGACTGATGGACAGTGAGAAGTGAAAGGGGTTTCCATGCAAATGCAAAGCAGGTAACCTCATGACCAGCAGTTCTCAACCTCTGGGTCACGACCCCTGGGGTCACATATCAGGTGTCCTGTTTATCCCATACGTTGCGACTCATAAGAGTAGCAAAATTGCAGTTATGAAGTAGCAAAGATATTCTTTTATGGTAGAGAGGGTCACTACAACATGAGGAGCTGTACGGAAGGATCGCGGAGTTATGAAGACTGAGAACCACTGCTCTAGATGGCAAAAGGTGCTTGAACGTATAGGTCATTAGCCGTGGAGGCCAGGCTTTTGACCAATGGGGTCTCAGCTTGTGATGAACAAACAACCTAGGAATCAACAGAGAAGTCCCATCATTTTGGCCCATTTCTACAAACACACCTGCCTTGCAGAGCTGTCGAAAGGCAAGCAGGAGCACAATGCTGTGGCTACAGAGCAGAAAGTGGTATAGCCAGAAAAGCCCGCAGGTAGCACAGGGGACCTGAGGTCAAGGTCACAGGCCATGTGGGAGAAGTCCTAATGGGACCCTTCACCGCCTTTCAAAGTGCCAAGCATTGAGTGGCTGCCCCTCGGGTTCCAACTCCTGGGATCTCATGCAGCCCTGGGATCATGCAGAGGCCAGAGTCATTTTTCTCATGAAATGCTGAAATAGTTGCCCCTGCCCCCATCATAGGTATCAGGTGGAGGAGATGTGCCTGCCTCTGAAGAAGCGGCCTGCAGACATATTGACCTGCCTCTGGGAGGCAGAAGAAAGCCAACATTCTGGCTTGCTGTTCTCAGTAAAACCCTCCCTACCTGTTTGTAGTCTCGTTTTCTGCACAAACCTCACACGAAGTGTACTCTCTCACCAAAATGTTTCTTAGGGACAATGATTACACCTTGTGGTAGCATTGTAAGTAAAGATCCACATAAGAAATTATTAAACTAGAAAACCACTATTTAGTCCCCATGGTGGTAATTTTTGCGTCCACGGATGCTAAAATTAAAGAGTAAACACGCGTTAAACAGGATGTGTGTGAAGTCTCCCAGCATCTCCCCCATAGATGCTTATTAATCGCCAAGGAAAACAATAATTACGATGGAAGAATTCACCAGATGCCATCTTAGCCCTATGATCAAAAGTAGCTTGTCAGCAGCGTGGGCCTCCCGCTGCGATGCAGGAAGCAAAACACAGTCTCGCTTTTTGTAATATTCTCAACCAAAATGTATTACCTCCCCTAACTAAGAGGGAACCTCTGCAAATCCAAAGGAAAGGAGATTTTATAAAGTCACTGGTCATGAGTCTTCAAAGATGTCAGGGTCCTGGCACCAAGGCAATACTGAGCAATTAGCCCTCAGTGGAGCCACCAAAGAAATAAGCACCACTACTGGCAAGGTGGGATCCTGGCCTGGTCCAAAAGAGGGCGCTAGGCCTTTGCTTGGTACAAATGAAATAAGAGCTCCTGGTTCTGTATGTTTCAAAGTCATTTTTCTGATGTTCGAGACTGGTATATAAGATGTTAATGCTTAGAGAAGACGATGAAGGGTGAGAGTGGAACTTTATACTAATTTCTCAACTTTTTATATAAGCCTGCAAATTCCCAAAAGAAAAAGCTTTTTAAAAAAAATGTTTTTAAAGTGAGAAAGAAAAAGAAATGATTTTCCTATTCTGGTTCTTAGAGATAACAGGATCATTATTCAAGGAGATTTTCTCCCTCTTGGGTATTTCAAGATAAGAAAGGTGAAAGAGGTCCAGCACTTTACTTTAATAAGCATGTCCTAGGTGCTGGTGCAATACGCCACCCCATCCTAAAACATGGCATGGAGGAGTTACTGGAAGAGACAACAAAAAAGACAAAGGCCAGAGGGTGTGAGGGAAGAAGAGGTAATGAGAAGAGAGTACATGTTCCTGGAAGCAGGTTTCAGAAAGAGTTTCTGACTAAGGGCACGGGAAGGCGAGACAACTATGAGGTCGCGCTATGAGAGACATTACAGGAACCAGGCATTCCGAGGGCAGAAAGAAAACAGGATATTAATAGAGTCACTGCTGACTTTGTGTACATGTGCTCTTGGGAAAGGCTGGTGAGACTGAAGTGGAAACTTCTTAAGTGATTTTGATTTTCTTTCTTTCTTTCTTTCTTTCTTTCTTTCTTTTTTCTTCTTTCTTTTTTTCTCTGAATGCTGCTGTATGGTGGAACTCCCCAGGAGGGTTCTGGACATAACCGCCTAACTACTTACTTTTTTATTGTGTGATAAAACCCCAAGATCAAGGCAACATATAGAAAAAATGGTTTATTTGGCCTCAAGGCTCCAGAGAGATAAGAGCCCATCACCAGGTGGATGTGGAGGCAGCAACACCTGAGAGCTCACATCCTCTGGCCACAGGCAGGACATAGAGAGTGAACAGGAATCAGTGCACGGCTTTTAAAACTGCCAAGCCCTCTTCAGGTGACGCACTTTGTCCAGCTAGACCCTGCTTATTAAGCCTCCCCCAAATAGTACCATCAACTGGCGATCATGTTTTCAAACTTCTGAGCCTCTGGAGGATGTTTCTATACCAACCATCACCGTCTAGACCCCGTGACACAGTCTAGATACTATGCTTTGTTTGGAAAACTATTTACCTGGGAGCCATCTGGCCTTATTATTGACAAGTAGCTTGAAGAACTAGAGAGAAAGCAGGGCCATGCAAACTCAGGCATCTGTAGACCTTCTCTCCTAGGCCTCTGTTGTTGAACAGACAGTGAGTAGCAGCAGCTGACTCAGGAAGAGAGGACTCCATGTTGCTCACGGGTCATCTTTGTTTGCAGCGTTCATGTGCTTCCTCCTAATCATCTTCAGGACTGGAAGCCAAAAATGAATCTGAAAAGCAGATGAACAGACACTGGGATCACTTCAAATGCCTCTGTATAAACTTTGAAAAACTCAGAAAATAGCCTTGTGGGCTTCCTTGGTCTTTCATCGCCTGTAGCTGTTTTCCACCTGTGCATGTGGCTGAGAGCAACTATGCAAATGGTTCTTGTGCTTGGCACAAAAGTGAATTTCTGCCTCCAGATACAAATGACTCCTCCTATCTATCCTTGAGGAAAGATCTAGTTTGGCATTTATATAGCAACTTTACTTTATTGTCCTGGTGGTTTAAATAGGAGAGTGCTTTGAACTTTCTTTGAATTGGTTACAGTTTCTTACTTTTCTCTCTTTAGTAAATAAGCCAAATGAAACAAGTAATGTGTACAGGAGGCATATAGAGAGATGACAGCTATCTAGATAGATGATAGATAGATAGATAGATAGATAGATAGATAGATAGATAGATAGATAATTGATAGATTAGACAGATAAATAGATAGATAGATGATAGATAGATAGATAATAGATAGATAGATAGATAGATAGATAGATAGATAGTCGGACATACAGACAAACAGATAGATATATAATAGATAGATGAATAATAGATATACAGATAGGCTTAGCAGAGAATGAGCAAATTATTAAAAGTTTACTAAGTCCTAGCTATTTCCTTCCATGTTTTTGCTTCATCTTTGGTGTAGAAAGGTAAATAATTGGCCATTGTTCTTCAATAGCCAATACAAGAGGTCTTCCCAATAGCCAACTACAAAATACTAGAGTCAGTAGGTTCTCTCAATCATACTGTGGTTGGTCTCCTAATGTGAAGTGATGGAGTGCTTTGAAATCCAGAGTCATTTGCTTTTCAAACTCATCATTAGCTCGATATGAGGTTTAGCACCGCCGTGGCCTTACCTCTTTAAAGCACAGGATCGGTTTCCTCTCAGCTTCGCCCACTGGCTGCTTTGACCTTTTCTCAAGTAGCCTTGCATGGAGGTATTGGATTCGCTCCCTCTCCACTTCAGGGTAGAAGGATACTGACACTAGAATTTTAAGCTGCATCAGCATGGAAGACAACAGTCCTAATATTGTTAGTGTAATAAGAATAATACTGAGAGGAACCCAAGTCTCAGACACACTGAGCCGTGGTTTAAAAATGCAGCTGGGTTCAAACATAGATATATTAAAGGAGGAATCATGGATGACGCCTCGAGGTCCTCGCATCTAAAATAAAAGAATAAAATAGTCAATATATATGCCATCTTCTACTCTGTCTCTGTCTTTCTACTTCCTTGAAAGATGCTATTGTTCTGCAGCTATTCAGGGACTCTTTTCTAGAGTAGATGTAAGCTAAATGGTAGTGGTCTTTAACCCTAGCAGTGAGGAGGCAGAGGCAGGCAGATCTCTGAGTCTGATGCCATCCAGGGCTACATAGAGAAACCCTGTCTCAAAAAAAGAAAAAAGAAAGAAAGAAAGAAGGAAGGAAGCTGTCTGTTAAATCTTCCTGTATGGATCATGATTGGGGCAGAGGAGAAAGGATGACTTTTATCTGTAAAAATGACAACATTCCACCAAAGTGGATTTGTGGAAAGAATCTATTAAATATTTTGTTGGCTCTGTCTCTTCTTAGGGAGGCATATACCCATGGAAATGGTTCTGGGAAGGCAGAGAACAATGCTTTAAAAAATACAACCATATACTCATTTTTAAAGGAATGCTTGGTCCTTTTCTTAGGACACACAGAGCTAACGAAAGACGGAAGTCAGCTCAAATGGAAGAGGAGATTAGTTGGTTACAGGGCCATTCAGATCTCAGGCATAGTCTTTGAGTAAGGACCAGCTCCCCTTCGTCAAACCACAAAGCTAAAAGATGCTCGGACCCTGCGTCATAGTGTCAATCAATCTTTTTAATTTAGGAAGATGTCTTCCTCTTTAGAATATGACATCTCCCTTTAGGATGACATGTTGACCCACATCACTGCGGGAGACTCAAAAGTTTCGTTGGAGGAGGTTTTCAAACAGGGCATTTACTGGTCTTTCTAGATGTTGAAAGGGGTCTGAAGGCTAGAAAACAAGCCAATTGCTCAGCAGATAACGCAGAAGACAGAAGATGACATTGAGCCACCCATTTCAGCCGCCAGAGTGGAGAGTGCACATGCTGAGTCAGCTCTTTCTCTCCTCTGACCTGGGAAAGTCATTTACTCTCTCAGTGGAGTTGTTTTCTAATTTGGTAAAGCAGGAATTAATGAACCAGATCCTGCCCATGAATAAACTACTCCCAGTGTAAATTAAACACCTTGGGGATGGGGCATTAACCTTACAGACTGGAATACTCAGAAAGTTATTATCACCCTAGTGCCACAGAGCCCTGAGGCCAAGAAGTAAATGATTTCTCAAAACAAAAACAAAAACAAACAAAACAAAACAAAACAAAAAAAACCACACCTAGTGAACATCATGTCCTAGACCGGTCACCAAACCTGGGACCTCTGTACAAATGCCAAGTTACATTTGTGCCTAAGCAGTGAAAAACATTTGGGTAGCCTCTCTTTTCCTTTTATTAAAAAGACAGGCAGTCTACAATTAAATGGAGATTTCAGTCCCTAGAGCAGAGCCATGCACTCGTTTTAATACGCTGGAAGAAACAAACACATCGATTGAGTCAGTGATGAGCAATCCTGCAATGAGAAAGCAGCGGGTGTTCGGTCTGGGAAGATGCTATTTAGTCGAGAAATCTAGCTGGGGATTTGCAGTTGGGAGTCACTGCTTCAGAAAGATTGAGTCAACATTTCTGTATGGGCTTGGTGCAGGGCAATATAGAGGACATAGTCATGCTTTCGAAATGCTAAGCAATATACGAAATGAGACCCTGATGGTTTAAAATATGTTTACTTCTCTTAAGTGAACCATTTGCTGAGATGGGATGGCTTGCAATGGACAGGAGGCAAGCTTGCCTACCAGACTGTCCTGGAAAGTCAACACAGCCCAGAATCTGGCCCATAGGATGTGCTCACTCAGTCAGAATCAGGGTAATTTTTACTTAAACTGCCCACCCATCCAAGCTCAACTTGGATCATTTCTCATTTTCTTAAAACATTTGTCTAAAAGTGTATGATAGTGCAGGAGAAATATTGGCAAAACCTTGTAGCAATGTTCCTCTTCCTGTCTGATTTCTCTTCCACAAGTCTGCAGTAACAGAGAGGCCTAGGAGCCTTCAAGGGCATCTTGGGATAAGGGCAAGGCATTGCCAGTCACACGGAAGGTGGCTAGCTGCTGGCCCAGGTGCCCAGGTATAGCAGAAGGAACGCAGGAGACGTCAGAGAAACCTTGCACTCACATCTGACCCAGCGCCCAACATCCAGCTGCTGTAATGACTGTGCACAGTGGCCTCTTCCACTGGCATATGGGCTCTGCAGTGAAACTATCATGGTCTAGAACTAATAATGTTCCTCGTAATCAACATTTTGCACAGATGAATTTTTTTGGGAAAAGAGAAATTACACACACACACACACACACACACACACACACACACACACACACTCTAGTCTGAATCAGTATAAATTCACCTAACATTCATGGATGTTTGATATTGGCTGAGAAATACATGAGAGAATCAAAAGAGGAGGAATGGGGACCGAGAGAGGGAGAAAAAAAGAAGGCCATGGCGGAGAGTGAGGTGGAGAGAGGCCCTTTGCACCCTTTAAGCACAACTACCATTATCTGTCAACCCCAAATATCTAGAGAAACAGAGAACCTTATAATTAAGTGAATACTTTTACTATAGATCTTGCACTTATACAGGGTCAGCAGAGAGCTCGGGGTAATCAACTCTAAAACACAGCTTATGATTTGGAGGGCAAGAGCCTGAGATTAGGCATGCTGGACCAGAGGAAAGGGAGAGGGGTATGTGGATACGGGATGAGGACAGGGGAGGGGTGTGTGGATGGGGCAGGAGGACAGGGGAGGGGTGTGTGGATGGGGCAGGAGGACAGGGGAGGGGGTGTGTGGATGGGGCAGGAGGACAGGGGAGGGGGTGTGTGGATGGGGCAGGAGGACAGGGAGGGGTGTGGATGGGGCAGGAGGACAGGGAGGGGTGTGGATGGGGCAGGAGGACAGGGGAGGGGGTGTGGATGGGGCAGGAAGGAAGGGGAGGGGTGTGGATGGGGCAGGAGGACAGGGGAGGGGGTGTGGATGGGGCACGAGGGAAGGGGAGGATTGTGGATGGGGCAGGAGGACAAGGAGGGGGTGTGGATGGGGCAGGAGGGAAGGAGAGGGTGTGTGGATGGGGCAGGAGAGAAGAGGAGGGGGTGTGGATGGGGCAGGAGGGAAGGAGAGGGTGTGGATGGGGCAGGAGGATGGGGGAGGGGGGTTTGGATGGGGCAGGAGGACAGGGTAGGGGGGTGTGGATGGGGCAGGAGGACAAGGAGGGGGTGTGGATGGGGCAGGAGGACAGGGTAGGGGGGTGTGGATGGGGCAGGAGGACAAGGAGGGGGTGTGGATGGGGCAGGAGGACAGGGTAGGGGGGGTGTGGATGGGGCAGGAGGACAAGGAGGGGGTGTGGATGGGGCAGGAGGGAAGAGGAGGGGGTGTGGATGGGGCAGGAGGGAAGAGGAGGGGGTGTGGATGGGGCAGGAGGGAAGAAGAGGGTGTGTGGATGGGGCAGGAGGACAGGAGAGGGTGTGGATGGGGCAGGAGGACGGGGGAGGGGGGTTTGGATGGGGCAGGAGGACAGGGTAGGGGGGTGTGGATGGGGCAGGAGGACAAGGAGGGGGTGTGGATGGGGCAGGAGGACAGGGGTGGTTGTGGATGGGGCAGGAGGGAAGGGGAGGGGGTGTGCATGGGACAGGAAGGAAGGGGAGGGGATGTGGATGAGGCAGGAGGGAAGGAGAGGGTTGTGGATGGGGCAGGAGGAAAGGGAGAGGGTGTTGATGGGGGGAGGACAAGGGAGGGGGGTTTGGATGGGGCAGGAGGACAGGGGAGGGGGAGTGTGGATGGGGCAGGAGGGAAGGGGAGGGGGATGTGGATGAGGCAGGAGGACAGGGGAGGGGGATGTAGATGGGGCAGGAGGACAGGGGCGGTGTGGATCGGTCAGGAAGGAAGGGGAGGGGGTGTGGATGGGGCAGAAGGGAAGGGGAGGGGGGTTTGGATGGGTCAGGAGGACAGGGTAGGAGGGTGTGGATGGGGCAGGAGGACAGGGGAGGGGGTTTGGATGGGGCAGGAGGGAAGGGGAGGGGGATGTGGATGGGGCAGGAGGGAAGGGGAGGGGGATATGGATGGGGCAGGAGGACAGGGGAGGGGGTGTGGATGGGGCAGGAGGACAGGGGAGGGGGTCTGGATGGGGCAGGAGGACTTGAGGCACCAGGAAGCCGAGACAGGGAGAAGGGGGATCAGAAAGGCCCTTCTTCCAGTATCCTGGTGAAGAGGAGGCCAACCAGACATGTGGAGATAGTGTTTACACTGGCCTGCATAGTGTACTTATCTGCAGCATGTAACACACACACACACACACACACACACACACACACACACACACACTCCACCCTGTTTAACTCCATAATTTCCAGACTCTGTGAAATGATAATATAGTCACAGGTATCCACAGGGGGCAAAAATGGAAAAGAAAAAAAGAGATGACATAATCTGTAGTCTTCTGGGTCATGGCTGCCAAAGGAGGGAGAAGAGTTGAAACAAAGCCAGATTCCCCACAAAACAAGGGGCACCAGATCCAAGAAAGACATTGTCTTTGGGTGATTATACTTCTCACAGAAGCTTCTTGGGGGCATCAATTTTGGGGTTCTGACTTTGCTCTTCAGGTGGTAGAATTAGAAAGAGGTTCTCAATCTTGACCTCACAGTGGCATTAATTGGGATGGGGTTGGGGAAAAAAAACCCGCTCTAATCCAAGTAAAGCAGATTCTTTGAGGATTGCGAACAGAAGTATTCACTTCCTGTCTCTTTGATTCCAACATGACGCTACTCTTTACCCCAGGCGTAAAAGGCTTTGCTTTTTAGTCTGTAAGCCAGAGTTGTCCAAAGTGCGGCGTGGAGCTCACCTACTCTGAGATCACAAGTGTTTATGAAAACACTCTCATTCAAAACAAAGCACACTCCAACAAGACCAGAAACTCTGTGTCTACCCATAGATATTCTACAACACACACACACACACACACACACACACACACACACACACACGTGTACATTTTAATGGCTTCCTCCACACGCCACCACTGAGGTAGAACCCCCTTTCTGTTGATAAGAACTCAGTCAGCACAGTTTGAAGTCTGTCTGTCTGCTCAAGTCTTGACAGCAGGAGGAAGTCAGGCCACAGGTCTGCTTCTTAGGTGTGTATATGTCCACTGAGACTCCACCACAGTGAAATCAAAGTTTAACCCCAGACACAAACTGATTACTACACTCTAGGCTCTGCTTGCTGACTGTAGGTCCTACTTCCTGGCGCCTGACATGCTTTGTCTGGGGGAAAGGTTTCAGCAGACACACAGAGATGGAGACATTGTTCCGGTGCACCTTAATGTGACCATGCACCTGGTTAGAGGGCCAGAGATATTTTTTCACGCACTGAGAGATGTGTGTGACGCCGCCACAAGTCCTCTCCTTTCTGAAAGGAGGACACTCATGCCAAAAGCCCTTCGACTTCAGCCATGTTAATGATTGAGACGTCTCACATTGGAACTGAAAGAGAATGCATTTATGCTATTTTTAAGACACCCAGCTTGTGATCATAAAAGTAGCCACAGAAAATAACAGAATTGTCTTCTAACATTGGGGCCTAATTTAGCCCATACCTATTGGGTTCCTTCTGTGTGCCAGGCTCTGAGGACACCGCCTGACTTGGGTAGTCCCAGCGTTTTTTGTTTGTTTCTAAGACCCACCAATGAAAAGCCCCACTGCACCATGGGAAGCACCTGTGAGCTCCTACCTCTCCGAGCAGTTTCAAGTGAACTTCCAGCCCTGGCAGGCTTTGGAACTGTTTGTTCACGGAGGAAATGAGTCGATAGAGTAGATAATCCACAGCGGCGAACAGCACCCACATGTAGAGATAGGTCAGGATAGGAAGGAAAAACAGCCCCAGGTGTTTCCTCTCTTTCCGAGCCAGCTGCAAAGATGGGACGGTGACATATTTCTTCCTTTCCTTCGAACTCAGCGGGAGGACGCAGGGCCGCTGTTGGAGCCTCTCCTTTTCATCAAACTGAACGAATCGTCTGGTGATATAGGTGTTCTCATACTTCCAGCCCCGGGGGCCCAGGAATCGCTTCAGAAAGAGGCCGGTGCTGAGGAGGATGAGCAGGAGCCCGGCGAGGGCAAGCAGCTTCTGACCCAAGGACGACAGAAGCTCCGTGGTTTCCACCATATGGTGCAGGATGCTCAGGACTTCTTCTTTAGTGTCATTCAGATGAGCCTCCAGGGTGTGGCTGGGGCTAAAGAGAGAGACCACCAGAGTCTGGTTCCAAGAAACAAGGTCATCAAATAGATTGAGTGGAGTGGCAAGGCCGTAAATCCACTGAATGGCTTCGGTATATCGTTTTAAAAGTGGAAGATGTACGGACAAGCTCTTCGCTCTTAGGTTACAAGTCATACTGTCTAGGAGACGTCTGAAGTTATAAAAAATATTTTCCACATGTCCAAAGATCACCACCCCTGTGCCAGCTGCAATCAAAGCGTTCCTACCTTTCCGGAGGCCACAAGAGAGAAAGGCGAGAAGAGTGAAGCATCGAGCGTGCTTGGAACAGCACAGAAAAACACAGGTGACCATCCAGACAGCAGAGAGTCCCGCGACAGATGGCAGAACCCAGAAGAAGGCTGCTGAGAGGAGGCTCACGGAAAGGAAAGCCACAAAGCAGCAAACTCCCAAATGTTGGAGGAAATCCCGCCAGCCAGTGCTTCCCGCAGACACATAAGTCCCCCAAAGCCTTAGCAAGACTCTAGTGACCAAGGTCCAGAGCCTCATGCTCCTTTTGTCCCTAGAAATAAAAAAAGAAACCAAGTTCAGAAAGTATTTAGAAGTCAGATTGTAGACTAGCAGTAAAATATATGTGTGTGTGTGTGTGTGTGTGTGTGTGTGTGTATCTTTTATATATTAGAGATTAATTTAAATTTGTATTAAGAATATATCATTACTCCTCTCTCTGTGCACTCCTCCCTAGTGAAAGTCCACTCCTTCCAAATGGGACTCCCACTAAGAAGTGGGAGAAATAGAATAAATAATCAAGAGGCCAGATGAAGCCAGGAAGTGGTGAGCACATCTTTAAATCCTAGTGCTTAGGAGGCAGAGGCAAGCAGGTCTTAGAGTTGCAGGCCAGCCTGGTCTACAGAGCAAGTTCCAGGCCAGGCAGGGCTACACAGAAAAACTCTATAAAAAAAAAAAAGAAATCCAAACCAACAGGAGGTGAGATGTGTTTCTGCGTTCTTTGGATCTAGGCTGGCCTCGTGATTGCTTTAGCCAGCTAACCGTGGCAGCAATGCCCACGTACTGTGCGTAGGCCCGCGACACAATTCTTCCTAGTCTGTTCTACCCCTGCCTCTGCTGTGCTGTGGTAGCTAGTGTGTCCTCTTGACATGTTAACAAATTATCACAAAGTCACTAGCGCAAAGAGACACCCATTCATTCTCTTACAGTTCTCCCTGGAGGTCCGTAGAGCTGTGAGTCTTCCGAAGGACCCAAGGAGAACTGGGCTACCCTGCTGTGCCCATTCCTGGAGGGGCACCCGATCTCTGGGTCATAGTTCCTCCTTCCTCAGAGCCAGCAAGGTTGTGTCTCTCGTTTCTCAGGCCTCCTCTTCCAACTTCACCACGTCTCCCTAACTCTGCTCTTTCTGTCTCCTTTTCCAGAGGAATGTTGTGACATTTTAGGGCCACTCAGATAGTCCAGACTAACATTCTCTCTCAAGATCTTTGACATAAATGCATCTGCAGAGACCCTTTTATCATGTAAGGGGGCATGCTCGCAGGTTCTGGGCTTTGGGACCCAGGAAGCTTAGGACAATGTTGCTTGGCACGTCACACTGGGTTCTAGCAGCATCTGTCCTGTTGCTTTCCTCAACTGAACAAAGGGCTGCCCAATTGTAAGACAGTCCACTCCCCCAGCCAGCCTTCCAGATGATCATACAGTGCTTGAAAAAAAAAATAAATGCTGGGTTTTTTTTTTCCACCACCGAACTTTGTCCTAGTCTATTTGACTATAATTGTTCATTGACAAAAGCAATGGTCGTATATCATGAACCCTAAGAGTTGAACAAGCTTTATGCTTAACTGATGGGCTACAGTGTCAATAAAGTGCATTATGTAAGAGTGCTATTTAATAGTCATCTATTTTCTGTGCTCTAATTTTACAGACCAGAAAGCATACCAAGGGCATCCAAACTTGAATGTGGAATTGGACTGGCGCCACGGCATACCTGCTTCCTCTTCTGCCATCCCTGCCTCAGGAGTACAGGTCTCTCCTCAGGAAACTATTCAGGGAAACTAAGGGCAAAATGAACTTCCACAGATTTGTCTATTCTATGACCTCTACATAGCAATATGTAGCAAATATACCCACCCACCCACCCATCTCTCTGTCTCTCTGTCTCTGTCTCTGTCTGTTTGTCTGTCTGTCTGTTTGTCTGTCTGTCTGTCTGTCTGACTCTCTCTCTCTCTCTCTCTCTCTCACATGCACACACACACACACACACACACACACGCACGCATGCATATACACACTAATAATGTAAAATTGTTAATTTTTTAAATAAAGATTCCCCACAGGAGGCTGTTCTTCATCAGGAGGAAAGGGAGCTAGAAAGGAGATTAGGGTGGAGACCATGAAGGGACATCATTCTTTATTCCTGCAAGCCTATATCATTTTGGAATTAATGCTTGCACATGGCCCCCCCCCACCCCAGAGAAGAGAAAAGCGACTTCACCAATGAGTCTGCGCTCCTGAAACTTTCCTGCTGCCTCTATATACAGGAAGGCTTGATGGACATTGGGCAGTGGGCAGAACTCCAGGGCAGGTCAGCAGCTGTGCATCCTTAGACATGGCCCTATGCACTTTCTTTGCCATTAATTTCAGAGCTACGGGAATTTATCCCATGCTGCAATTTGACTGATTAAGATATAAATAAGTACTAATTGCCTACTACTACATTAAGGGCACTTTGCAAGAAACCTGCACATCCCCTACATCAAACAGTTTGCATTTTATGCAGAGGAAACTGAAGATACCAGTTTTTACTGAAAACTCGCTGGCCATCACCCAGAGTGGGTGGCACAACAGAATCCACAGCAGGCTGTAGTGAGCCTTGGGTGAGCCATCACCTCTGCGTCCTGCCTAGATTTCACAACTCTGGGTCAGCGGACAGGACACTCTGCTGTCTGAGCTTGTCCCTACTGGAAACATGCCACACTTGGTGTCAGTAACTGTTACAGTGACTGCTCATAATCTGATCCTAGTATCACAAACCCATTTCTGCTATCCAGTCATTGATTTCTGTCTCCTTCATCCAAAAGGTTGACCATGTGAAGTTAGGACGTCTCCAATCAGCCAATTTATCTTTAACAAAATGAGAACACCCTGTTTCATCTTTTTTTTTCTAATTTCCTCTATGAGGCCCCCATTTTTCTTGTCTGCTGAAATATTAATAATGTATATTGCAGGCTCATTTCTTCCTTCTCTTGCCTTTATCCTTGTACAGCGTGTTCTTAATACAGATATTCCTCCACAAATATGAAACAGATTTATAGACACATTAAAATTTTAGTATTCCACAATAAAATCGAATATCAATTAAATGAGATGAATGGCTACAATTTCACCCTGTAAGAGGCTCATGTTTACTCAACGAGCAACAGTCTTATTCTTATCCTCCTTGTCTTTGTGCTGAGAGCAGAATGTCACCCAAAGAGACCAAACCCAGTGTGTAACTCAAGGGAGGGACTAAGCAGAGCCTTGGCCTTGAGCCTGCCCTTCCCCGACCCTGGGCTTATCATTTATAGGAAGTTAGATGACCTGCCTGATCCCTCATATTGAAACTTAAGGACAGAGACTTCTCCAGACACCCTGCGCCTCTCTGGAAATGATGTGTCCTGTCAATGCAACCATTTCCAGGTCATCGTGGGCTTCCACAGGAAGTTAGTGTTCGGTTGGCATCTCAGGTAGCCCTCTCCCTCCCTGGCCTGGTCTGTTAAATCTCACAGCTTTCTCCAACCCTGCCCCCCCTTGAAGGAAAGCCTCTGCACATTCTTAGCATTCCTGGGAGCCCTAAGCTCCTCCCCTGGAGCCACCCAGCAGGTGACATACAAGTCACCTTCCTTCACCTGCAGTCCTTAACACCGGCCCCCCACCCCCGGCCCCCCTCCTGCCATAGCCTGGGTGGGACCTCTTCTGGCCTCCGGAGTCCCCCCAAAGCGGTTGAACTCAACACAGGAGCTTTAGTTCCCAAGTAAACCTGCCTTTTATACTTTTAATCTGGCATCGAGATGGGCTTATCAGTTAGGACTTTCTATGTTCTGATCTAGGCAAAGCCTGGACGCTCAAGTTCATGGGAGGCTGAGTGGCAAGATGGCTGCATCATTTATCTGGTGCTAGGGTGCTACATGTGGCCACACCCGACTTTGGGCATCCTACCTACCTCGCTTCAGGGTGGGTCCCAGCCTTCAGATATCCTGATATCTGAAGATATCCTGATATCCAGATATGCCTTCAGATATCCTGACTTTCTCCTTTTCAAATAGCAGTAAATCAAGTAAAACAAGCTATTTGTTTCCTTCCCAGAGGGTTTGGAGTGGTCAGCCAGGGACACCATAACAAAAAAGCCTTAGGAAGAAGCAGGAGACATGTTTCCCGGAGACTGGAAGACCTCGTTCAAGGTTTTGCAGGGTCAAGTTTTGGTAAGGGCTTTCTTCCTGGTGTGCAGACAGGTGCTGCTTCTTAGTGTGTCCATGTCCATGTGTGTGTGTGTGTGTGTGTGTGTGTGTGTGTGTGTGTGTGTGTGTGTGTGTAAAACACTGGTTTGTTCTCTTTGCCTCCCTCCTCTCCTTCCGATTTATCCACACTGCATTGCTTTTAGCCAAGTGTAAAGCCCTCACTTCAGCCTCCTCAAGCAGTTTACCTTTCCCTCTTCTGAGTCGTGTTGGGTGAGAGCGCTACCTGTAAATCTCATTAACGCCTGTATTCGTGTATCTCCTCAAACAACCACACTAGGTATGGCAGGATTCGATCTTGACCACCTTTCTTTCGATGATATCTAACTGTTACAGGTGGTACCACACGTCTTTAATCCCAGCACTCAGGAGGCCAAGGCAGGTGGATCTCTGTGAGTTCAGGGCCAGCCTGGTCTACCAAGTGAGTCCAGAACAGTCAAGGCTACACAGAGAAACCCTGTCTCAAAAAACAAGCAAACAGAAAAATGACAGCTAACTATTAAAAACATTGGCTCAGTCTGGCTGACTTTGAGCTCAGTTGTCACTTTGAACTTGACCTTCTTGAAGCTCATCTCTTCCTCCAGTCTTCCTGCCCTTTCTCATCTTAGCCCACCTCCCAACCACTCCCTGCAATCACTTCCCTTCCTCTTTTGCTCCTTGGCCTGGTTCCCGTGTGGCTGTAAGCTGATTGCTAGTCTCTGCGTCTTGGCATTTATTTGAGCTCCGCTTACTTCCCTTGCTTTGTGTTTACCGCACTGAGTCCCTCATCCTCCACATCATCTCTTTTGGCAGCTTCTAAAAGCCTACTTGATCCCTTTAACCTGTCATTTCTCTTCATTTCGCTTTCATTATCAATAACGCTTATTGCCTGACTCAACAGCCTTGCCTCTCCAACATAAAGAGCCTGCTTCTCGCTTTTACAGCAGCAATTTTCCAAGAGTAATCACTGCTTCCTTGCTTTTATGCCTAGCCTACGGTTTGCATCATACCCCAAGCAGGCAAACCTTAGCTGGGGTTTACAGCAGGGTGCCACCAGGACACCATCTCCCTTTCACGGGGCTAAGGTGATGTTCATGAGACCCACCGGGAAGAAACAGAAAAGAACAGAGCTGTGGTGAAGACCCTGAGCCAAACCAAGTGTCCTGAAGAGATGCGCAGCCTGGGTATCTAACCTGAGCCCATGTTTACCTGCTTTTATTCAGAGCTGAGCTGTTGCCATAGAAACAGGAGCACCAGCCATTCCCATCCACCCTGCGTGTGCAGCTAGCAAACACAGCTGCCATGGTTTTCTCTGGCACAGTGTGAGTGATTGAGTGTGTGTGTGTGTGTGTGTGTGTGTGTGTGTGTACACACTCACACATATTAAGCTTCAGTGCATCAGCATGGCCTGGCATTGAGTATATGAACTCCCACCCCACCATGCAGCCCACCTTGTTGGGATCCAGGAATATCCCTATCCCTGAGCACCATCCTTTGAGCACAAATCAAACTTCGATGTGCAGGGATATCTCCTATCTTGCTTCAGATACAAGGCACAGTTAGATGCGATAACAAATAGAGCCATGAGAAAATAACGACAACTTGCAAGCGAATAGCCCACCCTAAGTATTCGAGATTGCTCTAGAGGGAAGACGCACCCCCTCCACTGAGGCACACAGAAGGCTTGCTGCTAGAGCAAAGGCAGAAAGGGTGAACATGACCTTCTTCCTCAGAAAGGCCAGGAGCCTTTGACCTCAGGAGCTGGGCCACTATTGCTGCTTCTCTCTCGCTGGCAGAACACTGCCTGCTAAGACATCTTACACTTTCCAGCTCATTCTGACCCTGCTTCTGCACAGAAGCCAATGGCCTAAACTCAGCCAGCACAGATAACGCGCTGACACCTGCGGAAACATTAACCCAAAGGGACAATCTCTCCTTTCCTCCAGGGCACCTCCAACCGGTTCTGCCTCCAGTTTTCTTGAGAATCTGACATGAAGTGACACTCATTTGAAGAGAAATTCCAGCCAAGGGCAGAGGGAAATAAAACAGGTCCTGGACGCGGAGCCAGGAGGCCTGCTCTCCGGTTTGCATCCACCCACCCAGGCTGTGTGGCCTTTGATGGGTCATTTCACCTCCTGGGCGCTCAGCTTGGTCCCTGCTACTGGCCCAGTGGTCTCTTGAGTGACAGATGAGTGAGAGGCACAGATGCCTGGAGGGAGCATTTTACAGCCACATCTGAGGCAGAAATCAAAGCCCAGGCCTGTGAGTGGGACAAGGGAGGAATGAAAGGCGCTCACTTTCCCTCTTCCTTCTTTTTTATTCCACTCTTTTTTGTTTGTTGGTAAGCTCTTGCAAAGTTATCTTCTGTTTGGGAACACGCTGTTCTCTCAGGCTGCCAAAATAGCATGAGCAGGAGCTGCAGCCTCTTCTGAGGTGAAATGAATTCCCTCCTCATCTTCCTGCTTTAATGGTTCTTGCCTTGGGAAAGCCAACAACTGCCTCCTCCAACATGGCGGCCCTCTCACACCAAGGGAGGTTAACGAAAGCTGCGGAGTAAACAACAGCAGGCATGGACCACTTCAGTCCATCGCTGTGTGCTGCAAAGCTGGGAAGGTCACACTTGGCCCGGCTTGGCTGATTTGCATCAGTGAACCCCACAAACCAGCTTCATTGCCAACCACAGCCAGGTAGATCTGCACTCCTGAGCCTTCAGCAGGCCATCCCTGGACAGCCCTCCCCGAGATTATGAGCAGCCAGATGCCAGCCCCGAAGAAAAGCTGTCTTTGCCACATAGGCCAATGGCTGAGGTAGAAGATGGGTTTAAAGTACTCTCTGGTCATGAGGCTTGGTTCTAGTTGGCTAGCATGTTCTTTTAAAATGCAAATTTTAGAAGCAAGATTGTTTTGAAAGTTTACTTACAAGTTCCTCTTGGGTTCTTCCACAAGCACAAAGCATACTGTTCTGGAAGCTCTAAGGCTTAATATAGAGCAGAGAAAGGGGAACCAGACATAAGAAGGTAGGCCACTTCACCCTGAATCAATCTCCTCACTTCCTCCACAAAGTGACTAAGTCACTCAAGGGTAAGACCAGTGTGAAGGAACCACAGGTTTCATTCTAGCACTTTCTGTAGATGAATGTTCTGGACCTGGATTCTAGGAAACAATGCATGTAATAGGATAGAATTCTAAGCACAATGTGTTGTGAAAGTGGGAGCCCCCTTTTCTTTCTTTCCTCTTTTCTCCTCACTCACCCCAGCAATGGGGAGTGACGGACTGGTCCCACCCCCAACCCCTGGCCAGTCAGGTTCCTGGAAGAGCCCAGGGTCTGCAGCACTAGTCAGTGTCCTGCCTCAGAGCTGCTGAAGGACTTACAGCTTAGAAGTGTAGCTCCCTGGCTAAGGGGATTTGAAAACGTCTCAACACCGTATAAGCATAAAACCACCCTTCTTGTGTCTGTGAAAGCTTTTATCTTAAACTCGACAGTGCCCAGGGAAATCCAAGTGTTGCTCAGAAGGGTGCTGCTTTAAATATGATTACTAATAACAATCTTATGACTGAGTGAAAAAAAGCAACATAAATTTCAAGTTATCAAGTCATATTTTCAAAACTGTAACATTGATTTACATGGTTAGCAGATTTTCAAAAACACACCTATACATCAAGATGTAGCATTTGTCATTAGTCTCCTGATTAAATTATCAATTTTCTCCCTTCTCAAAAGAAGTTTTTTAAAAATTTATTTTACATATGCTATCTGGGCCCTTCAGCAATGCCAGTTTTTCTGTCTCCCTACAATTTTGGAAGTATTAATTTTGGCACAACTGATAGATCAGTAAGTATTTATTCAAACTCCTCCAAATGCTGAGACACTGAGAGATGTAAAAACCTAATAAAATTCTAAATTCTGAATCTTAAAGGGCTGGTAATTTATTAGATAAAAATATATGTGTCTATCTCTGTGTGTCCATATATGTATCTATTTACATATGCAAACACATACATACATATTTTGGGGGCAGGGGAGGCTTAAGGAATTGGCTTATTCAATTGTTAGATTTGCAATTCCAAAATCTGCATCCACAAATATTTTCCCCTTCTCCATGAAATTTGCCAGGGTTTCATTCATTTTGATTCAACTAAACACGACTGAATCTGTTTAGGGCAAGTTGGAACCATGATACTAAACAGACAGACTGTAGCCCCAGGAAAGACTTGACGTCGCACCAAGTTACAGGTGGTTTCTATGCAGAATTATCTTTTTCTTAGAGACTCCACTTTTCTATTCTTCGGCTGAGACTGTTTGGCCAAAAGAGCTCCATGCGACGACATATCCAAATCGACAGACGAAATTAGCAAGCATAACCAGATTGGCATAAGTGGAAAAGAAAGACAGAACATGGAGATTGTTTCGTAGCTAAGAACAAGGAAAGGAGCAGAGGTGATCTGGAGCCATGTATGTGTGGAAGATAGCCGCTCAAGGATCTGACTAGGAGTCAGGATAAGGTGCCCACCTGCCAGGGTGATCACTCGGGGATGTAACAGATAAAAACAGGGAACTGGGAATCAGCCAGACAGCACAGTTTGGCCTCCCCAACAATAGGGTCACATCCAACTTGAAACCATGAAGTGAATGGATTTTCTGAGAAGCACGGAGTGGCAGAACAAAAGTTTCCCTTTATTGGGAGCGGCTTACAGGACTATTATTATTATTATTATTATTTTATTTATTTATTTTTTTCGATGAGGAAGCCAGGGGCTGCCCCAGGTTCCTAGAGTAAAGCTCTGGCTCGGGGCTGGCGCTGGTGGCAAGTGAGAGTTGAGTTGGGAGAGCTGAGGTGTGGGACAACAGGCTCTCCAGCCAGGAGCACACATGCACAGTCCAGAAGATGGGTAACCACAGTGCAAGCAGGGGAGGACAGGAAGAAGCATCAAATTGTGGGGAGAGGCACAGGGCTGCAGCCTGTGTGGCCCCTCCTGTGGAAGATGGCTGATGCAGAAACAGTGCTGGGGGCCCTCCCGTGCGAGGAAGGGGCGAGCTGTGAAGATCTGAGGGAGGGGCTTTGAGAGGGGGGAAAAAGGGGAGACTCAGGAAACGGTCCTGATCTTTGAGACTTGAAGGTCTTTAATGCCTTTGGAGGAACCATTTCAAAGGTAGAAGGTGAGTTTAAGAGCCAGGAAGGGCCCAAGAAGAGACTTGATACCCTATGAGAATATATAGGGGGACGTAATCCCCCTCAAGAACAGTCATAGGGGAGGGGAATAATGGGAAAATGGGGGGGGGGGAGGAATGGGAGGATACAAGGGATGGGATAAACATTGAGATGTAACAAGAATAAATTAATAAAAAAAAAAAAGTTAAAAAAAAAAAAAAAGAGCCAGGAAGGGAGGAGTCTGCCAGACATGGAGACTTTGGGAGTGGAAATGAGTAGAAAGGGGGGCGGTGAGGAGGGGGAGAGAGACAGCGAGGGGGACGAGAGGGGGCGGGCGGAAGCACTCCCGGACAGACAGTGATCACGAGGGGGTGGGGTGAGGGTTGGGGCGTGTTGGCCTTTTAGGAAGAAGAAAAAAGGAAAAGGGAGGGCGGGTCCAGGTCTGTTAGCAGAAAGATGCTAGAATCATGTTAACGTTCTGAGAAGGGAAGATGTTGAGGGTCCCTTGCAGGGAGTGTGGAGCAGTGAGGACGCGTCCTAATGACGACTCTCCAACACCACCAGGGCAGTTTCAAGAATGCCTCGAATTTTTCAAGATTTAGAGTAGGACTAAATGGCCAAGTAGGCTTCCACCTTAAAGATCCTTACAAATGGGTTTTACGTGGGGTAGAGGAGAGGGGGTGTAGAGATCTCAAATAAAGTACTTCCTGTGAATTTAGAAAATGCCCAGCTGGGAACTTAGCCCTGTCAGCTCCAATGCTCCTTCGTGACTGAGCGCGCACAGTGCTATCCCATCCGTCCTCAGTCATCAGCTTTAAGCGCTTCAGACAGCAAGATGAGGAGGACAAAATTGTAGAGTCCGTTCTGATTTCGAGGTGTAAGATCAGGATTCAGGCTTCATGGAACTCACAGGGATGCTGCCAGAAAGGAGCAGCCATCATGAAAATTACTGTAGGATCCGAAAGCCAGGAGCTGCCACAGGAGGGTCGGGCCCTGCAAAAGGGTGTATGTAAGAGCGACTAGGGAAGGAAGAACCAGACGCGGGACACCATTCAATTCTTTTGATGAGAGACGGAACAGAGAGGAAGCCTTAATGGCTTTACCTGCTCTGACAACTTGTGTCTCTTGTAAGCTTTATTTATACACAAAATAATTTCCTTAAAGACTTTAATCATTTGATAACACAGCTTAAAATCTTTTTGGCTACATAAGTATATAGGAACAGGGGAAACAAAGCAAGCAAACAGCAAATTTCCCGAGAAACAAAAATTAACTTTTAGGATAAAATCTAAATTTCTTTTAACTTAAAACTTTCTTCCTTATGATTGGTATCGTAAAGCCTTGCGGTTACCGCCTGGTACCCTAAACTTGTCTTCCTGACCTTTAATTAATCCTTTCTTTTCCGATTTCATATATAAAGTAAAACTATCATTTAAAAATATTATGTGGCCTTTTTTTTTTTTTTTTTTTTTTACTTAGAAGCAGCTGGTCCCTTTGTCTTTCCAGAGCATCAGGAAAGTCCTGGCCTGTCAAGTTTGCTCAAAAGGGCAGGCAGTTCACTGAGACGACATGCCTGTCTCTGTGACTCTGTCTTGAACTTCTATGTCAACACAACTTCTATCCTTACTGTAGTTTTGTAAAGAATAGAAGACTATTGGGACTTTAGGACCGTTTCTAATGTCTTCCTTTAACCTTATCATGAACTTTTACTTCAGTGCCATTTCTATCTTTATTACAATCCTGTGAAGGAACATTAGAATTTTAAAACTGTTTTCTTTTGCTTCTAGGTAGGCACCAAGGTCTGTTGATAATGGCAAGGTCAGGATCTCTTTTCTTTCTAAACTAGTTCCTTGTTTCCAAAGCTGAGCATAAAGACCTAGTGATTTTAATTATAGGTTGTCAGCCTTCAAAGTTCCCCTAAAAGTTTCTTCTTTATTAATTCTTTTAAAATCCTCTAAATTATTTACCAAAAGCATTTATTGATAATCTAATAATGAATCTGAACTCATTTATTAATAGTCTAACAATAAATCTAAATAAGTTTTACAAATGACTCCATTTTCTGCATAGCTGTACTTTCCTGGGGAATCACCAATGACTTTATTGGTTTTTATTAGTATCAGCTTATATTAATTTTCAATCCTAGCCTTTGGTGAGAAGCCTCTAACAGGAACTTCCACAGTAATGGTCAATCCAAGGCACCCAGGCACTAGAACTTTGTCAGGCAGGCCTTAAGGACACCTGGTTGTTGGGGCACTGGAACTTTGTCAAGCAGTGCCCCCCTCCCCCTGATTTCTTGGCCTTGCCAAGGAGTGTGCTTCATTCTTTGTTCTGCCATTGAGGAATCTGCCATTTTGGATGGTTCATATCAGCTCAGGAATGTCCCCGAGAGCCATGTTAGCCGTGGTGTCTGTAGAAGGTGTGTGGTCTGGTCTAAGTCACAATTTATAACTTTGAGTTATGGCAGTCTTTCCTGCATAACTTACAACAGGCAGTGCAATGTCTCCTGTGCTGAGCAAAGAACCAGAGCTCTGCCTGGATGTCCAGTTGTGCTGGCTCTGCATCTCCCTTGTATTGCAGAGCCACACACACAGATGGCCTTTCCTGGGAAGATCTGCTAGGACCTTCTCACTTACAGAGCCTGGTTATTTCTGCACCTCCACTTCTGAGCCTGTAGCTCACTTACATTGGCCTTTTGACACCTAGGGTACCATTTGCTTTTTCCCTTGACCGAGTGCACATTTTCCAAGCCACTGTGCATTGGCTCCTTGCTAGGTCCCCAGAGCCCCTGATCACCAAGACTCTGGACATATAAGGAAATCCAGATAGAAGGCGTGAGCCGGCTTTTCTTTCCTTCCTATCTTTAAAAGTAGAAAGGTTTCTTTTGGCTCCATTCTGGAAGTTTCATTCCATCATTGGTTGTTCCCCTTACATTTGGGCCTATGGCGAGGTAACACCTCATGGCGGGAGCACATACGTGGTGGGAGAAGTTGATTGCCTCATAGACGCTGGGAAACAGAGAGAGGAAGGAGGGGAGTCTAGCCTCACAGTTCCTTCACGGCCTGGTAATGACATCACTATGAGGGATACCTCTCAAAGTTACTCCTGCTGCCCAATAGCTCCATGGATGACGATGAAGCTGTTGGACGACTAAGAAACATTTAAATCCCGAACTATAGCATATAGAGGTGTTGATGTGATAGTGATGGTGGAAAAGAAGGAGGAGGAGGAGAAGAAGAAGAAGAAATGAAGAAGAAGAAGAAGAAGGAGGAGGAGGAGGAGGAGGAGGAGGTAGAGGAACAGGAGGAGGAGGAGCAGGAGGAGGGGAAGGGAGAGGGAGGGGAGGGGGGGGGGAGGGGAAGAAGGGGAAGAAGAAGGAAGAGGAGGGGGAGGGGAGGGAAATGGGGAGGGGTGGGAGAGGGGAAGAAGAAGGAGGAGGAGGAGGGATAGGAGGGGAATGGGGAGGGGGAGGGGAGGGGAAGGGAAGAAGAAGAAGAAGAAGAAGAAGAAGAAGAAGAAGAAGAAGAAGAAGAAGAAGAAGAAGAAGAAGAAGAAGAAGAAGAAACAGAAACAACAACAACAACAGCAGCAGCAGCAGCAGCAGCAACAACAGCAACAAGAAAGGGGCTGGAAATATTGATCAGTGGTAGAACATCGGCCAGCACTTTCAAGGTTCTATAGCCAATCTCCAGAACTACAAAAAGCAAGCAAACAAGCAAGCAAAAGCATCTCTTTCTATATCTAGCCATCATGTACTTAGAGCAATTTCCAGCTTTGCAGCCCAAGAAGGATTTTGCACACATCCCTGTCCATGCACATCCATATTGTGCCCCCTACACCAGAAGGTGTATACGTTGATTTAAGAGTGCTGCACCACCACTGTCAGCCAGTGGGCATACAGATGATTGCTGTGTGTGGACCACTGTGGCTCCACACAAAGCCATCCCAGCATCCCACATGTGCTCTGCTCTCTCCTGCTCATCTTCATGCAGACCAACTACAGGCAACCATTTGCCTTTTCTCTCCCATGGTTTGGCCTTGTCCAGAGATCACATATTTGGAAGCAAACAGTATGGAGCCTTTCAGATGGCTGCTTTCTCTTGTGATATATATTTTTGTGGTCAAGCCACCTTGGAATACATTTTATTAGGATATAATTACCGTATAACAAACTACAGGTTTCAGTTGTGCAATTTGATGTTTTCACACTTATATGTGACCACAAAATTACCGTAGTCAAGATTGCAAGCATAGCCGTCACTTCTCGAAGTTCCTATGTGCCACTGTGACATACCCTCACAACTCACCGCCCCTTGAGCTCCATGCCCAGGCTACCATTCATCTGTCTTCTGTTATTCTAGAATAGCTTAAAATCTCCAGAATTGGATAGACGAAACCACCCAATATAGTCTGCTATTTTTCCACTTGTGGTTTAACATTATAACTATTCTGGCATTTGCACATCCTACTGCATATATTAAACCTTTATTCCTTTTTGATTATTGAGTAGTCTTCCTTTGTTTGAATATACTATGATTTGTTATCCACAAATCGGTTGATGGACAGCTAGGATGTTTCCACTTTTGGAAGGATTAAACATGAGGCTGTGGTAGGCACTTGATTGCAAATCTTTTTGGTAATGTGCCTTTACTGCTTTAGAACTACCTGTGAGCTGAAAGTCTGATCATGTAATGTTGGAGGTTGGTCTAATGTATTTTGATGCTAATTACTGCTTGCTGTCTCTGTGACCCACCTGTACCTTACTAGAGCCTAACCTATTTGACCAATAAAAGGCCATCACACTTGGGCAGGGTAAATGGGATAGGTATGGCTAAGGTTCCTGGACTTGGAGAGACAGGGAGAATCTTGGGAAGAGAGGCCAGAGAAGAGGAGAGGAGAAGAAGGTTGCACCATCATGGGTTAAGAGGGCAAGCACATGGCCAGCATGGATGGAAACTTGGCCCAGATGAAGAACATTAGAAAATATATGGGATTATGGGTGGGAGGTAGCTTGATAGAAATTATTAGAACCAGATGACATGGGATTGGGACAGGTATGAAATACCTGTAGTTTAGGGGGCTAATATCTTCCCTGCCCCAGGTTAACTATTCCAAAAGGCTATTTCAAAATATAACAGGTATCTGTGTCTTGATTGATTGCTAGAGGGTTAGAAAATACTACCGTAATAATAATAATTATAGGCCTGATAAAAAAACATCACTAGGCCATACTGGTAAATTAACTGCAACAATGTAGTTGTGTATACAATGTTCAAGAGATGGCCCGCATTTTATAAAGTGGCTGTGTAGTTCGCTATTCCTCACTAGCAGTGTGGGCACTCTAGCTGCTTCATGTCTTTGCCAACACTTAGTAGGGTTGATCATTTTTAAGCCTAGCCACTCTGATCAGTATGCCACTGTACCTGTAGATTGCAATCGTCTAGTGACTGATAGCACTGGTCTTTTCTTGTGCAGTCATTTGCCATCCTTACCCCTGGTGAAATGTTGAGACCAATCTCAAGTTCAGTTTGAGCCTAATTGCCACATTAGCAGGACTCCATTCTGTTAAAAATATGTATCTTCCAATTTGTATCCCCTTTTTATCCTTTAGTTGTCTTATTGCTCTGGCTAGAATTTTAAGTACTATGTTGAGGAGATATAGTAATAGTGGGCAGCCTTGTCTTGTCCCTGATTTCAGTGGAATTGCTTTAAGTTTCTCTCCATTTAATCTGATGTTGGGTATTGGCTTGCTGTATATTGCCTTTATTGGGTTTAGGTATGTACCTTGTATTCCTAATCTCTTCAAGACTTTCAACATGAAGAAATGTTGAATTTTGTCAAATGCTTTTTTTTTTTTTAGCTTCGAATGAGATGATCATGTGTTTTTTTCTTTTATTTTGTTTATGTGATAGATTACATCAATGGAATTTTGTATATTGAGCCACTCCTGCATACTTGGGATGAAGCCTACTTGGTCATGGAAGATAATGTTTTTGATGTGTTTGTGTATTCAGTTTGCAAGTATCTTATTGAGTATTTTTGAGTCAGTGTTCATAAGGGAAATTATTCTGAAATTCTCTTTCTTTGTTGGGTCTTTGCATGGTTCCAGTATGAGGGTGACCGTGGCCTCATAGAATGAGTTAAACAATGTCCCTTCTGTTTCTATTTTGTGGAACAATTTGAGCAGCATTGGTATTAGCTCTTTTTTGAAAGTCTTGTAGAATTCTGCACTGAAACTATCTGGCTCTGGTTTTTGTTGTTGTTTGTCATTTGTTTTCATTTTTGGCTGGGAGACTTTTAATGACTACTTCTATTTCCTTAGGGGTTATAGGACTATTTAACTTGTTTACCTGATCTTGATTTAACTTTGGTTAGTGGAATCTATCAAGAAAATTGTCCGTTTCATTTATATTTTCCAATTTTGCGGAGTACAGGTATTTGAAGTAAGACCTAATGATTCAGTCAGGCATAATGGTGCATGCCTTTAATCCTAGCACTCAGGAGGCAGAGGTAGCCAGATCACTGTGAGTTTGAGGCCAGCCTGGTCTACAAGATGAGTCTAGGACAGCCAACGCTACAGAGAAATCCTGTCTCGGGAAAAAAAAAAAAAAAAGACCTAATGATTCTTTGGATTTCCTCAGTGTCTGTTGTTATGTTCCCCTTTTCATTTCTGATTGTGTTGATTTGGATAGTGTCTCTCTGACATTTAGTTAGTTTGGCTAAGGGTTTGTCTTATTGACTTTCTCAAGGAACAAGCTCTTGGTTTTGTTGATTCTTTGTACTGTTCTCTTTGTTTCTAATCTATTGATTTCAGCCCTGAGTTTGGTTATTCCCTGCCTCTACTCTTCTTGGTTGTATTTGCTTCTTATTTTTGTTTTTTGTTTTCCTAGAGCTTTCAGGTGTACTGTTAAGTTGCTAGTATGGGATCTCTTCAATTTCTTTATGAAGGCACTTAGTGATATGAACTTTCCTCTTTGCACTGCTAGGTTATAGTTCTACCTCAAGACCCAGCTATACCACTCGTGGGAATACACCTAAAAGATGGTCCACTATACCACAAGGCCATTTTCTCAGCTATGTCTACAGCAGTTTTGTTCATAATAGCCAGAATCTGGAAACAATTTAGATATCCCTCAACTGAAGAATGGATAAAGAATATGTGGTACATTTTCACAATAGAATACTACTCAGCTAATAAAAACAAAGAAATCATGAAATTTGCAGGCAAATGGATGGAACTAGAAATGATTATCCTGAGTGAGATAACCCAGACCGAGAAAGACACAGTAAGTACTCACTTATAAGCGGATATTAGCCGTGTAATACAGGATAACAATACTCCAATCCACAGACCCATAGACGCTAAGTAACAAGGAGGTCCCAAAAGAGGTGGCTTGACTCTTTCTCAGAAGGAGAAATAGAATAGATAGCAGAAGTGGATGAAGAGAGGGAACTGGGTGGCAGATGGTGTAGAGAGGGAAATGAGGTGGGAGATCATAATTGGGGAGAGCAGGGGGGTGGGGGTGAGAGGCCTAGGAGAGAGAAGGGAAACCAAGGGAGGGGGTAGGAGGCTTCTCTGAGACAAGCTAGGAATTGAACTCCAGTCCTCTCTGAGAGCAGCACTTACCCTTGACGGTGGAGCCATCCCCACCACTGCTGTGACTGCTTTGAGTTGGCTGTTGTGTTGGCATTCACAGAGAACTACCACACTATTCACCTTGCCAGGCAGCAAGGCCTGCTCACATCCTACAGGTCCACACCATCCCTTGACAGTTTATATAATGTCTTACCATGGTCCTTGGTAAGGTTGCTGTAAATAAACCTGAGCTCATATCAAAGAGGCTGTCTGCTACTTGTTTGCTCATCCACATCGCTTTTTGGTGGACTGTTGTGCAGCCATGAGGGTAGGGATTGTTTTGTTCACCTCTCTACTTGATATAAGCATCTTCTCTCACTGACAAGCTGTGTGTTCTCAGAGAAGTTGCTTGCTCATTCTGTGTTTCTGGAACAACAATATGATGTGACTAAGTAAATAAGATGAGCTCCAATCACTTCTCCCTTTAAAATCCTAAACACCATAGATCCTGTCACTGGAAATTCCCATGTGTGGCCTGAGTGATATTGAAAGTTACAACATTTCCTAGCATCCTCTTTCCACTCTTACAAGACATGTGATCTTTGGACTTCTCGCGGAAGCACTGAGTACCTCATGGAAAAACCTGCAAGTGCTTCCTTCTCCAAGGCAGGCAGCGCTGGTCAGGCACTGGGCATACAGGCAGGGAGCTTGCTGGCATCCGGGTGTTCAGCTTGGAGCAGCTTGCTGCTCAGCCCAGAGCCTCGCCGCAGAGTCCACAGACCTGGGTGCCTATGAGCTAGATCAAAGATGCAGCCTAGTGCATCTGACAGAAAGGGGGGAGGAGGGAGAAAGTCGCCTCTGGAGATTAAAAATGTAATAAATGGTGTCTTCCAATCATGGGGCTATAAATAGATTAATGCTGAGATGGAATGAGCACTGAAAACAGGAAGCAGGAAGTGGGGTGCTCAGGAAGAGACCTTCACAAAATAGATAAAAGAAATGTGACGAATTGTTATATTTCTCTGTACTGCTGTCTTGGAGGAAACGTGGCTCTGTTTAATTGTTGTCACCTCTGAGGAGGGGTCTGGTTATCAAAGGACAGACGTTGAGGAGGCAGCCTTTAAGTGGCATTCTTTTGGGGGTATCTTAATTTTTTAATCAAATGAGCAATTGCTTACTCAAAAACTAAATCATATAACCCTAATAACAACAATAATAAAAATGTAAGCTGTAAAGCTATGTTAATATAGGATTATAGTAATGTAATTATATAGTAACTGTATTATTTTTGTAGCTGTTTATACCAATAACTTCCTATAATATAAACATTGGGGAAAAAACAAATAATAAAGCAAATAGACATGAAGCCAGCTACTGGCTGGGTAGTAGCAGGTTGGCACCTCCATTCATGTCTCTAGCTAATAACATCTATTATCACTCCCTCTCTGCCGCGCTGCCCCCCTACTCCCCCCCCCCCCAACCTAGCTACAGGATAGGACAGTAAATGGGTTGGGCACAGCACACAGGGAATGACTAGCTGGCACCCTCCCCAGCTGGGGACCCATCTTTAGGTAAAGAACCTAGAGAAGCCATCAGGACACTAGGGCAGAGGAGCAAGGGGACAGAGCGGGCCATCCTGGGCTAAGCTAAGCTCAGAGTGCCTTGGAAAGCAGCTGTGAATGCTGCAGAGACAGACGGGTGTGGTTCGTAAGTTCTGGGTTGAAACCCTGAACTGCTGACCCTGCTCCGGAGCTCTCTGAGTCTCTGGCTTCCTCTGGGCCTCCGTGACTTTGGCCACTTACACGGTCCTAAAAGTTGGTCCTGGCCATATCTGCAGGGCTTTTTGTTTTTGTTTTTGTTTTTTGCAGGGGTGTGTGTGTGAGGGGTGGCCTTGTTTGAGAAGCCCAGGGCCCTGAGGTGCTTCCCTGCAGTTCAGCTTCTCTTATTCTCTCACACGCAGGAGCCTCTGTGGAGCAGGTGGCTGCCACTCTGAGGTGAGTCAGAGTTGTCACACGATCCCCCACATTTCTTCATTTCTAGGAATGATAAGGGGTCATGGGACAAAGACAAGGCTGTCTCTTCCCCGTGTTTTTCCGCTGGGTAATGCTGAGACTGGGGCCCTCATAGCTAAGTGAGCAGGGCGGGGACAGCATTGTCACTTCGCACACCGGCAGCCCTTTCTTCCTGTGACCTCTCTCTTAAGTGAGAAAATCAAGCCCAGAAATAAAGATTTCAATGTAAGCTAAACAAACCAAACCAAAACAAACAACTTTTCCTCTAGCTCATCTTCGTAGGCTCCCTCCACACTTGATTACTTGAAACCACAGAATTGGTAGAAAGAAAAAAGCAATCCACCGTGAATTCTAATGCTATTGCCTCTTGGTTGTGGACACCAATAGCTTACTCTGAGGGACCCCTTGTACCTCCCAGAGGCACCGCTCTAGGAGAAAGATGACTTTAGCTCTATGGATGGAAAAACATCTTGCCAGGAGGCAAAGACTCTGGAAAATTGCTAATAAATTGCTACTGCCTGCTTTTAAAAGGATCGATAAGATAAGGCTAAAAATGAGTGATGGAGGGACTCATGGTTTGAGTATTAACGGGGGACTTGGCGCCTAGCAGCTGAGAACAGGGTCTGGCTGGGCCAGCGCATGCCCATTCACTGCCTCTGGGAAAACCTCCAACACCTTCGTTCATTGCCTTTAAACCTGTAGCTCTGGGTGTTGGTTTTGAATAACGAAATTATTTAGGAGAACGAGGTATCAGAGAAACTACTTTCTTTATGTTTGGAACAAAGAAGGTTTATTTACACGAGTCTCCGGGGGCATCGTTAGAGCGCGAGGCATGTTCAGTGGGACTGAGCCAAGACAGGAAGGAATCCAAGCTCGAGGTTGGCTCCACTCTATGGCAGCCCTTCTCTGGTGTCCTGGCCACTGTCTGACTGAACGTCCTGGTGTTGGCGTGCCTCTCTATTTTCAGCAGGTAGCCCCAAGGAGGACAGCTGGACCCGACAGTCAAGTGGGCACTTTAGCGGAAGCGTGATCTTCTGTGGGCTGACCCTTCTTCCAAAGGCTGACCTTCCATCATCCAATAGGGAGGCACCAGGCAGCCACAGCTGAGCTTTGAATCACACATTTCTGTTCCCGTTCTCAATATCTGGCTGCTGGGTATGCAGCCGTACCAGCAGCCAGGCCTCTGGTGAGACCCAGGAGTCTCCTTAGTGGAGAGTCCGCCTTTCTCCCACTCGTCCACAGGAGTTCCCATCCTTGGGCCCTTTCCCTATAACACAACTTCGCATCCAAGTGTCTCTGAACTTATAGAAGTTCCCACAGGCACCTTCTCAGGGATCACGCCAGAAAGAGTCCACTGTCTCTGTAAAAAGCAAGTCCCTAAGCAAAGGTTGCTTGAGAGGGCTGCCAGGAGGTACCCAGAGAGCATGGTTTAGGCAGGAACACCCGGGCAGCGGCAGCGACTTAGGAATCTTGAGACAAACAGATCTGGGCTCCCCGCCCCCCCCCCCTGCCGCCCCGCCCCACTAGCTCCTCTGTTTTCTTCCCCCATGTGCCCTTTGATGCTCCCCTTCTTTTCTGCTCCAGGGATTCTGATTTCTGCTGAGTCTGGCAAGCTTACATACAGAAAAGCTTGGGACCTGAGGGAGCTGTGAGTACAAACATTCCTTAGATCCACACCAGTCAGCCTTGGCCACCAGGAACAGCCAACTCAGGCCAGCCAGCTCAAATGCCCATGGCCGCTTGATGGCAGGAGGCTTCCGGGCACAGGCAGAAGGTTGCTGGTCCAGTTGCCCATCCCTCATGGACCAAGCTTGCAGCCCTCATCTCTTTTGTGCCCTCAAACCTTCAATTGGCTTTTTTTTTTTTTTTTAAACCTTGCTGCTGAGCAGCCACAGACTAAGGCAACATGTTACAAAACAAGTTTTTTAAAAACGTAGAAGGGTAGCTGCTAGGAACAGTGGTATCCTCCTACCTAGGGACCTAGCTTGGTGGGGCAGATAGAAACTGTCTCTGCACAAGCCGGGAACAGGGAGACCTAGGCAGTCAGCAAGTTTTAGGCTCTAGCCTGCCCTTGGGGTTCCTTGCCTGCAGCGGGCACAAGCGTTGGGGACCTGTCATCCTCAGTTGGCCTGAAGGTGGCAGCTCTCCCTAGGTCTGCACTGCACTGGGAATTTGCTTTTCTGAAGCCCTTTAAAGTAGGCCAGCTTCCCTCTCCCCGCCTGGACCGCATCCAGCGTTTGCAGATTATGAAACAGCTTCACTTCTGTTTTCAGAGATTTGTTGCTAGAACCATCTCCACCGCCCACTGCTCCTGAGTTGGGATGGCACAGAGCGAGCCCTGGAAGCAGAGCAAGCCTCTGAAGGGCAGCACAGGATTCTGGGCAAGCCCTAGGGGGTCGAGTGATATAAATGAATGCCCGGGTACTGGCCAGGCCTGTGGTCTTGGCGCAACGTCCAAACCCATCTGAGGAAAAAATCAAAATAGCTACAACTTCCTCTCTGCCCTCCTACCCTTCAGCCTTCCTCATAAACTAGTCAAATCGCTGAGTCACTAGGCCAGGTGACTTGAAATAATACGGATGGATCCTGTGAAATAATGGAGGTCTCTACTGGTCCTGCAAATATTCTAAGTTGGCATGCAGTGTAGCAGGAGTTGATAGGCACAGGCCATGCACACTGCCGTGAGATATGCGCACACTGCTGGGCATGCTGGGCACTTCGGCTCAGGCCTCTGCATCCTGGCATGTCCAGGGAGGGTCTGATAACAACAAAATCAACATCGGTTAACACTGATACTAAGTGCCCATCACCTTTCCAGGACGTTCTGTCTACTGATTTGTTTAGCCATAACGGCCCTGTACTGTTGGTATTCATCCAGAGTGTAACACGTCATTCATCCATCAGCACAGGATGGGCACTCTGGGATCCAAGTGACAGCCACACAAAGCTACAGGAAAGCCCATTTTGCGGGCTAGAGTGTATGATGCCATACTGAGATCACTCCCAGCTTGCCAGGCTTCTCCTCAGCACCCTGATTCTGCTATTCTGTCTCTAGCCTCTAAAGGAGTCCATGCAGCCCCTAACATGACAAGCAGACCCTGGGGGGACAGCAGCAGCCACAGCAGAGGCAGCAGCGGCAGCAGGGGCAGCAGCAACAACAGACTAATGAGTGCACAGTGCCTCGTGGGAGCTACCCAAACATTAGAATGGAAATTAAGCTGGAGAAGAGATGGATTGGAATGGACTTCGGAGACTTTTCCCCCTGTCCACTCTGTAGATTGCTTTTCAAGGGGAAAAGTAAACAGTAATAGAAAACAAGTGTTCAAGGAGTGAGAGATTCTCCTCCTGCTGGGAGCCTGACTTGCTGCCAGGGTCAGCCTTGCAGGGCTCCATCAGTCTTGAATCTTGGTGGCCTGGCCTGGGTGTCCAGGATCACTTTGGCAGGCACTGTGTGTGTAGGCCGGGGCTGAAAGGATGGATTCCTGCATTTTCTGCATCGATACCCTTTTCCCAGTTGGAGCACATGGGGTTCCTAGGGGTGAGAGTGGGCGTAGTCATATATTATCTCAGCTCCAATACTTAACGCCTCCTGGGACAAGCCAAGCTCTACCTAGGACTTTTGTAAACCCCCAGTTGTTGCCGCCGCCCAGTGTCATCTTACTGCTCAGCTGATCCTCTGCCCGCCCTTCCGTGTTCCTTCCCTCACCCATCTCCACTTAGCTCCCACCTGCAGCCTAATGACTCCTGGGTGATGCTGGGGGCACGTGGAGGTTGGACTCTTATAATTGTGTTAAGACCATTTGACAGGACCAAGCTTTCCATCTTCTATTTCTGTCTGGTTCAACAGCTACCTTTAATGGCTGGAATAAATGTGAGGCAAAGGATCCATCAGCCCTTTCTGGAAGCAGGAGACAGCACAGGGTGTCGTGCGCTCACATCCACGAGGAGATTTATGACTTGCCCTCTTGACTAATAAGAAGTCTGCCCGGACTTAGATGGACCAAAAAATCCTTTTTTGGTGTTGTTGGACTTAGAGTTAAATTTGTTGCATTCAATATTTTATCTCAATATCAAATCATAAGGCTTAATGAGGCTTCGGATGGCATATCTCCTGTCCTGGCTCACATGGGCTGGCTTTCTCCTTGAACCTCTGTGCTTGTCTTGACCTGACCCAGTTACATTTACTTTGCTACATGTGAAAAAGTTAATGCTGGGAAAAGTCAGGGCCACTGGGTGGAGAGTTTGACTGTTAGGCCTTTCATCAGGCCATCTGTGTGGACCAAGAACTGAGTCTGACCACCTTGTGTACCCCAGATTCTCTGCCCTCAGGGGGTGCCGTGAGCTAAAGAGCAATATGGCTGCCACACAGGAGCTCACAGAGAACACAGGACGAGCAAACAAGGTGGCTAGGGGCATATGAAGAAAGCCCGTGACAAGTAGCCTCCTGCTCTTGTCAAAGAGAAACACTGAGGACCTTGTCTGTCACCCATGTGGTGTGGCTTGTGTCATTTGAGTTTGTGACACCTTAGGCCTGAGGCACTGCTGGTAGCCTGGTTTACAGATGGAGAATAGCCACACGGATAGCCAGTTTCGTAATGGGGTTTTGTTTGTAGCTAAGGGCTGAACCCAGCCAGTTAACAGCAACGCTTTGCTGCTAGCCCCTGAGGGTCGCACTCACCTAAACACTCAGTGACGGAGAAAGAATGGACCTCTCCTGTTTCCTTCTTCTCTGCCACCCACAGCGCACTCCTTTCTGTCTCCTTTGAGGAGGGTTTTCTCCTGAGGGGTTTCAGGGAGAAATGGGCACCCGGGACACTTTTGTTCCCAGAAAGTCTGCCAGGTTTATTTCTTCTCTGTCCCTGGCCCCTGGTCCACTCATCACACATTAGTGCAGAAAGGAAACATCTATCTCACAGGACGCTGGCCATTCCTAAAGCATTATTACCACATCCGTGGGCTTCAGTTTGACGAGTGAGTGAATATATAGCTCGAGGCTTCTGGAGGACTCAACACAACACGATCAGGGCGTGAAGCAAGGCTTCCTGTGGGCTCCTGCGCTAGATGGACCTATGGCCAGCAAGAGTGTATGTGTGGCCACAAACAACCGGCAGCCAGCCCTTGCGGGCCTTTAAACAGAACACTGAGTGCTCTGCCCACACTCACAAGGCAGTTGAGGGTATTAGGCCTATGACTTAACGACAGAGCAGGCTTTTTTGGACTCTCCTAGAAGGATGAAAGGTATCAGGCATTCCTGGAGGTACACCATCTACGGAAAGCTACGGGGTAGCAAGAGGCAGGGCCCATGGTGCTCTCCTCAGGAAAAGCCACAGCCCCCACAGAAGCTACTGACAGGCTTCTGCTCGTATGTCCCAGGCTAGGACCAAGTCACATGATGCTGGCAGGGGCTAAAACAGGGAGCTTCCCTTCAATGGAGGTGCCCAAGAGAACGGAGAGGAGCTATCTGTATTATCTGACAGAGGAGCCATTTCTCAGCCGCGAGCCAGGCTCAGCTGCTCACTAGCTAGGTGGCCCCTGAGGGAGTCACTGAAACTATGAAGTCGCAGTGTCACAATTGTGAGGTGGAGATAATAGAGTCATTCAACACAGCCTAAAGGACTGTCCCCATGCCAGGCATACCTGACAGTAGCTAGACCCCGTTAGATACAGAACTCAGTACCAACTGACCATCTCCTCCCCTGGCTCCTCTTCTGCTTGTCCCATGGGACAGCCCAAGCCCAGTGAACTCCAGGAAGGAACCACAAGGTACCCTTTTTCACCGGGACAATAGAACCCAGTAGTTGAAAGGCAGGATCACGAGGTCAGATGGTTCAGTGGCTGATAGCTGCAGCCTGTGGCTACTATGGATGCTCTTTCAATCTCATCATCTTTTGACAGAGGTGAGGTTGGTGCTGACTTCGCTTGGATTTTATGAAGGCTGCTATGAAACTGCTTATGAAACAATGTCTGTCACAAGCCAGAACTCCAGGGAAGGGAGCTCTTTTCGATGGATATGGGGCCCCCTCAGAGAGCTGCTCTTTGCTGCAATGTGGTTGGAAGAAAGAGGAGGTTTGAACTGTAGCTCTGTCTGGTAGGATACTTTGGTGCTGCTCTGTTTGCTTTAAAAATGACAGGGGATAGTATGCAGATATAAGTGAGTATATACCATTTGATTCTTTCTGCTTCTGGATTAACTCACTCATTATGATCATTTCTAGCTCAGTCCATTTATCCACAAATTTTGGGAATTCCTTGTTTTTAATAGCTGAGTAGTATTCCATAGTGTATATGTACCACAGTTTCTTTATCCACTCTTCTACTGAGGGACACTTAGGCTGTTTCCATGTTCTGGCTATTATGAATAAGGCTGCTATGAACATGGTTGAGCAAATTTTCTTGTGGTGTGCTGGAGCATCTTCTGGGTATATTCCAAGGGTCCTAGAAATCTACAAGTAGAACAATATGATAGGCAGATTTGGGCCCAGGGGTCCCGCTCAAACTAAGGCACCAGCCAAGGACAATACAGGAGGTAAACTTTAAACCCCTTCCCAGATCTAGCCAATGGTCAGAATATTCTCCACAGTTGAGTGGAGAGTGGGATATGACTTTCTCACGTACTCTGGTGCCTCACATTTGACCATGTCCCCTGGAGGGGGAGACCTGGTGGCACTCAGAGGAAGGATAGCGGGTAGCCAAGAAGAGACTTGATACCCTATGAGAATATACAGGGGGAGGTAATCCCCCTCAGGAACAGTCATAGGGGAGGGGAATAATGGGAAAATGGGGGGGGGGGAGGAATGGGAGGATACAAGGAATGGGATAACCATTGAGATGTAACAAGAATAAATTAATAAAAACAAAATGACAGGGGAGCCTTCCTGCCATCTACCGGGAAGTTGCAGGGTGGGCACAAGAATAGCACCAAGCTCACAGCAGGGCCCGAAGAAGGGCCTATGTGTGGGAACTATTCTCTCTTGTCCAACAGGGCTGTCAGGCTATGAAAGGCTTAGCTTGGGGGGGTGCTTAGAATCTCATTAGAGAGAAGACTCCCCTGGGCTTCTTTGAAATTCCTTGACAGGACACCTGCTTTATGAAACTCTGGGAACCCTGGGAGCCATGAGTCAGACCAGCAAAGAGGGATGGGCAGAGCGTGTCACTCAGGTCCTGCTCAGTCTGGGGTCTGTGCTGGCAGGGAAAGTGGATGAAGACGGCAGCAGACACTGACAGCCACAGTCACAGCTAGGCAAGTCACCTTAAGAATCTCCGCGACTGGTGTGGGAGAAGGGAGAGCAAGGCAGCCAGAAGTCGTTGTTAGGGCTTCTGTGTGCCTCTTTCCAAGCTCAGGAAGTTGGCTCTGCAGATTGGGTAAGCCTCACAGCTGTCCTCTGTGATTTAAGGGGGAAAAGGACTGGGAAAGATAGAAATCTACCACAGAGGTGCAGCCTGGTGTGAGGCAAGGCTCCGTGGAATGATGTCTGCTGGGAGTTTCTTCCCACTTCGCATTCTGTTGCAATGGGACAACCAAGGACCAAGAAGCCACTTGCCCAGGAAGTGGGAGCAGATCTCGTCTGCTGAAAACAGAGGTTGAAACAGAAGTGTTGTGACGCTGAACCCCAGAAGCACTGTTTGGCAGCGGTCATCTGAGGCCCGCTCCCTGGCGTTAAACAGACACTGTTGGTTTTGATCAACTAAAACATGGGACTGTCTTCACAGCTCATTGTTTTCACTTCTTTAGCTAGTTTTGCACCTTGCCATGAAGATGTCACATTGTTAATCTTTCCTGTCTTTGGTACAGCGGCTTCATGGCTTGGAGCCCAGGTCTGGTCTGATTTGTGTGTGTGTGTGTGTGTGTGTGTGTGTGTGTGTGTGTGTGTGTGTGTGTGTGTGTGTCTTTAGCACTCCCTGTTCTGTGACCTTGGGCCTGCCTGGAATTTGTTGCACCGTCATTAAAATGGGTCCATAGCACGTCATCGCCAGACAGTTAGACACATGCTCAACTAAAGGTGTTTGTGTTCTGTAGCCTCATTACTAGTCATTTAGGCTTCTAGATCAGTCTTATGTAATCGAGTACCAAGAGATGATCCTCTTGTATCTTATGTTTTCATTTATAATGGATCTAGTGGAACATCAGAGGGCACATAATTTGAATGTGAGTCCCAAACTCTAGCAACTCCTTTTCTGGGATGCCCAAGCTTGTCCCTTTGCACCCTTCTTAGCATCGCCTTGCACATATTTACCAACGAGACTTACAGCTGACCAAAGTGACAGAACGAAAGCAACACATTGATAGTATCCACCCAGGGTCCTGTTCTGAGTTAAAGGAACCTGGCAGGGCAGGAGAGAGATGTCCTGAGGTCCTCAGACAGTGAAGACAGGCCCTGGGACACTGGTTCTCAATCTGTGGGTCACGACCTCTTTGAGGTTTGAATATCAGATTACAGCTCGCACATAACAGTGGCAACATTACAGTTATGACCTAGCAACAAAAAAACTTGATAGTTGGGGGTCACCACGACAGGAGGGTGTCAGCGTTAGGGAGGTTAAGAAGCACTGTCCTCAAAGGTCAAAATTCAGCTCCTGCAGAGACAGCCTGGCCTGGCTACTCTAGGCAGGTTCCCACGAGGATGACCCAAGCTTCTTCAGGCAGGAACGATGGCGGCATCCAGGCTAATGGAGTCCTCACCTGCTTTTCTTTCATCATATACTTTCCTCTGAGGTCTACATCAATGTTCTGAAAGGGGAGCTTTTAACTTTCATTCATCTGTTGTTGGTTACTGTATGTACATACACTGTTGTTTCAAACTTGTGTATGGTGAAATGGTAAAGGAGAGATAATTAGTGGCTAACTGTCTTACTTACTTACTTGGCTTTGTGGTTAAGGGAGCTTTACTCTCAGCAGGTGCCAGGAAGGCATCACACCGCCCCCAGGTGCACGGCTTTGTTCTCAGGCTTATTTTTATCAGCTGCCTTGAGATGTTTAAATTTTGGCCAAGGAGGAAGTAACTCTCAAGATCCAGGGCATGTACAAGTGAGTCAGGGTGTGTGTGTGTGTGTGTGTGTGTGTGTGTGTGTGTGTGTGTGTGTGTGTGTGTGACATGATTTGTGTGTAACAGCTGGCGGGTGGTAGTGCAGATCACCAATCCCCACCTTCTCCATGCCACAGCATTGCCAAGAGTTGCACAAAAAGCCACCAGATATGCAACCCTCCTCGGGTCAACACCGGAGCAGTGCTGCCTCTCCAGGTTGTTTTCAGCACACTGTCTTCAGTAGTGTTTGTCTATGTGTCTATGAGTCAGCACCAGCACATCAAGACAACTCAGGAGACTACCTCTGTAGTCACATGCAGACACTGTTTGTCACTGTCCCCAAACAACAGAGTCTTAATTATTTACATAATGTTCAACAGTCTGATCAACCTAGAAGCAATTGAAAGTATTTGTGCCTGTATGAATTGTGTGTGTGGTGGGCAGGGGAGAAGCTGGAGAGAGCGCTCAGCCTGGAAGGTCTTGTGCTGGACTTACGACCTAAGTTTCTACCCATAACACACACCTAAAAGCTAAATCCGTAGACCCTGCTATCCCAGCCACGAGGAGATTCTTCAGAGCTTGCTGGCCATTGGATTCAGTGGAAAACACATCCTTCCATTTTACCTTTGTGCTTTGTGTATGGATATTTGTGTCCATGAATTTATGTGAATATCACATGACATATATTTTATCATACGCTAAGTGGTGGCTTTGACCTATGTTGATATAAAGTTAATTATTTTCTAACCATGTATCATACTTCTTAATATGTTTTTTAAATTAAAATAGAATCATTTCACTTTTTCCATCCCCTTTCTCCCTCCAGTTCCCCCTAGGTACCATCCCTCCATATCCTCCCATGCCTCCGTTCTCAAATGGGTACCCTCTTTATCTTTGATTATTATTGTTGCGTGTGTGTGTGTGTGTGTGTGTGTGTGTGTGTGTGTGTGTGTGTGTACGTGTGTGTGTGTAGACACAAATATATAAATACAACCTGCTGGGTCCATTTTTGTTGTTTGTATATATGTGTTTTTAGGTCTGATCATTTTGTGTTGCTTAACCGATAAGGAGACTCATTCCTGGGAGAGGCCAACTCTCTCTCTCTCTAAGTAGTCATTAGTTACCTATAGTTCTCTGTTTAGGTGAGGGACACCATGAAATGTCCCCTTCTGTGATTAGTTCACATTTAGGACATTGGGCCTAGATGATTTGAGCTGGACCTAACTTGAAAGCCTTCTTCTTGCGGTCTAGTGTCCATGGTTCCAGAAAATTCTATGCAACCTGCCAAGGGAGGGGAAATAATTACTAGTCTTACCCAGCTGGGACATCTCTGAACAGCAACCAGCATGATATCTATGAAGGTTCAATAATGACACTCAATGTTGGTCAGAACCAACACCTGTCTAATTGGACTTACCTCCACTCAACAGGAGGAAATGATGTCTGGTGCTTTAAAACTGGCCAGCTTCCTGGTGCTGGTGATGCCACGGACCTTAGAAAGGAATCTACCACCATTGCTTTGCTAGGCCAGTATGATTCCTTACTGCGTTCTAAATCTTATGCTTGTACCCGCAGATTGAGGGTAGCTGCCACCCCTCATCAAAGGAGCTCTGTCCAGTGAATGCGGACTGTCACAGAGAACCACTGCTGCACATAACGGAGGAAGCTGGGGGAGCTCAGCCCAGTGGATACATCAACTCCAAGTTCCTGCAGCTGTGGCTCATGGACCATCATGGAAGATGGGAGGAAAGACTGTAAGAGGGACCGTCTCCCCTAGAAATGGTGCATAAACAAGGCAGAAACAGTTGTGATCTTTACAGCATCGGAAAGTCCGAAGAGGTTCAAATGAGGTGCTGGCGCAGAAGGGATGCATGCCCATCTCTCTGTTACAAGCCGCATTATCATCCTCCTGAAAGGGGTCAGCCATTAGCACCTCTTCTGGCAGCCTGTGAAGACACTTTCACAAATCCTTCACCAGCAGTTAAAAATAATTATCTTAAAATCTCTCCTGCTATTAATAGAAGAATGGATTTTCTTCTGTGAGCACTTGTGAGCATTAGCAGCTCTTAACATGAGTATTGACCATTTGTACTCTGTAAACTTTGCTTCTGTCATTTATCTTTGAGATTGACTTTTCAACGGCACATTCCTCATTGATCTCTGCGTGGGATGGAAATATTCTCCACACGGTGCCCGTGTCTTTGTTAGAGGAAATTTTGAAATTCATGTGGCTTATCAGTCACGCTCTGTATGCCTTTGGGCCTTTTGTCTTTAAAAGGGTTTTCTCATCACAAACATCCAGAGCGGTTCTGTTCACTGAGTTGTCCTTTACGGGTCGATCTCTCCCAACTGGAGCTCTAACTTTGTGTGATCTGAGTCAGGGCGTTAGTGTAACTTACTTCCCAAGAGGGCCTCCTTCCTGGTTTCACAATGATGACTTTGGCTGCCTTGGGGAAACTATGCCTGGAAGTTACCAGCCCACCTGGGCTCCAGAGGTCAGTGGTCAACTCGACTCTTTTCTAACTGTATGACTTGGAGGGAGGGGTCCCTACCTGGGATGCTTCGTTGGTCCACATGTGAGGGGCTTTCTCTTTCCTTCCAGAAGTAGCTCTGGTGGCATCACTGTACCTTCCAAACTCATTGCCTTCCCTTTCACCAGGAAGCATATGCGGCTTTGCTGTGTCGCCTGCACTTCCTGAAGGAGCACACATCAGCAAGTACTCTGAGAACCATGGGGAGCCCACTCCCTAGTTCATGGCTTCGTTTACAAATCTTGGCGGGCGCTGGCTGAGTGGACGAGATGACTGTGATCTACTGGCTCTACGCAATTGAAAAGCTGGAGCAGGAGTGAGGCCCTCAGGCACTTCCGTCCCGCCAATCCACACCCTGCAAACCAATTTCTCTGTCCCTTCATATTAGTTCAGCTGTCTGGGAGGAAACCTCAAGAATGCAAGCTTGACGGCCATCTCCCTCAAGCATCAGGAGACAGCAACTTTGCAGACTCATGGTGACCAGGGCCAGGGGGTGTTTCTTGTCCATCCCAGTGTATGTGGTACTCACAGTGCAGGGCCTGAGCAATGACTTGCCCCCTCCCCTCATGTCACCAAACTAAAACTCTCTTCTCATAGTCACGTCTAGTGCCTGCCACCCAACCCCCACCCCAGCAACAGGGTCTCTGAAATGGCCAGGGGCATTCATTCTCAGG